>NW_020799092.1:15902963-15991012 GCF_003259725.1 Athene cunicularia | reverse complement strand
GGATGGGACTGTAATTATAACTGCAAATCATCTTTATATTTTTCTTGGGATTCCTTTTTTCAGTTGCATGATCCTTTTGTGTGCAAGCACTGGCTATCCATGATATCCTATTAGACTCATAACATTTTTGTTTTCACACTCAGTCATTCTGGTTTAAATATTGCCATTTATTTACTCATTGCAGCAGAGTGCAAATACCAGTTCCAGGCCTGGGGAGAATGCGACTTGAATACTGCCTTGAAGACTCGAACTGGGAACCTAAAGAGAGCCCTTCATAATGCTGACTGCCAGAAGACTGTCACAATCTCAAAACCGTGTGGGAAGCTTACCAAACCCAAACCTCAAGGTAAATTCCATTTTCTGAAAGTTGCACACCATTTAAATCACTGGATTTGTGATGTCCCGTGTGCTTCAGTGGGAACTCAGTAGTACAGGAAATTGTACTTTCATGACCTTTCCTCAGTTCTGCACTGCTCCTATCTCCCAGCTGTCAGGCAATCAATATTCCTGAGTTGTGTAGTCAATGCAGTCTCACACACAAGAGGTGAGCTGAAGATTAGGGCTCCAGTTCTAACTTTAGACAACCTGTATTGCTATCAGTATGCTGATGCTTGCTAGACCTTTAATGCTTTTCATAAATCACCTGTTGATGGGAACAGACCAATAATAGCATGCAAAAATGTCTATTGATAAAACCACCTTTTATATAGGTTTTGTTTGGTGTGGAATGATGACTGGTTGAAAAAGGGGCTGCTTTTCTTCTGGACAGATAGTGTTGAGGGAATATGTGGATGTTCTGCACCCTTGGGATTGTATATTATTTATCCAAAGATAGCAGTATGGAGACTACAGAATGTATATGTCTTATTTAAATGCAAGTGACAGTGTAATTCCTAGTACACAAAAGTCATATGCCCTGCATTTTTGTTTCCAGGTGTCCCTTAGACAAAACTCTTTCTAATCATTAAAGCCTTTTAATTTACTCTTTTGTTGGAGTAGCAGGTGTTATGTGTGTAGGTTGATTTATAGTGGGAGCTACAAATGTGAGATCTTGTTTGAGATACTGAAGTAATGTGTTTTAAGTAGATTATACAAGCTATGCTACCATGACCTTTGTTTGCTTAAAACCTGCTATGTTTAACACATTCCAGGTGCTGAATACTTGGATAATTACAAAAATAAATGTGTTTAGGAGTGACAGGTGCAATTGGGATGATCAGTTTTCAGATTGTGGATGGTGGTGCACCATTGATCTGAGGAATACCTGCAGGTGGCCTGCTCTGCTTGTGCAACTGGAGACACGTTTGATGAGGTTGCAGATGCTTTCTCTGTGTGTGCATGCATCCGTCTGCTTTGCAGTCAGTACAGCTGTAACTGGTTTTCGTCGCACACCATTCATGGAGTTATCAGATAAGGGCTGAGTCTAGAACCTGTGCAGATAATAACAAGCTGTGAAGCAGAGAGGATACAACTAGATTTTCAGAGACCAGTTGACTTGGTTGAGTTGCCAGCAATAAACATACTCATTTGGAGGTGGAAGTGATTGGTTGGGAATGCAGAAAGGGCTTTGAGCTGGATGATTTTATTGTTTATTCATCTGGGGAGAAGGACTTTTCTGGGGTTTGGGGGGTGGTTTTTGTTTGTTTGTTTGTTTTGGGGTTTTTTTCAGTCATTTTTCATGCCTAAGTGGAATTTGGAAGTTTATTGAATAAAGCTTCCTATTGTGCTGCCAAAAGGCCTCTGCCACTCAAGCCGCTAGTAGCCCTCTCTCTGCCTTGTTCTGCTCCTGCTGAGTCAGTATATTCTATCAATGGCTGTCAGAAGAGGGGAGAGGGAGACAAAGCAGAGTTGATGCAGCACTATTTTGTGAGAACAGTGCTGTTGGGTAGTACAGGGTTGTTTTCAAGTTACAGTTTTAAAGGTAGAGCTTGTGAAATTGCTGGATTGTAGTTAACTTTAACTGATTCTAGATTTGAGTGAGTTATAGCTGAGACTGAAACTCAGATCAGGACTAACTGCAGCAAACATAGTTTTGTGGTTTGACTTAATTAGGAAACCAGACTTCATTTGATTTGAAGGAATGCGAAAGGAGAAATAGGTACAAACGAAGGTTTGTGATCATAATAACTATGGGCAGAAATTCTGCTCTCCTGATTTGGATTAGAAATCTCGTGGCATCTTCCTGCATGCCACCTGCTAGTTCATCTGCTGTTGGCATTGGTAGGAGCAGCACGCATGGAAGTCACACAGTCGCAGCCTGCCTGGGCCCTGAGCTAAAGACAAAGAAATCCATATTGCAGATCTGTGGGTATAACTACATAGGAGCTACACTGGACAGTATGTTGGCAGCAGTAGGATGAACTAGACTAAGAAATTAGGTCAAGCAGATTAATACTATGTGAAATGTTGTGCCCTGCTGAACTTTCTTTCTGAGTTAAAAAGCTGAGTACTGACATGTTAGCTGGAAGGAGGGTATTTCTGCTTTCTCCCTGTGATGAAGGAAATTACAGGTTGGAGGTAAGTCCCCACCCAATATCTAGATAAAGGAAAAATTAAACTGTGTTCAGTCTATAGTTAAATAGGACCCAAATTAATTCTTTGGAGATGAGAAGTAAGATCTAGATTATTGTTTGAGTATTTGGAATGGACTGCAGGTACATATTAGCCTCCCTTTCCACCCATAGCCTCACACCAGTCGCTCAAGACTACAAGAGAAGAAGCATATGGTACATTATTTGGGAGCAGCATTTTTTTTTTCGGAGGGACAGTTCTGTATTGATATGCAGCTAGACTAGTAAATGCTGATCAAGTGCTGTATGTTCCTACTGTGATTACCTGGAGTAGCAGGGCAGTGGTGCTCTGGCAGCAGAATAATAAATGAGGGGCTTATTGATTACAGGAATCCATTCTACTGCTAAACAGTTACCTTTCTGGTTGGTGTGTGCTTCAAGAGCCGCATCACTGAATACATCTCTGACAGCAATAGGTTGAGAGTACCAAAAGCAGATGTGAACTGACTGAGAATATTGTGGTGAAAAATACCAGTAAATTCTGAAAAAGGGTTGTTTTCATGATTTTTCTAACTCCCTTTCCAGTGCCCTGAATTTTTCCTTCTATTAGGTCATGTTTGTAACCTCTCCATTACATCACTTTTCCTTTTGATTTCATATTGTACATGGGGTGAGTAAAAGCCCCTATCTAGCTTCTCCAGTCAATTGTAGTTTTATATATCTTCTGTGACTTTTTGTCACGTGCCATCTTTTGAAGCTGAAACCTCTGACTTAAATATTTGTGTAACAATTTATCCATTATAATAATACTCTGTACTGGACTTGCCTAAATTCCTTCTTATTGAAAAATCATTTTTGAGTTAAAGAGACTGGACTGTACACAGTATTCCAAGCATGTCCTCCACAGATTTCTGTTGAAAAAGAGAGTATCAATGTAATACTTCCTTTAGTGTCCATTACACCCACTAAATAACCTAAACATGTTTTTCTTTTCATCACTGCTTGCATGTGGAGCAGATATCTTTATCTGAGACCTTCACAATTCTCCCTCTTACATTTTTTTAAAAATTTTAATTAATGTGGTTAGTTAAGAACCCACGAAGGGGTGTGAGTAATGCAGATAATTTCATGTAGGCTTGCCCAATGAAGTACAGTGTATCAGATTTTACCTGACACATTTCCTTAGTATGGCTTGGTGTCCTTACCTTCTCCATTCTTTGAGAGAAATGCAAATAAATCGATGTTATCTGTAACTGTTGCTCTCCTGTTGCTTGTCCACCTTTCCAGGTCATGAACATGTGGCAACTTTGCTGCTAGTCTGAATCCTGTGTCTCTTCTCTCACCTAACTATTTTGAAGATGACTGCTGTTTCACAGGAGTTTGATCTATGCTTAACAGAAAGGAAAATTATACCTGAAGAAAAATCCCAAGGGTTATCGTATTGCAGATTTGCTGATAAAAATATATTTTGGTTTTTCAAGAACTTCTATGATTTCAGGAACTTCTATGATCTGTGGCAAAACTTCTGCTAAATTAAACCAGGAGATGCTCATTAACCTTGGGAATCAATGCTGCCTCATAAGCTGGTGACCTAAGTGTTCTTACATATTTGTTTTATCATTAGTCAGCATTCATGGAAAAGCCTTAAAATCTTTTGGAAACAAACGAAAAGAATTGTATTTTTTCCTTATTAGCAACCGCTCTGTCTGATGATCTCTTTTCTCCATAGCTTTGCTAAGGTATTTTCAGATTGGAAGACAATAGCTTGGTCCTGGCCTGCTGTGCTAAAGTGTAGTTAACACAGTATGAAAACTGTTGTTAGTTCTTGAATGTTGTGCATTTGGATGGAGAGATTGTCAGCAATGTGATAGTGATATCTCAAACACCAGGGTTTGTGTATTTAGTATACAAATGAGGTCATGCGAAAGCCTGTCACAAAGGCTGGAAAGGATGAAAGGATGATTTTATCACAAAATCCCAGTGGAGGCAGCCACCTCTCCTCTAGCACACATAATTGCATATTCTAATCAGTGTCTGCAAGGCCAGGGATGTTCAAGGTCTCCCTAAACTATCTTGACAGATGTGAAAGACTCAAGCACTTCTGTTGAGTGGCTGCTCTAATGGCCAACTTGCACTGAAGAGCAGAAAATGCTTCTGACATACTCCATCTGGCCTACTTCACGGCCACCCAAACTTGATTGATGGTTGTTCAGGTTCCAGCCAGCCAGAAAGTAAAAGAATGAGGTATTGTCAGGATTCAGGAAACATTTTGCTTTAACTGCTGAGAGAGGAGGAATTTATTTTTATTGAGTTGGGTTGCCTGATAGCCTTTATTTCTTTTTTCACTTTGTCATTCTCATTCTTTCTCTCTCTCTCACCATAAATCTTGTACTTTTAGCTATTTATTAAGATAAAATTAAATAGAATAAGCAGTCTGCTGCTCTTTCTTGAATGTACCCTTAATTTTTTGAGTTATGCTTTTTTCTGATAAATTTTTCACCCAGCTGTATTTAGTTCTTTTTAATAAATCTCCCTTCCCAACTTTTTATCAATTTACAGCACATCTGATCTATGAATTACTTTATCCCGGTTTAGCTCAGTCCTTGCACGTAGAAAAACAATTCCAACTAAGGCTGGCAAACTTGAACACTGCTTACACCACCGTTGTCTAATAATTGGGGTGATGTCCAGAGATCACATCCTCCTACATGCAGTGTTTGGAAAGGTTTCTCACATGAAGGCAAGACCTACCCAAGTTGTTAATGGCTGTAATCTCTTTCCTGTAATGCAGATCAGGTGCAGCATTTGAGAGTCTAGCAAGCTGTCAGTGTAGTTCCCTGTGTTTGGTGCGGTATGAGTGCTCGTGCAGTGGAGGAAAGACAATGCTTCATCTGTTTTTAATAATTTCATATCGTTTGAAGAGCCTTACTTAAGAGTTTAGTGCAATATGAATAAACTGCACTACATTGTTTCTTTTATCTAGCAATCTTTACAGGTAGCATTTAGCTAATCCTCCTATCACTCCTTGGTGCTGAGAAAGTACAATTTAAAGAAAAGTGATAATTGAAAGTTGGAAAGGTTGAATGGTTTTCCAGGTTGACACAGTATCAATGACAGATTCAGGCACTCAGATAGGAGCTGTTGACTCTTGGCTCCATGCTCCGACTAGAGGCTGCTGCTCCCCTTTTTCCTAGTCTGCAATTGCAGTTATTAGAATGTGATGGTTTACTTCAAGATGAGTGTCTGAGCTGCAGTCTTTAACTAGGGTCTTTGACTTTGAAATTAGTAATTTCAGTGGATTTAAGACAGCATTTGACACTGATTTACCTTGTGTCTTCTTAGGGAGCTTGGTGTCAAAACATAGAGCTGTACTGTTCTTCGTGGGAGGGTATATCCCCATCCTTACTTTGATGCCAGGAACAGAAAGCAACATGATTTTTGAGCACTACAGTGGCAGCCTTGATTTCTGCCTGCAGAGAGGACATGTTACAGTGCACTGCCAGGACAGACTGACTGTGCTTTGGTAGGATGATCTGGCTACTGGCTGTTGCAAGGAGCCGGCAGTGATGTCTGAATGAATTGCTTACCTGCGAAGCAGATATTCAGACAAACTTTGTGCTGCTCTGATGAAAAGGACTACCTGTGGCCCACTCCATTTTGCATGTTGGGCAGTCTGCGTTTTCTGGGGTGCTCTCCTTCAACTTTGCCTTTGTGCAGCAACAAAATGGTTTTGAAAGGTAGCTGGAGGGGACACAGGGGGAGAAGAAATTGCTTGTTAGGACTGTGATTTTGTTCTGTTTGAAAGACTTTCCTGCTTTGACATCACAGTCATGCTGTATCTCCCTTTGTAGGTTTCAGAATTCCCCATCTTTAATGTAACTCATTAGTTGTGCAGGCATGCAGCTAGCATAATAATTAGTATTACAGGAGGCAGAGTAATAAGATCTGCTCAAACTAATTAGATATAAAAATGAGGGATTTTCTCATATTAGGAAACAGCTGTGATAGTTAAACAAAAACCTGAAAGGCAGAACTGGGAGGTTTTTCTCTTGCTCTAAAGGATGAGGCAGGTTTATACAAGAATGGCCTCTGGCACTGACCAGGAGCCTGCAGTGAAATACAGTGATCAGAGCTCTGCAAGGCAGACACTGGCAGTGGATGCGCGGTGGGAACAGCATAGCTGGCTGATATTATTGTTGCTATCATCATGATTATTTGTATTGCATGAGTGCCCAGAGGCCCCAGTTGAAAAAGGGTGCCATTGTACTAAACACTGCATAAACATTGTGAGAGACAGTTTTACCATGAATAATTTATGCCTTATGGAGCCAAGAAGTGTGAAAACCAAGAGAAGAAACAGTGGTTCATGGGAGTGAGATGGCGTACTAAATGCTTGGTTGTGTTTCCTTGTTCCTCTTCCTAGTCTAAAGACAAGGCTTGTAACTTCAAGATGAAGTAAAACTCACTGGAAACTTTAGGCTCTGAAACGCATCTCTGTGGTTTGGCTCCTGCTGCCATAACATGAGGAAATAAGATTTTTCTCAATTTAAGTGGGAAAGAGTAGGCCATATAAGAAAAATAAACACAACGATGGTTACACTGTGGACCAGGCTCAAGCTGCTAGTAGGCTGCCAGTGCAGCCCATAACTAATAAAGTTTGGATGTCTTTTAATGGTGTTTTTTCTGCTTTGATTTCCTTATGTATCTTGGAGGCTTTGTATTGTAGTTTCCCTTTAGACTGCTTTTGTAGCTTTGAAAAATTATACTGTTTGGATAAATTTGAATGCATCGTCAGATCATATCATAATACCAATTTGATTGACACAGCCCTGATTTCAGGGAGCAGGATGTGCTTGCGGGAGAGGGAGAAATGGAAATATATTTTTGAAAATAAATGTTTTAAATTTTTAGTTGTTCTGCAGCTTTTACAGATGTTTTTGAAAAGAAAAGGTTGAGAATTTTCAAGGGAAACCTAGACCTCCATGTTATCTCACCCCTGGTGTGTATTTCAGATTATTTTTTTTTTTCTAGGCTGCCCCAAAAGATAAAAAAATGGATGTGACAAATGTTCTTGTTTAACCCTCTTGTGCCTACAGGAGTTTCTTTTAGGGTTTAATACAGACCTTTGAGGGTGAAAGTTTAAATAGCCTTGTGTATGCCAATTCTGTTACATGCTCATTGTCTCATTTTCCTCACTTGCAAAAGCAGTCCAGCCTCCTTGGCATTAGTCAGTGCCCTTGAGCCATGAAAATGCCTGAAGCTGTGGGACTTGCTGTAATAAAAGATATGCCATCAGCAAATGTTTACACTCATTACTGTTCCCAGCAGTGAAACAGAGAGAAAGCTCTGTTCCTTCCTTTCTGTCCTTTCCTTTCCTTTTCTACTTCTTCACTTCCTTTCCTTTCAAGCTTCCCCCTCCTTTTTTTATCCCTCCATCTCATTTTCTATGTCACCATCTCTATCTTTTCTTCTATCTGTGCTTACTGTGAAAGTTTTGCAGGCAACTTCTTGGAGTGTGGAGCATGGATCAAAGCAAAGCCTGTGTCCTTTGCCCTGGGTGTAGATCCCATCTGGGGCAGATGCAGAAAGCACAAATGAGAAATGCGTGTGCCTGGTTTTCAAAAATTAACTAAATAAGATGGGATCTCTGTTCACAGTAAATCACAAATAACTTTCTGATAAATAGCTATTTACTTATCTCAGTCTGACATATAAACTGCCTCAGCGTGTAATTTTTTTGCTTCTCTGTGGATACAGGTAAATGTCAAACTCCAAATGCTTTATTAATACTTTTTGTTTTCAGCAGTCTCCTGCAGACATGTGAATGCAGAGAATAAACTCTGAATGTATCAGTCTGTGCCTGCACCTGTCTTGCTGGCATTAAGAGGGATCTTGTGTACAGCAGACAGAGGGCTGAAGAGCCAGCTGGGACTGGGTCCCTCTTGTGCTGAGCATAGAACATGACAAAGAACAGTAAGAAAGTCCATACCCCATAAAAGCAACAGTACAAAGGTACCAGAGGGAGGAGAGAAGCAGCAAACAGAAAAGCAAAGTGAGTTACTTCTTAAAATCACTTTCTGGTTAGCCAGACCCCTCTAGCAGTCTCCAATTGCAAAACAAGCTTCAGCTGACAAGTGTATCTATCCATTGCAGTCTTCCAAATACAGTCTAAAGGCTCTACCATCTTAGATACATGTGACCCAGACAGAAATCAAGGGATTTGTTTCTACAGTCATGAAAATCACAAGATAGTACAATTTCTGTTCCTAGAGAGTAGGGTGAAGCTCTTTAGGGTGAGATTTTTTTTCACTAAGTGATAAAGTCCTTGACTTTGTCTAAGTCAAGACTGCTCCTTCCACATGGGTTGGCATTTCCTACCCAAAATTCAGAAGTGCCCCACACCCCATGGACCACTACCCTTCATCACCATATCAACCAGGTGCTTTGGAAAGTTTGCCCCAATGAGAGGTAGAGAGCCCTTTAGAAAACCTGCCTTCATCTCTACTCAGTGGAACTGAGTGCTAGTTCATGGGAAAACTGTGTCCTGAACACCTGGTGTTGAAATTCTTTGCTCTAACCTTCCATCAGCATGGCTTTTGCTATTTTGAATGAATTACATTGGGTTTGGGGACACTGCTTGACTTTCATGTATAGGAGTTCAGCAGTGCCATGAGTGAATTGTTACCTTCTTCTCAACAAATAAAGATAAATACCTGCAAATCTTGGCTTACAAAGCTTGGCTTCCATTAAAATATAATTACCTCCCTTTTGTGCCTTATACATTAAGAGTGACTTCAAATGGTACGTGGCTCTGGTTCAACATAATTTCCTTTGCTGCTTGCATAGTAAGAATGAGGCTCCAGAATAAAGATGACTATTTAAAGAGGGCTGCTGCCATTCCAAATTACATAAAGTTCTACTTAACAAATTGATTTGTTTACTCAGTAAGATCCTCACTGGAACTTTTGTTACTGGTCATCATTGGGTCCAGTGCTAATCTATGACCACACATCTTTCAATCCTGTGAATAACTCCTAGTCATACAACTATTTATGGGGCTTTCAGGTGATCAATGATTAAATGATCCAGTACATGCGCATTGACACAGTTCGCTCTTGCAGGGATATTTGTACAACACAATGTGGGTGTTTTTTATCTTGCTGAAAGTGCTCTGGGTTCCAGGGGGTAGCAGAATGGCTGTGCAGTGCTTGGTTGCTAAACCCTGCAGGGACTGCTAGGTATTCTGAACTTGCTCTTTGTGTGTGCCCTGGTCTGGGATCCTGGCATCCATACAAGCAAGAGCGCCATCTGGCAGCCTCCCACCGAGGGATAAGAGGGAAGGAGGAAAGTAAAACAGGCACGAAAATTGAGGACTGTTTTTTTGTCCTCATTAATACTCTGGATCATACATAGCTCACTCTTCCCGTACTGCAAGGATGCACAGGGATGGTAAAGATAAGTATTTCCTTGACAAGAAGAAAGCCAGAGAGAAGTAGCTCCTGCTACAGCTTTCCTCAGTGTGGCTGTGTGCTGAGCCATGGCGGAGGTGGCAGTTTGGCTGGGGCACTAACACACGGTGCACTCAGAGCAGTAGGGAAGCAGCTACTCTCCCATCCATTCCTTCCACTGCACAGCCTGCTCGCCTCAAGTTTTGAGAAACGACGAGAGATAGCACCCACTCCGAACGCAGGGCTGACCCTGGTATTGGTTTCTGTAGGAGAAGTACCTTTGATAAGGCATTTAATATGTTTAAATTAATGTGTTTACCTGTAAATATCAAATGTATTTACATACCTTTCATAAAGTTTTATATTGAGATGTTCCAGTCTGTGGCCCGTGAGCCAGATGTGGCCTGTAGCATAATCCTGTCACAATTAGACAGTTAGCCCATCGGAGTCCCTGAAATGGCCGGTCTGCTCTTCCAGAATTCTGGGTTATCATCCTGCTTTTTGTTTTGCTCCCTCCTCTCTGGATCTTGAACTCTGCTATAGGTAGCTCATAAAGATACCTCCAACTGGTGTCTGGTTCAACACTAAAAAGACTGGTCTACCTAGCTTTAGAGCAAATGCTGCAGTGAGTAGATTGAGATTAAAATTCTGTGTGGACTGGTGTTAACCTGAATTTCAATGGGTCAAGTCGTTTCATCATAGTGGTTCTCAATCTTATTGGTAGTACTTGTCTGCAGCAAACACCTTTCCTGTAGCCAGTGCACAGCTGATGCACAAATTCATGGCTCTGTCTTTGCAAATATTGCATTAATCAGGTACGTGAGGTGAAGGAGGTTGCTGCTGACCCAAAGTGCTTGCCGATGGCAGCGTTCTGCTCAGGGTAATCCCTGTTCACTGGTCAGCTTTTCTTACTTCCTTCTGGCTCCACAGTGAGAATTGCCAAGATCAAGCTGCTTTGCAGTGCCAGTGACATGTGGAAAGCAGCACAGTGGCTTCCCCATCATCAAAGACTGTTTCAGTGGGCACTGCTTGATGAGTTACAGGAATTTCTGATGGGAGGCTTAGACCAGATTAAAAGGCCTGGTAGGAAGTTGCTGAGCAAAGGTCTGTGCTAAACTGAATTGAATTTTGATAATCTTTAGATATGGAATGGGAATCTGAATGGTATTATTGAATCCAGGGAATTTTCCCTTCACTTAAATGGTAGATGGCTACAGCTGGTGCTGGGTAATGGAACTGCTGAGATTTCAAGTAACTGGCATTGTACTCTCAACTGGTCAGGGCTTTCGAGCATGGTGTCAGTGCTGGCACTGCTGGCATGGGGTGACCTTTCAGTCAAGCCTGGTTACTCTGGGAAGGGGAGCATTGGCAAACCAAGTGATCAGGGTGACATGGGTCCCAGTGTGTCTGCGTAAACTGACCTGGTATCATGTCGTAAAAGTTGAAATAGTAGTGTAGGGTGAACAGAGGTGAGGACAATAGAAGCCTGAATGACACAGAGGCAAAGAGTAGGTCTGAGCAATGAGGAAGCATGAACAAAGTACATCCTAAAGCAACTTTACACTTTGTTAGCATGGACATACTGTAGTCTGTAGCCTGACCATAGTCAAAGCAGGTGGAGGGTAGCTGTCAACAGACTTGTGCATGAGAGTATGAACTGCAACATTTTAATGGGTGAGTACCTGGTTATTGGTGACTGTGGTAGGATTTTTAACAAAGCATAAGGACTGGGAAATATTTGAGCAGTCTTTTTTTTTTTTCCTTTTTTATAATGCCACACTCTGGGTGTACATGTCATTTCATGGAGCAAATGTGCTTTGCATAAATACTGCTTACCTATCTGAAAGATTAAGCTGTGGTGGTGTACCTTTAATTGGAGAGGAATTACGTCTCACACATGAGGGTTTTACTCTGCTGAGGCATGAAGCAAAAACACTTGTCTTTGCATGTAGATGGGTTTGTCAGTTTGGGTGATACGTACATTATCACAATGTAGATAACAGGGAGAAATTGAGCTGTTGCTAACAGGAGCAGGTAGAGACTCAAAGGGGACAAGTGCAAATGAATAAACAGTGGGTTGTCCAGTACGTCAAGTGAGGATGGGGACCTGATGTGATCACATGACTCCAGGCCAAAACCTTCTCCTGATGGTGACTTCACCTCTGCCATGAACTGCACACACTCTGCAGTAGAGTCCTGTTAGTGGTCTGCCCATATTCATATGTCTCATTTGTTTTTAGTAAATTTAGTTGAAGTCTGCAGAAGGTCTTTCTGCTTGTGCTGGATCTAAATAGATTTTACAGATTCAAGTGCTGGTCTGATTGATAAACTGCTATTGTTTCTTTCAGAGAATCAGGTGTTGGGGGGTGAAGAGAGTGTGAGAGCGATCGCAATCAATACAGAATATAGGAGGGTCAGTGATACAGAGGGAAAAGTAGAGGAAGTGGAGGATGTGGGTAAAAGAGGATAGGAGGGGAGATAGAAAATTTGTAGGGGGAAGAAGGCTTTAGCTTTAGATATTAACTTAATGAAAAATGACTTTTTGGGAATGACAGGTTGTAAAATAGAGCCAGATTCTGTGAATAGCTCCAGACTGCAGGCATGCCTACATGCACACACGCACACAGACACTCATACAAAGGCATGGGGAAAAAAAAAAAAAGTTCATTTTTACACACAAAAGAAGTTTACTACTTTTAAAAAATTATTATCCCTTTAAATGTTAAGCAAAGTTTCTGAGGGAAAGAGATTTTAGAGCAGATTATGTGACTAAACATGAAATAGGTCTTTTATTTTGCTTTGTCTAAATTGGAAACAATTTTTGTCTTGTTGAAAAAGATGAAAAGTGTTGTTTTGAAACGCTAATGAACAGGAAAAACAACCATCAGAGAAATGTGATAACCTAAGTTTGCCTTCTGCTAAAAGTACCCTGACCCTATCAATATCTGAAAGGTGTCAGTGTAATTTCCTTGGCTGGTGATTGATTACTTGACTGTCTGTGTTATGCAAACTGGTCAGAGAGAAAAGAATTGTATTCATAAAGAAGAGTACTACTTTAAAGGCCAAGACTTTCATTCACAGTGATATTTGTTATTTAACCTGATTTTTTTGTTGTTTGCTTGTTGGTTTTTGGTTTTGTTTGTTTTTGTTTGTTTTTTTTGGGGGGGCGGGGGAGATTGTTTTTTTCAGACGGAAGAAACAAAGGCAGGGTTCAAAGGAAGAAAGTGAAATATGGGTTAAGGCAAACATGCATCTACTTGCTTGCTTTTTTGATTCCAGGAAAGATGCTTCACAGAAACTCAGTTTCTGTCTCTCTGTAGTACCTGTTGTGCTGTGTTTTGTGCTGGTATCCATAAGGGTTTATTCACATTCCCCGTGAGAGCTATTTTATTTCCCCCATTACAAGGTGACATGTGATACAAGAGTACCTAATCCCCTTAATTCATATTAATTTTTTTATGCCCCTCTGTGAATTTCTTCCACATGTAGAAATAGCACAGTGGAAGCTGTCGCAGATGATAGTATATTCTATAAAATTTCAGTTGTACCTTCACATTACTCCCTTATTTACCCCAAATCAGTCAGAGCAGCAGATGCTCCCTAGTCTCCTCCCTGTCCTGTTGGCAGCAGCTGGCTGGACAGACCGTGCTCTAATGACTCCAGACCAGACTTCAGTTGCCTCTCAAGTGTACCTAGGTGCTTGTCCCGGACAAAGGGGAAAGGGTTGGCAGTGGAGAAGCTGAAGAAACAAGTGAGCTTTCTCACCACACTCTGGAGTTGCTCTCATATTCAGGGAAAGCCAAAGACTAACAATGAAACAGAAAGGAAGCAAGAGAGGGGTATGTGTGTGGGTAGTGTGTGCAAAGCTTTCTTCCAGCTCTCCACTGAGCCATGACCTGGTTTCTCCAGGAGCTGCCTGCTGTTTTCTTATTTTGGAAGCAAGTTCCTGAGACAATGCTTTGCATGCCAAACAGGGTCAGCTGTACAGATAGGGAAGGGTTCTGCATGGGACACGCACCCCCCTTTCCATCTTCACTATCACCTTGACCACTCCTTTTCTTTCTTCTTTTCTTTTTTCCCTTTCCTTGTTCAGAATGAGGAAACAAAATTAGTTTTTACATGCTTAGAGAAGACAAGGGGAACTTTCAGGGGTACTGGATGAAATTATATTTATTGCAGTGACTGCTAGATGCTAATCATGGTTGTTGTTATCTTGACAGAATCCAAGAAGAAGAAAAAGGAAGGCAAGAAACAAGAGAAGATGCTGGATTAATGGAGCCACCTTGGGCAATGTGAGAAAGGGACATCAGCAAACACGATCAGTTAACAGTTTCATTTATACCTAGGCATTTTATCCTAAAATTATTTATAGCTTAATGGTACCATAGAAGAAAACAAAGACAGAAAAAAAAATCCTTTTTTTATTACTTTAGTCTTTTTAATGTATAACCCTAACACCAGTTTTTAGAGGCCTGTCATAAAGGACTCCAAATTCATTTAGAAAATTATGTCTATTGTATATTGAACAGTGTAGAACTTTTTAAAAAAATTTTTTCTCAAGTCTTGCCATAGGTCTCAATCTGTTAATTACTCCATGCAAGCAGAACCTGAACCTGTGTGGAGCTCCGCTGAAGCCAGTGGTGCCCTCTGTGAACATAGGATTCTGGCTGGATGCAATTATAATTAATATTGGGACCTTATATCTGAAAAAAAACCCAGACTTGTTTCTTAAGTTCTTATTAGATTTGGATAACTATGAAATTATTTGTTTAAGGAAAGGATGGGGGCATTTTGTTGAGTATTTATGGGTGTAGAATTTTTTGGGGTGTGTGGTGACTATTCATTTCAAAATGCTACTATCTCCAGGTAAAAAACCAGAAACAGTAGCATCCTATTCTTGGCCATATTTTGCATGTTGTCAGTAAAAATTTTGAAATCTTTCAACAGTTGTATATAGAAGAGTCCTAATTTTTCACGATTTTTTAGAAATGATTTTTCCAAATGAAACAATAGCAAAACTTTCCATTTTTTAGCATATCAGTGCTGGTGGTTAGTAGTGTTCTCTGTTTTACCTATAAAAGCTGAAAAATGCTTTCTTTTATTTGTTTATTTTGCCAGAAGGGAGAATATAATTTTCACAAAAGTCTAGTTCAAATTGTTGTGATTCTGCCTGACCCAACTCCCTTTTGTATCAGTGGGAATCTTCCTGTTGATTTTTATAGCTAGTTGAAAAACAGTATGTCTGTTGGGAAGTAACAGAAGAAATCTGTTTGGAAACTGACTGACATAGTTCATATTTTTGACTAAAAAAGGGACAATTTGTGGGATGTAAATCCAATAGGGATTAAACTAATTTTTGTTTCTCTGATAATAAAGCAGAAGGGAAATACAAAACCCCAGTACCTTTTGCTTTCTTCCATTTTATATAAGCAAAAAGACCTTGGAAAAGCTCAGTCAAAATAAAAAGAGTTCTGTGATTTTTATTTTTTTTTTAATGGTCTGCAGGGAAAAATTGTAACCAGCTGGTTTTCATTTTGTTCAATTTTACCTATTTTGAATGGTAAGTCCTGAGAAAAGTCACAAAGTAGAAAAAAGATCTAACAAAGGGCTGGTCCTCAGGTAAAGGTTGTTTAATGAACTAAACAACCAGCAGACCAGACTTTTTAGAGGAGATTTCAGTGCCCAAATCAGTTTCAAAATCTTTGCGGTTAAATTCTAAATCTTAAAATTCAACAGCAAGAAATAAGCTTTGCCATTTGTGTAGGCTGCAGGCTTGCTTGCTGGTCAAGAGGAATAGTCTCCCTTGTACTGCTGTGGGTATCCACTGACTTCAGCGAAGCTGCAGCAGGGTGTGTTCAGCTGAGTAAATCACATTTCTCTCTTGGGATTACCTTGTAGACAAGCAGAGAGTCTTTTTCCAGACTAACATCACTCCCCTTTTCTATGCAAAAGATGTATAACAATTTCAGAGCTTGCCCTCTTTCTTCTCACATGGAGGGTATGACTGATCTGAACTTACAGTGAGGCAAATCCTGTAGACGTTCCCAAACCCTTTTGAAGCCAGCTAGCCAAGGCTGCACATAGCTCAAGGTAAATTAGCCACATAATTATTTCCCAGACTCCTTGGGTGTGTTTTGCAGTCTGTGTTGGTGTCCTTGTTATTCTGACTATGCTGTTATACATACCTGAGCCAGTGGTATAGTTAAAAATGTCCCCAACATGTGGTGGATGTGCAATGACCAAATCCAAAATCATAAAGGCTCATATTTGGGTGGTTCTGGGTGCTATTTGGTTTCTTCATGGTCTAATCAGGTCTACCTGTGCTTGTGCCTCAGACTTAAACTAGTGGATTGGTAGGTCTGATTGAAAGCAAAGGGAGAAAGAAGTTTTTTCACTCACCAAAGGTTTATCTGTCTAAATGCTGCATCAGTTCACTTAAAGTGGTTCAGCTTTGAGTGCAAACACTGTTGCACCATTGTCTTACACTGGTTAATCTAGTCCATGTTTCATAGGGAGATGGCAGGAGCTGGGAATGAGGCTGAGACCAACAGTTTGACTATCCTTTAGCAAACCTTAGATGTGACTTCTGATTTCCACCTCTAAGTAAGAAGAAAATAAATTCCCCTGTGTTTTCTCTGACACCTTATGGCCCTCATGATTAACTGCCCACCTAGCTTGTTAATGGAACATTCCTAATAGTTTTTGAAGGAGGCCAGTCAAGTTCTTATGGCAGTGTAGGGCCTCCATGGAGAGAGTTTACAAAAAACAAAGGAAAAAACAAAACCCCACCATGTTAAGAACGGAAGAAAACGCATCAGTCCTTGTAGTAGAGGGCGTGAAATAGGAGTTCCTGTGTACTACTCAGCCTCATATGTTTGGCTCAATATTGGCATTTGATTGTTGAACGTAATTGGACTTGTATCTGTCGTAGTTTATAAACAATGAAGAAAAATTCCAAGAAGCTAGCAGAAAACATTCTGTGGAAACTCTGGCTGTGAAGGACATGATAAAAGTAATTCATGGCAGAACACAGAGGAAGATTGAATAGGTCAGTCAGGTCAGCTCTGAAAGTAGGTACCTGGTACCTAATAGGAGCAGTTGCTTCACTAGTGACATTATCAATAAAGCAAGAGGCAAGTATCTGAACAAAACCTTTTCCCACTTTATCTTGCTCAGTTTCCACTTGAGTCATTTTGAAATTTCTTCTTAATTGCTCTCTGATCTTCTACCCTCCCTTCTTTGGGAGGGCAAGCTTGTCTGACAGTGCCGTGGGGGCGGCTACTTCAGATGAAATACATGTTTTGCCCTCTTGGTGCTATCCTGTTACAGTTGAAAATGAATTAGTGTAGATGTGTTGCTTAGCTAGTTTAACTGACTGAAACTTGTTTCATGAATGTCCTTCTCAAGAAGTGGCTTCCATCTTCATTTGCTACAGCTATAATATGGTGTAATATGATAGAAACCCCCCAAATGACAGCCTTTTTCTGAGCAAAAGGGAGGGGTGAGTTGCTGAACATCAGCTAAGATCTGAATCTGCATCCAGACTCTGGATTCTAGCAAGTTTAAACTTAGGGGAATTTGGGTACAGCTCACTTCCCTTCCTCTAAGTAGACTGAGCCATGCTTCTAAGCAATTAGGTTTCTCTATACCTTGATTCAAAACAATATTTGAGGATTGGGGCATTTTCTGACTTTGACATGTTTCCTGACAGAAGTGCCCATATTGAAAGAGAATCATTGCTTGTCAGCCTGGCATATTTAACAGATTATTAAGCACAGCGGAGCTATAGGGCAAGGCTCCAGAAAGGGAAACATTTATTGTACATGCAGGTAGATACTAAGTTGTAACTTACTACTTCTTATGTTCTAATCGCATAATGACTTTCTGGACTGTACTGTTTTTCAAAGGAGAAAAATTAGAAGAAATGAAAGAATAATGATTATAAAACGTATCAACAGTGTTGGAGACTTTGTCAAGAAGAGACAGATACAAAGTCAGGAGTATTTTATACAAACTTCTTTTGCATCCTCCTGGAGTAGGGAAGGTAGGATTATTGGTTGGCACGTTTGTTTTTGTCCTGTGCTTGACTTATGCCTTAATAAAAACTAACCACATGTAGAATGTTACAGAGAAGGAAAGTCCCACTCCAACCTCAAAAGAACATGTCCAACGGGAGGCAATATTAAAAGGAGATGATATGACTGTCTTTTCTGGTTTAGGAGTCCAAGTTATGGTGATGTTGATAGGAGAAAACATAACATATTTCTTTAGCTTTAGTGTATATCCTTCAACTCTTGACATGTGGCAATGTACAGTTCAAATAAAACACGGGACCATTAGGATGAAATAAGGGGAACTGAATACTTAGGGAGACTGTTTATGGAAACAGGCCTATAAAACTCCTGCTAGCAGGGAGCATCTGAACATAAACACTGTGTAGCATTCCCATTTATTTAGTGGAATCCCTTAACATATGATGAGTTTCATCTGAGTTTCCTTAGTCTAATGTCAATGATGAGGGTGGGACAAAAGCCAGCCTGACTTCCCTTCAGTCTAGAAGCGACACCTACATTAACAATATAAACCTGCCACTTTTCTAAAGCAAAATACGGGTAAGGTACACCATTTTGACATGACAAAGTAGTCTTTCACATCTCCCAAATTCATACAGGATGAAGAAGCAGCATGTCAATGGGAGTAGGTATCTCATATTCAGTCTTTTCAAATTCTCTACGACAGCATCTTCTGTGAACTTCTGACTGTGTTCTCTCCTTTTTTGGGACAGATTATACCTGTTGTCTGTCTTCCCACACTCATCCCTAATTTTGATAGCATTTGTAGGGTTTCTGTCAATTTTGCTAAGGCACTCTAGCTGTCAGCCAAACTTCTGTGAATATTGTTGATGCTTCCTCACGCTTAAGGATGTATTCTCCATTTCTTGCTGGAATGTTCCAAAACAGCCCCAGCAAGCCCCTTCATTGGATACCTCTCATTCTGTCTTTTTAAGATTAAAAGACATGGTAGCAATTTGTTAATCAGATTACAATGAACAAGGAGATATAAGAACAAGCAAAGAGATTCCCTAGATTCATTGGCAGGGTGGCTTCCTGGTAAAACCTTTGTCATAGCTCAATCTGCCTGAGGCTTTCTAGGGGACAGGAATGCATGACATTTGATGGAAAATTAGAGATGATGAAAGAGTGTTTGCCCTCAAACAGAAAAATAGTTTAGCTAGGTAAACAGTGGCAAGAAGCTGCATCCTTTCCCCCTGTGTCCTCTTGACCATCAAATTAAAGGGAAGAGATGTGGTGCATAAAGCTTCAGGAATATTGGAAGACTTGCCTGAGCAAACTAGAGCATGGAGAGAACCTCTTTCACCCCATGGAAGTTTGCATTTCAAGAAGGCCTAGTTAGTCTTGTTCATAGCAGCAGAACACTCTGTGTGCTTTTGGATCAAAACTAAATGATCCTGAAGTCTACTCATTATCCTAATGTTCCTTTTCTGCTACTCTTCAAAACTGACAGTCTGCCTTCTAGCCTGATCACTCTGACCTGAGCAGAAATGAGATATTTCAAGGAAAACATAAGAATTCAGATATATTCAACTGTTGTTATCTCATTTTGCCCTTTCTGCAGTTTGCTGGTTAAATGTGGGGTGTTTTGGGGTCCCAGATGGCTGAAAACTCAGTAGGTATCTCCTAGCCTCTAAATATCTTGGCTTTGAGTGGGTTGCCTATGAAAAAAACTATACCTACAGTTCTTATTCCTTTCTTAGAAAAACCCACAGTAACAAACAAAACCCACAACAAAACTGAGCATGTGTCCAATGTATGTATTTACTGATGAGATAAAACAGAGTCTCCCAAGTTTTCTGATTTCAGAAGGTCACTCAGTGTTAAAAGACCGCACAAAAGCTTTAGCCCTGAATTCTGTCATGTAAAGCTAGGAAAATGGATAGCCTCTGCAGGGCTGTCTTACCCATAGACAATTTAACTCAATTAATTATAGTGTTTAAATTCCCTCACTCTAATCTACCTGGCAAGAAGACATTATTTAACTTTTCTCATTAGGTCATTCATTACACTTCCCATATTATAATTATGTAGGTCATCCAAATTTTTACAGCTCAAGGAAAAGACTCTGATAATCAAGTGTGTTGTGGTTGCTGAGGGGACCTGAAGCAGAGGCAGGCCAGTGCTGCTGCAGCTTGGATCTAGAAACCACCTAATGAGGATGTCATCATCAGACACAGCAGCTCTCTAAATACACATGCGTACATACTGCGTATATATATCCATACACAGGGAAGCAAAACTCTACAAAAAAAGCGCATTGATAACTCAAAATGTGTTTCACAACTAGTGCTGCCATATTTTCAAGCTGAAGTAGGAGAGAAAGCTTTTTGTCCTGTGTTGTTATTTACAAAAGTGGTATATAGGATGAAGGGCTAGGTTTCTTCACACTCAACAGCATAACAATTTAAGGATAGCTGTGTCCAAGGAAAATGCAAAACACATGCCAATGACATGGCCAACAGGACTTAGTATCAGAGTGATGCTCTCTCCTGTTGCACCAAGTACATGGAAGGTCTTTGTTCAAAGCTTCAAAGTGGACAAACTACTTCAGTTGGGTGTGAACATAGAAACCAAGGCAGAAAAAGGCTTTTTATCTGCCAATAAAAAGTGAGGGAAATGAGAAAAAAAAGATGGAAAAAACAAAGTAAAAGAGAAATTATCTTAATGCTTGTAGTTTGGGTGTTAAACAGAAAGAAGGACTGAAAGTCAAAATAAGAAATTAAAGCCTGAATATCATGTTCAATGGATTTCTAATTCTGTATATATCTATTAAACCAGTGCTATATGATATCTTCTCATGGGTTACTCTTTTTCCTGTTCTTTTTCCTTTTTTTTTTTTTTTTTTTCAGTTTGTATATTGATTTTGTAAGCTAGCAGTGTGTTACTCAAGATTTTTTTAAACTTGTATGAAAGCCATATATCCATATTGTAGAATGAAAGCATTAATCCTGTAACATCCCTTAATGTTTCCATTAGCTCTGTGGGATTGTGGGAGACTCTAGCGAATGTATATGTTTACCAATTGTATCAACATAATTTACTTGCTCTTAGTGGCGATAAAGAATTAAATAAACTAATACACAGAAGTGTGGTGTTTTCATTTGGTTATGGAAACTGTAGGGAACTTCCAAAGTTTTTTTAATTGATGCCAAGTATTCTTACTGATCTTTATTGTACTAATTTTCCATCACCTATAGGTGTTGCTTGTCACAGAAACACTTTTCTTTGTAAATTCAGTAGAAAAGAATTCTACCAGAAAATTATTCTAGCAGAAAACAGCTCTTTGATTTGTGCATACTGAAGTCTGTCTGCCCCAATTCCTGACACTTATCAGTTCTGTAAAGTAGCTTGTTTCAGTATACAGTTATTTCAACCTGTATACTATTGACACAATGATGGGTTACAGATGAGAGTTTGACTTTTTTTTTTTTTTTTTAAAATTATCAGCTAAGCAGTGGGAAAACCTTATTCCCAGCCCTGTCATGCTCAGCTGTTTTACTTTAACAGTGACTTTATTGGGTGTGTGTTCAGTGAGAAGAGGATTAAGCCTCAAAAGTAGAGCAAAGAATTATTACATTAATGATCTAAATAGAATTATGCAGAAATTCAGGTAATGCTTATTATATGTTAATGTCTTGTCCTTTCTTTTTGTTCATTCATTATCCTTTTTTCCTAAATCTACTTTATTTTCCAAATACTTTTCCTGGTTTTGTTTCTGTGTCCAACTATTAGTTAAAGTGTTAGAATAATTAAGTACTCCATACAAGTCATTCCATCACTCATTGCCAAAAGAAAGAGATGCTTCATACTGTTTACAAGACTAGGAGATTTATACAGTCTTCTGAAATTGTTTGGAATAAAGTGAAGTATTTTAAGTTATGAAAACTGACAGTGAATTCTTCAAACCACTAATGGACTCAGCAACCTAAATCCTATCCTTGGAAAGGAGACCAAGTATTCACTATTATTTAATTACAAAAGAAAACATTTAGTTATTCTTTAAAATGCTACTTAGCAGTGAGTTACATTTTTAGGTTACTGAGTAATGAGAGAGTTTTAAGATGCTCTTGTTCTTCCATGGGAGATATCTGATCTTGTCAGTAAGCCTGAGCTGCTTGTGGATTGTTTCAAGTCATGCTTAGTTTCCCAGAGCTCCATCACGTAGGGCACACAGGTCTCTGATTTCTTCTGTTCTTCCCACCTCTGTCCCCAAATGCTGACTAAGCTATAAACAGGTCTGGCAAAGAGCTTTTAGATCAGCTCTTTTCTAGTGGGTTAACTTCATGGAATAGGGTCTTAGAAGACCACCCCTGTCTTCATGTATCCTTTTTTGTTATATATGGAGTACCTGAATGGAGAAGACTTCGTGCAGAAGAGACCCAAGTTCTGCTACCAATCTGTCCTCCAAATTTCTGGGAGTGGTGGTTCATTAAGTGGGTCTATGGATGCAGAGAGGCCCACCAGTGGTGAGTGGAATGAGATGTCCATGCAAA
The DNA here is from genome assembly GCF_003259725.1 of Athene cunicularia. Classification (NCBI taxonomy): domain Eukaryota; kingdom Metazoa; phylum Chordata; class Aves; order Strigiformes; family Strigidae; genus Athene; species Athene cunicularia. Next base: position 15,968,486 of record NW_020799092.1, on the reverse strand, counting down.
AGTAGCCATTAACAGTGTGAAGGCCACTTTGAAAACTCTAAGACCCCAGAGCTCAACCTATGCACTACTACAGCTGAAGTTAAAAACCTGTTCGTACTTCATCATCCCTCTGGCCTTGCACAGGATAGAATTGTAGTTAAAGACTCAATGCATGATAGTCACTCATTCACACACAGAGACACACTTGTTTCATCCATGTAGATGACAGAGGAACACTTGATTTTCACTGAGAACAGAGAATTTGCACAATCAACTGTTCATGTGCCTGAAAAAGCATTCCTACAAAGTAATAATACAACTCTTTGTCCACTGTCATCTTTTACAGTGATGTGGGAAGTCACCTTCACAGACATCATCTCTTGCTTTATCTTACTTAGCCTATACTAATTGTATCTAGAGAAATGCAAACAGAAGGAAAATACCCTGTAATCTTACAGTAAAACACAAGTCTGTTATAAAATCTTCACCATTTTCTGAGAGTCTTTCTTAAGAAAGACCATTACACTTGACATGTGGTTAAATGAGATTTGACATTAAACAAATGCACGAGACATACACACAAATGTGTGTACACATGCATGCATGCACACACACGCACAGAGTGTCATTTACAGAAAAATGTCTCCATCCCTTCCAGGTACCTTGAATTATAGAAGGCTTCATTGTCACACAATCACATTGAAACTATTGTCTCCATTGGCAAAGAATATATTTTATTTGTATTTATTCAGTCTCTGCTTGCTTAGTTACACTATAGTCCTTTTAATTTGCTGTTTCCCCCCATTTTTACTCCAGAAGCAAAATATGAGAGCTTGGATCTGAAAAGGTCAGTAACTACTTCTTGTCCTGTTCAGCAAATAAAACCTTTCAAAACCAGAACACACACACACACACACAAAGATAAATGTTTTCTGTTAATTGATAGCTATTTAGCAGTTGCTAAGTGTCTTTTGCTGGAGGTTCTGGAGGCAGAGTAAAAGAAAAATGTAGTAAGCTAGGGATGGAGGAAAGAAATAAGCTTTCCATAACAATTACAATTAACGTGCATACTATTACATTTTGCAGTACGGGCTGTTATTTTGTTTTGGTTTGTGTTTTACTATGATACACAGCTTCAAAAACCTACTGTTGATAATAAAAGAGTTCTGCACCCGTTGTTTTTTCTTTTTTTCTGTCTGAAAAACTTCAGCTTTTTTATTACATTAACTCTTGTATTTCTATTATTCTTTACATAGCACTACAGATGCTCATGGGACCTAGATACTCAACCTCGGTCAAGTGTAGTTGGTGTCACTCCAGGGTGCACAGTGGGCCTCAGCCTGATGAAATGGCTTCCTGGGATGTGCTTGATGCAAAGGGAATCTCCAGCTGCAGGAATGGAATAATTTCCATTTTCTCCTCAAAGTATTTATGGTGGAAGTAGTGGCCAAAGAGGTATAACACAGAGCACTATTACCCCTATTAGCCATTCTCCCTCTCTTTATTTCTTCCTTGCTTGCTTGCTTTCTTCCTTTCTTCCACTCTCTGCTTGGGCTAGCACCACATACTGCTGACCCAGAACTCAGGGAGTAAGTGATTACCTGGGAAGGGATGTGTCTGTGAGTCTGTTGTACACGGTCTCCAAACTTCTGTGGGGCTGGGAGTTTTGAGGTGAAATGTTGAGGAGGAGAGGTGATTTTGGAAGGTGAGAACAGAATGATGTAAAGATCAGCACAACAAAAAGCTAGGTACACGTATCAGAGAATGACACAAAAAAAGGGCCCAGACTGAGGTGCTGAAGACTCCCATCCCCAAAATAGGATAACCTGGGCAGTGATGGAACTGTCTGCAAAGAAAGCCAGAGATTTCTCCCCTTGTTTTCTGACAAGATATACTGAAAAATATGTTGAATTTGGGACCCGATTTTGAATGTAGTCTGAATGTGAAATGGCCTATTTTCAGCCTTGATAAATGTCTTGAGAATCATGATATAATGTATAAAGATCCTAAAATATATATCTCAGTCCTGTAACCGTTTACACAAGTGCTGTTCTTTATGTGCTGCAGATAGTCCTACTGATTCAACAGGACACTTCCCAGTGCAGAAATCCAAGGAGTGGCAGGACTAGGTCTCCATGTATCCTCAGCTGGGAGTGAAGCACAACATTTGTTCTCTTTGCCGTTGTCCTCCTTTGGTGACAGGGGTCCATCAAGCCACCTGCACAACTGAGTGTCACAAAGACAAAACATACACTCCCTGTGATAAAGACTGTTTTGTAAGTAGTTGATTTTGAACTGGGCCTGTGTATCATCACTGCTACTTGTTGTCTTATCAGGAAAGCTCCCTAAATAAGCCACTGCTTTATCTACCAGCATGGGAAGAAGAAGACCAGTAAATTTTCTTTCAGTGTAGTGTATACCCAAAAGGCTAAGTGCTCTGCGACCTTAATGTAAGGGTCACAACAAAGTGGTACAATAAAGGCAAAATGACAAGCTCTTAGAGGAAGAAAAAAATAATGGAAAAGGTAGCCACTTTCCTACTTTGCAGCATTTTTACTACAGGTCCCTGGAGTAGATGGATTTTTTCAAGGGAGATGAAAAACATTCTAATCTTAAACCCAGAAATATACTTTATTTGCTGTTGTTATTAGTAGCAATGACAACAACAGTTTAACAGCCATTATTATGCTTTGTATTGTAGTTTAGTAATATGCTCTCAGTTAACACCGTTGATTCAAAACTTCTATGCAGTTTGTCCATGCTAAGTACCCACCATTCCTGTGTAGGAGGTGGAAGGTTAATCTCAAACGTTGTCCTTAGGCTCCCTCTGTAGTCAATGGAGCATGACAAGCCTATTCAGAAGGTGATTCAGACTCGAGGGCTAATTTAGCAAATCTGAAAGATGTCATGAAGGGCTTCTCTCCTTGCTAGTTGTGGAGGGAGCTTAGGGAAATTAAGTGTATTAGACTGACCTGAGTTTCTTCTGGTAGTTTGGCCTCCCATTAAGATGGCAAGATTCAACACTCAAGTCCAGCACTTCAAAGGTATTTAGGAATTTTAAAAATAAGAGGTCTTAACAGCTTTGATGATAGGGGCCAGAAAAAATAAAATGCAAGTGGGCTAAGGCTGTGGTTTGTGGCAGCAAGTGATTGTATCTGAAGTCCCAGTGCAAATCTTTCTTGTTAGGGAGGAGGGAAGACTGCCCACATAGCACAGCCCTGAAAGGGACCAGAGCACGGGAGAGAGGTGAAAGAGGAGAGCTTGCTGCCTCCTCTTTGGCCCTGACATCGGTATTGAGGCAGAGGGCAGAGAAAGTCCCACTTTTTGTTCTCTTGTTTGCCTCAGCTGAGGGAGGGAGGAAGGCTGGGCAAGGGGCTGTGCCCCCCGCTGGGCTCCGGGTCCTTTGTGCCACGCAGCAGGTGTGAGGGGAAGCTCCTCTCCGCGGATGAATGCTCATGTGGATGCGGATGCCTCCGCTCCTTTCATGGCCGTTCTGGGAACCAGAGCGAAGCCACATTTCTCAACAGCAGGCCAGTAACTCCTGGAAACAAGCGAGCACAGGAAGGGGCCATGGAGCAAGAATGGGGATGGTTTGGGAATAGCTCTGCAGGACCACTCCTTATCTAGCATTGCCCCTTGACAGATTTAGGGCTTCGTCCCACAAGACTTTCAGGATCTCCTGAGAGACCTAAAACTGGTATCTTAACTACTTTTCTCTGTGAAAAATTAATTTGGCCCAAAAATCTCTCTAAATTCTTCAGTTGAAAAGGGCTACACAAACTTTAAAAAAATTATCATAGTACCCACAGGCCCATCTTATTTACATCCCAGTTCTTTGCTTATTCTCTGGCATAGGCGAGCTCTCGACAGCCCAACTTTCTTCTCGCTGCATCCATATCAGCGGCTGCAATGACAAGAGCTCTAAGCCAAATGCCTGGCATGTGAGAGCCTCTGCCAGGACAAAACCACATATTTAGATCTGTGCTTTCAGTGCCAGGTGGGAGGTGTGAACGTCAAAGAACAGAGTCCTGAAGCTGTGGCTGGCAGGCTGTGCTGTTCATCCAGAGGGCCAGCCACTGTCAGGGAGCTTTGGAAAAACAGAATTAAACCATGAGTTAGAGCCGATGGGTTGAAGCATTGAATTTGCTACGTGCTTCCCAACAAGTTTCACGTTGGTGCTGTTTCTGTCTCAAAGCCAAATCATGTGATCTCTGAAAAGAAAGGCTGAAATTCCTTTTAAATATAAGGTTTTGGGTATGGCTTTAGCAATCTAGGCAAATAAAAAACCCAAGCTTCTATTCTTTTCTGTAGCAGATATAGTAGGCTGGGCTGTGAAAATTAGTGCCTCCAGAGACTGATCCTCCAGCCATTGGAACTAAAGCATGTGCTGAATTAAAGGACCTATTCCCCAGGGTGTTGAAGCACTGAGGACTATGTTCAGAGAGCCTTAACTCTCCCTGTATTCCTGAGAACAGTATTCCTTACTGGCTGGGCGCTTCTGGAGGTATAGAGCAAACCGACAGGAATACAGGGTTTGGAAACTTAAGAAGGAATTAGTCCAGACAAGTGGGACCCTTAATACAAAGTCCTGAGCAGCCTGCACCTTCAGAGTAGGGAGAAGCTCAGATAAACCTCTGGGTTTATGGTTTCCTAGATCTAACCCTTCTGCTGATGATGTGAGATTTTAGTCACTGTATTAATTTTTTTCCTGAATCACTGGTTGAAACCTTTGATGATCTAAGCCAAAGCCTGAAAATCAGAATGGACTGGTGCTTTTCCATGGATCACATGCACCTGAAGATACAAAACTTTCTCTTCCATAAATTAAAGAAACTTCAGTAGTGTTTTGCTTTGAAGATAGCTGAGAACTGAGCTAGAGAGAACCAGACCTTTTGGCTGCCAGGATCAATGTCCACTAGTGAAAAAAGTGCTTGAAACTTCTGAGTTGTGGTGGTCAAGAAGCTGAACAGAATCGATCTTTTCAGTTGTATGAATTTAAAGCTCTGTAGTCAGTTGATTGAGTGTGATACAGTATTTGATGTAAAATCAGGGCTGACTGGGACAAGAGCAGGACACCTCAGGCAGTAGTTTCCAAAGGATGTGACCTATTGGGAGAAGTGGGGAAGTCTGTGTATTTGGCAAACCTTCTGATAGCATGCCCTTCATTTTTCTTCCTTCATGCATTTAAAGGCAGTTCCTTTTGGAATGGGTTAATGTAAAAATGTTTTAGTTATCTGGTGTGAATTACTAGTCGTGCTATAACTAATTCTCATGCACTCCTATAATACCTGCTGGTGTAGCTTTTGATTTTCTGATACAGCAATTTCACCTGTCAAATCAGATGAGACTTTCCAGAAACTATGAAAGGGACATTCTGCAAACAAATGCCTCACTGAAATATAAAACAAGAGAGGCCAAGATGGAGAGGTTAAGCCAAAATGAAATGGGAAATAATAAAGCAAATGCATCTTCACAGAATTGCAGAATCACAGAATCAGCTAGGTTGGAAAGGTCATTGAAGATCATCTAGTCCAACCGTTAACCTAACATTGACAGTTCCCAACTACACCATGTCCTTCAGTGCTAAGTCAACCCGATTCTTAAACACCTCCAGGGATGGGGACTCCACCACCTCTCTGGGCAGCCCATTCCAATGCCTAACAACCCGTTCTGGAAAGAAATACTTCCTAATATCCAGTCTAAACCTTCCCTGGTGCAACTTGAGGCCATTACCACTTGTCCTATTGCTTGCTAGTTGATTAAAGAGGCTCATCCCCAGCTCTCTGCAACCTCCTTTCTGGTAGCTGTAGAGGGCGATGAGGTCTCCCCTCAGCCTCCTCTTCTCCAGACTAAACAATCCCAGTTCCCTCAGCCGCTCCTCGTATGACCTGTGCTCCAGACCCTGCACCAGCTTCGTTGCCCTTCTCTGGACACGCTCGAGTCATTCAATGTCCTTTTTGTAGTGAGGGGCTCAAAACTGAACACAGGAATCGAGGTGCGGCCTCACCAGTGCCGAGTCCAGGGGTCAGATCCCTTCCCTGTCCCTGCTGGCCACGCTATTGCTGACACAAGCCAGGATGCCATTGGCCTTCTTGGCCACCTGAGCACACTGCTGGCTCCTGTTCAGCCGGCTGTCAATCACCCCCCCAGGTCCCTCTCTGACTGGCAGCTCTCCAGCCACTCCTCCCCAAGCCTGTAGCGCTGCTGGGGGTTGTTGTGGCCCAAGGGCAGCCCCCGGCATTTGGCCTTATTGAAACTCCTCCAGTTGGGCTCAGCCCATGGCTCCAGCCTGGCCAGGTCTCTCTGCAGAGCCTCCCTGCCCTCGAGCAGATCAACACTCCCACCCAACTTGGTGTCATCTGCAAACTGACTGAGGGTGCAATCGATCCCCTCGTCTAGATCATCAATAAAGATGTTGAACAGGAGTGGCCCCAAAACCGAGCCCTGGGGGACACCACTCGTGACCGGCCACCAAATGGATTTAACTCCGTTCACCACAACTCTCTGGGCCCAGTGAAATGCTGGGGTTTCAACCCCAAGCCCCAAATTAAGGTTGACATCTGGGTGATTCCCACAGCCCTTCACAAAGGGGGGTGAGTTTTCCTTTAGGCTTCCCTCCAGGGTGCTCCGGCCTGGCAGACAGAGCCATTAGGTAAATGAGCCCCAGGTGTCTGCATTAAGTAAACAAGGGTCAGGTGTCCTACTTGGGGATAAAAGCTGGGACCACTTGCAGGCAGGGGCAGTGTCTGTCTGAGGTGGATGCACTTTGCAGAGTTCCCTGTTGGGGAAGGACCTCCTGTCTCCCTGGGACTGGGCTCCAGTCAGGTCTGGCTTTTGTAAATGTGGGCTGTGTAGAGATTCAGTATGTGGCTTCCTTGGTCTTATGTGTTTGGTTTGTTGACTCAGTTGTCTCCTGTCCCTTCTATGGGAGACTGTGTTTCACCATTTATTTCACCCATTGTTGGTTGTGGGGTGTTGTTGTTGGGGTCAGTGGGATTGATGTTGATTATGTTTAATCTGACTGGCTTGTTTGTACCCCCAGTGCTCACCCCTGTACTGACCCTTTTGTATCAAATACAATTTGGTTATTGGTTTGTCTTTATGCTGGCTGTGTCCTTTCTGCTAGGCCTGATAATTGGCAAAACAGCCTGTTCATCCAGCCAGTTTTTTTACCTGGCAAAGTATGTGATCGTCCAAGCCATGAGCAACCAGTTTTGCCAGGAGAGTTCTGTGGGAAGCAGTGTCAAAGGCCTTGCTAAAGTCAAGGTAAACAACATCCGCAGCCTTTCCCTTATCCAATAAGCAGGTCACCCTGTCATAGAGAGAGATCAGGTTTGTCAGGCAGGACCTGCCTTTCATAAACCCATGCTGACTGGGCCTGAGCATCTGGTTGTCCCTCATGTGTTGTGTGATGGTACTCAGGATGAGCTGCTCCATCAGCTTCCCAGGCACTGATGTCAAGCTGACAGGCCTGTAATTTCCTGGATTGCTCTTCTGACCCTTTTTCTGTATGGGCATCACACTGGCCAATTTCCAGTCTGTCGGGACTTGCCTGGTCAGCCAGCACTGCTGGTAAATGATGGAAAGCGGCTTGGCGAGCACCCAGCCAGCTCCTTCAGCACCCTCGGTTGTATCCCATCCAGTCCCATAGACTTGTGTGTATCTGTGATGCAGCAGGTCACTGACTGTCTCCTGGATTGGGGGGGGGCAGGGTGAGGGTGTTCTTCACTTAGTCTATGTCTGTCTTCTGCCTGAGGAGGCTGGATTCCCTCAGTATAACTAGTCTTATTAAAGCCTGAGGCAACCAAATGTATTAAGCACCTCAGCCTTCTCCTCACTTGTTACCATGTTTCCTCCTGTGTCTAGCAGGGGATGGTGTCTCCCCATGGCCTTTTTTTTGCTACTTCCATCATAGTAATGTGTTTTGGAAGAAGTACATGATTTTCACCATGTGTAAGTTGGTCTGGCTCAATCAGTGGTGGAAGAAGTTTGTTAGTGAGTATAGCTGAATCCTTCAAACTGTGGTGGGAAAGAACTGAGGAAAACAAGAGGAACATGCTCCATCCTTAAAAACAATAGCAGGAGTGGTAGGCATAGAGATTACTTTGTGCACATGTAAGAAGGGAAGTGGAAACCAAATTACATACACAGATTTATTCAAGCAATTTTGTCATTTTGTAGAGAATGCACCCAGAGCACCATAGTAACATGGTCACTGGCTTTCAGAGCTGCTTTCCTCAGAGGTTACAGGCCTGATGACTAGCACACCAAATAAAGGTACCTTTATAATGTCCCTGTTGCTTCAGTGAGACTTCCACCTAGAAAACAACAACAAATCAAGGCTGTTAATAAGTTTCTTATACTTTATATCCTGTATAACAATACTCTTGTATTCCTGCCACACTAGTCTTGGTGCTAATTTTTTTGTACACAATGCAGGAAAATATAATCCGCTTTGGCTTACAATCCTGTGAGGTACCAGAATTTGAGCCACCTTCTCAGCTGTACAAAACTGGCCTGGCCTCTGACCTATGAAATCAACAGGTCCTGTGGATATCTTGACAGGACCAGACAGTCCAGATTTTCAGGGGGGTGTGAGATGGAAAAAGACAACCCACACAAATTCCCACCAGAAATGGGTACAGCAGAAGATAAAACTGCCTTTAAACCTGAAAACACGCTTCATATGTATATGTGGAAAAAGAATATGTAGGTGTAAGAGACTGAATTTTTATAATGCCAACTATGTAATTTTGGAAGTACTAAACTGACATTCCTAGAACTTATAGTTTTCCGTTTGCAAAAAAAAGGCATTGTATATCAGCTATGTTGTGGTAACAGAGTTGGGCACTTTGTAGATGTGGTTGGTCATTTGCTGTCATTCCACCCCAGTGACAGAAGGGATGACTGCTATTTACACCAGAAAGTCAGCTTGAATTATGTGATGAAAGGACAAAATGATAAATTCTGAAGAAATACTGGATGAGAAAAGTGTCAGATGCACAGTGAAGTTCACAAAGAAAATGAGCCAAAAGGAAACTAAAATGCAAGCTTGGTCTGCAGTTTCAAGGTTTCACCTGGCAGGTTGTAGAGATGACAGGATACATTTTCTTCCTGTGCTTGCAGTGCACACCCTGGCTTCCTGCCAGAGAAAGTATCTTTTCCTGAGAAGTTCATTTTCATAGTCTGCTAGGTAGGCTTGCAAAACAGCACTCAAAGTTAGACAGACTACTGCTCCGAGCAGTTAACAGATCTGCATCAAGAGACTTTAATGGGGAAGATAATAGATTACAGATACCTTTTGACTTGGAACAAAAAACTGAAATAAACTCTGCTTCCTTAGCATCATTTGACAGTGTAAACATCCAGCATGAATTGAGCATGCCAGGCTCATACAGCACCAAGAACTTAGGGAGTTTAACTCACTGTTCTTTGGTGAGAGACCTCTGCTCAGATACCCTGCTTTCTGTCGTAACAATTATGTCTCTTGAAGCTACTTGCTTTCTAGTCTTCATCTCATCAGAAGAGGCTGCTTTCATGAAACATATTCAACAGTCATGAGATGGAGCTAAAGTCTTTTCTCTACTCACTGATTTATCTGTGTGACTTCTTCAAATTAAAACCGTCTATACTCGTTTTTAACTACTAGCTTGTTGAAAAATTTTAGAAGGAAATCTGATTTTTGTTCCATGCAACCAAAAGAAAACAGCCCCTGAATGTTGCCTTTCAAAAAAGCTGGTCTGGAAGACACCTGAGCCCTGCATCAGACAGCTTTCCCAATAATGACTCTTGGTCCTCTAGGGAATTCCTGGGTTTGGCCTAATCTTGGCTATTCCATTACCCAACTGCATCATCCCAGGGACAGGAGACTGCAAGAGACGTTGTGTTTACAAGCACCATTTGGCACAGCTTTTCTCCCCACTTTTCTTCAAGAATGGGCTGTAAAGAAATGAAGTGGCATGGTGAAGAGAAATACAGCTGATGTTTTCAGCCTGCTTTATTTCTTTAGCAACTGCTTATATTAATGATGTCCCACAGAGTCCATTTGCTATCTGGCATAGGTGGGGAATGCACTGGAGATGACTGTTTTACATAATGTTTATGCAGGCCATATTTTTTTCCTAATGTACAAAATGTAGAATGATGCTATTAATTTCCAGAAATGCCCAGTAGGTGCAACTGCCACCTAGACCAGGACGTCAGCTGGAAGAATACCCCAGTAGCTCCAGCCAGGGAAGCTGTTGGGTACATGTAGGGGAAAAACCTAAAACACCATGTAGGAGTGGAACATGTCATCAGCCCTGCTTTTGTGTACGTAGAAGTAGGAGACAAAAGTCTAGGTGAGACAGGGAACAGAAAGAAGCAGGTTTACCTGGGACAGAGGTTAATGTCTGAGTAATAAGAGGGCCACAGAAGCTGGGTCTTCTGTCCTACAATTTGGCCAACATGCTAAGACTTGCACTGTATGAAACATACTGAAATGATCTAAGACAACTTGGTGATGTACGCATATGTATAAACATATAAACGTGTTTATATGGAAGGCATATATGCACACACAGATTTCAATATATAGCCTATATATATCTCCTATAGTTTGTGGGTTCTCTTTTGAAAACTTACTGTGTGCTTAAGTTGTGAAACTGTTTCTGGTGGATTGTTATGACAGCTAAAAATTTAAACAGGTTCAAAGAGTGACTGGACAAATTCAGAGGAAAAAAAATATCAGGCCTGCTAAATGCAAAGTTACTACCTATAATTTAGGAAGTCTCCAAGATTCAGCTGTTGAGTTGGAAGTAGACATGAATTAGGAGTTGAAAGACTGTCTTACTTGTCCTGATCTTATCCCTTCTGGTGCCACTGGTCACTGTCTGTATTGACAAATCTTAGGGCTGGGCTTGATGCTTGACCTCTGAAATTATTTACCTTCCCCACCAGGAAAAAAAGGCAAAAAATAGCAGATAAACCAAAGGTGCTGATGGGCAATAACCAAAAATCGAGAAAGGGAAGAGACCACAAAACATTTTCGACATGCAGCACACAGAGCTTGATGGACTTCAGCTCTTACCTGGTTGTCTGTCCTCATGTTTTCTGTAATGTTTCCAATTTTTAACTCTAAGCCATTGAGTTCCTTACTGCAAACTTTATTAAACAAGCTTTCCTTCTGTTTTCCTGCAACAACAATCTGGTGTCAGTGAGCACAGTGAAACAGGGCTCAAGGAGAGCAGAAAGCAGACAGCCCAAAGGGACCAGTACCCAGAGATATGCCCAGGGAATCTGGCAGTGTTTCCTCTTCTCTGGGCATGAGTCTTGCTACAGGCTGGGGTAAAGCCTGACATGTCACGAATCAGCCCTATATTAGTGTTTTTAAGTTGTCATTTTATCTCACATTCACTGATATTTTTTTTAAATGAGCAAATAATTCTCACATAATTTTTTCTTTTGGTTCCACTCTTCTTTACCTCTGTTGCTCCTGAACAGCTCTTACATGCTGTTCTACATGGGAGAGGTTCATTCCTGGAAGTTAACTGCAAGTATCTTCCTGCAGGGATTTGCTATGTGAAATCTTGTGCCGTGTTGGTTGGTTTTTTTTCTGGATGCATGCAGAATGGCACGGGCTGTGTCTCTGTCCCTAAGTGAATCTGAAACTATTACACTTGCCTCACTGACAGGAATTACAACATTTTTAGATTAAAAAATTGACATAAATGAGCTATTTATTCTGACATTTTTACCAGCAAACCACTCTGCTGGATTCTTTCCAGAAAGCAAACAGAAAAGGGGCATCTCTGCATTCAGACTGAACTCATTTATAATCTGAATTAGTATTAGTGGAAGACATTTTACACTTGATTTACTGAGAGGTTTTTTTGTTTTATCTGGAGCTTCCTGACTTTTTGCTTTTGGCTATATTTCCACTGAGCTACATGAGAGCCTGACAATCAGAAGAATCGAACCATCATTCCCTCATTTTCATCAGTTATGAAATGCTTTATCTGAGTTCCAGTAAGTTGGGAAGTTTCAGTAACAGGTGAACACCTCTGTATATTTAATTATTTTGCCTACTCTGACATATAAACTCGAAGCTTGTCTTTCTGCCTGGGGAATGTCCTTATCTTTTTCTTTTCCTGTAGTGTGGTTACAATTTGAACTTGTCCTGACTTTATAAAGTGGTGGTGCATGCTCTGAATGCAAACCAGCTATTGCTGACAGGGACTGGCATGTACTGTGACCCCGTGAGCAAACAATAAAATTTTACAACTGCATCCATATATTGTTGAAGAGAACATGAGCTATCCAGAAAAGTGAAAAAATTCAGGTGCTTCAGTGGAACTAGTAATAACTTGAAGCATTTCTTTTCAGTCATGGCTAAAAAAAACATAGTCGGCTTATCCTGCAAGTGAATTTGATCAAAAGACACATTGTTAACTTATAGTGAAATGATTTGTCTCCGCCTATTTCTGTCTTGAATATGTCATTACTGATTTTTTTTCATTGCTCCCATTCTTTACCTTGTCATGTAATTTTCAATGCAGAGTACACTCCATTAATTTGTCCCCTCTCACTATCATAGCTGTGAACACACGTTGTCAGCATTCAGCCAGATCCGCTGAGATGGCCTCCTTCTGCAAATACACTGACATGGAGTAAGTCTGTGGTGATATCCCAGGCTTCTGGCAGGGAGCCCAAGGGCTGACCAGGTCTCCCAGCAAAACCATCATCTCCTCCCCACAATGAATAGACTGGAAAAACGCCATCATCTGCTAGGTGGATGAGAGAAGATGTTTTGGTACCAGCCAGGTGGTGCCTGTTGTGCAGGCGCAAGACCTTTACTTTTCTTTCCAAAGGGGCTCTGGCTCATGGTGCAGTGCTTTGCAGGGTCACTGCTCAGGGCAGTCTCTGGCTGGGACACCTTTATGCTTGCTTTTGTCCCTTCCAGTGCTCCCTGATCTGGCAGCATTTGTGGCCAAGCTCTTGCTGCATGGCCACCTCCGTCAATTTCCAGTCAGACTTGCCATCAGCTAATGTGGTTCCTCCCATCCCATTTTTGCCTCTGACATTGTCTTATCCCTTGCCATCTTTACTGAAAAATCCAGTGAGGACTGAGACAATGTTAGCAGGAAAACATGGTGGTAAGTCATTGTATTGTGCTTATAAAACCTTTGGTAAGTGAGGGCAAATTAACCTTACTAAGAAAGCACACTACCATCCTAAGCATTTTGCTTTATTCAGTGTCCTTTTCCCATCTCAATGTCATTTGTTTCTGACATTTATACTGGGGGAATAATCAAAAAACTTTCTCTGTATATATCCCTCCATAAGGTAACAACCTCTGTGGGCAGTTAGGTAGGAGACCAGACAGATTGCCCTGGAACACTAATTAATGCAGAGCATTTACTGACATTGCAACACATCAAAACCAATTACACTTCCATTACACTTGTTTACTTTACCCCTTCCTGCCTATGTGTCTCTTGAATTCAGTCCATATTTAATTTGGGAGCGGATTAGCTAATGAGGTGGTAGGATTGGTTACTAGCCTGGCAGCAAGACGATGAAAGCCATCCAGCAAACACTTTCCAAAGTTTTCTCTGAAGGGTAGCAAAGAAAAAATAAACTGGAGCAGGCCTTCTCATTAATCCAGCTTCCCTTAGGAATCGTCTGACCACAGTTCCCTCATGCTGTGAATTCTCTTCTCTTTCTTCTATCTCATGGTAGTGTGGGGTGATTGAAAGAATAACTATTGAGCAAAAAGCATTTGTGCAATAACTATTCCAGGATAGAGAAGAGGTTCACATCTGAACAAACCAACTCCAGAAAAATCTGCTTTTGTCAAATAGTAAATATTCTGTGATCAAAGTGATGTTCCAGAAATGCTCTTATCAGTGGAATTATTCTGGCATAATTTTAATGCTGCATCTGTTTCCAGCTGTATCCATGCAATTTTTATGTGGGGGCAGAAACAGAGCTCGCAGCAGTCATAGCCAAACAATCACAAGCGGCAACAAGCAGATTTGTGTCCCGCTTGCTGGAAAAGAGCATACAGTGGCAATTAAAAGTGAAGCTCAGAAATCCCAGAAGGGAGAGGAACTGGGAATCTGTTAGGGAGGAAAGGTGCTATCAGAGAGAGAGCAGAAATGAGTCTGGTCCAGCTGGGACAAACAGAGCAGAGGGGGTAGTGGATCCCATCACAGCTCTGAAGGTCTCATGGTGCCTCAGGTATGTGACGAACCTCGTTTGTAGAAGAGCTCCATGTGCAGGACCAGCAGCTCCAACGCTGTCAGAGCTCACTTGCTGAGCTGTGTTAAGAGTGAGAAGGATAGCAGAGCTGTGGAAAGCTGCAGTGTGGGACAGTTTTGTGGTGGTTTATGCTGGCATCAGTTCATATGAGTCAAGAAAACCAAGTAGGCTTGCAGGAGTTGAGCATATTTGGGGCAGAAAATCTGTCGGACTTTTCGATTGTGAAGGCGTGTGTCATTAGGAAGTTAATTTTTAAACTACTTTAAAAGTAACAAAATTAGGAAGTCTGTGTTTTGACAGCAATGCTTATGAATTCCACGGACTGAGAGGAGGAAAGAAATAGGGTGGTGTGGGTGCCGTTACCTCACCAATATTTTATTTGCTGCTTAGTGTTACTCTTACAGACTTCTTTTGCCAGACTTATGATGGTGTTTGGCTTTTTGAACAGTGGCAACTGTTAGGTACAAATGCACAGTCAAGAGATTAGTTGATACTCTTTTTAAAAATGACAGCTGATGTTAATAGCTTGTAGCTTTCAATCATGAAGGGGAGAACAAACAAAACCTTTTCTGCAAATAATGTTTATACAAGTCCTAAGGCAGGCTATTTTATCTTTTGCTACAGTCAAGATAAAATAAACCAAACTAGACTGTCCAAAGAAGGGAAGGATGAAAGAGTTTTTTATTCAGGCTCTTCCCTCCTGTTCTCCACTCCCTATTCTCTACAACAAAAAAATTGATTGAATTGTGAAAGACGGGCAATCCAGAATCACAGATTACAAGGAAATGCAGCATGTCTGCTTTCTTTATCAGGAGACAGAACTGCCTTCTAGTCACAGCTCCAGCTAGCCCTTTCAGAGCCCTGTTAGCAGCAGCCTGGCTGAGCATGGCAGCTTGACAGGGCTAGCCTGATCCTTATTGTTTTGCTATTGCTTTTCATTCAGGCTGCCATCATTCCGCTGTTTGGCTGCTTTGAGTGGCAGTGTGTCAGGGTCGCGTTTCAAATCGAGGACCTTTTTGTGGTGAAGTTGCATGCAATTTCACATATGGAGATTTAAATGAGTGGAAATCACAAAATTAAGAGATTGAAATTACAACCCTCTCACCTCTGTGAAGTCGGCCACAAATTCAAAACATGGCAGGAAATGGTACAAAGAGGAAAATAAGAGTCACTTCCGCACAGAGTTTAGTCACATAATATTTTTCATTACATGAAATCTGTATTTTGCTTTGTAAACAAATAGAGCTTCCCGAGGAGTTAGTATCTTCTGTTTCTGATGTAGTGCTTTTAACTCTTCAGCTCTAACATTGTACTGAATTTTTGGTTTATTTCAAAGTAAGGTGCATAGGAAGGAGCAAATATGTGTGTGTGTGTGGTGCTCCTCAGTAAACTATTGTTATATTCACTTCGCAAATATCATGTGGATATCTGAGTCCATTTTAATTATGGTGACTCATGGACTAGCTACAGATTCATGCAGTTCATCAGCTACCTACTGCATGGATTAATTTACTGTGTGTCTCAGTTTATAATAGCTAGACTGCTGCCAGTGCCTGGACTAGGTGGTTTGCAGGTCACAGAATTATCTGGATTATCTAGTCCAACCATGAGCCTAACACTGACAGTTACTAACTATACCAGATCCCTCAGCACTATGTCAACCCAACTCTTAAACACCTCAAGGGATGGGGTCTCCACCACTGCCCTGAGCAGCCCATTCCAACGCCAAACAACCCGTTCTGTAAAGAAATGCTTCCTAATATCCAGTCTAAACCTTCCCTGGTGCAACCTGGTGCCATTACCACTTATTCTATTGCTTGTTACTTGGTTAAAGAGGCTCATCCCCAGCTCTCTGCAAACTCCTTTCAGGTAGCTGTAGAGGGCAATGACGTCTCCCCTCAGCCTCCTCTTCTTCAGACTAAACCCCCCCAGTTCCCTCAGCCGCTCCTCGTACGACCTGTGCTCCAGACCCTGCACCAGCTCCGTTGCCCTTCTCTGGACACGCTCGAGTCATTCAATGTCCTTTTTGTAGTGAGGGGCCCAAAACTGAACACAGGAATCGAGGGGCGGCCTCACCAGTGACGAGTACAGGGGTGAGATCCCTTCCCTGTCCCTGCTGGCCACACTATTGCTGACACAAGCCAGGATGCCATTGGCCTTCTTGGCCACCTGGGCACACTGCTGGCTCCTGTTCAGCTAACTGTCAATCAATACCCCCAGGTCCCTCTCTGACTGGCAGCTCTCCAGCCACTCCTCCCCAGGCCTGTAGCGCTGCTGGGGGTTGTTGTGGCCCAAGGGCAGCCCCCGGCATTTGGCCTTATTGAAACTCCTCCAGTTGGGCTCAGCCCATGGCTCCAGCCTGTCCAGGTCTCTCTGCAGAGCCTCCCTACCCTCGAGCAGAGCAACACTCCCACCCAACTGGGTGTCATCTGCAAATTTACTGTGGCTGCACTCGATCTCCTTGTCTAGATCATCAATAAAGATGTTGAACAGGAGTGGCCCCAACACCGAGCCCTGGGGGACACCACTCGTGACCGGCCTCCAGCTGGATTTAACTCCATTGACCACAACTCTTTGGGTCCAGCCATCCAGACAGTTTTTACCCAGCAAATTGTGTGCCCATCCAAGCCATGAGCAGCCAGTTTGACCCGGAGAATGCTGTGGGAAATGGTGTCAAAGGCCTTACTAAAGTCAAGGTAGACAACATCCATAGCCTTTCCCTCATCCAATAAGCAGGTCGCCCTGTCGTAGAAGGAGATCAGGTTTGTCAGGCAGGACCTGCCTTTCATAAACCCATGCTGACTGGGTCTGAGCGTCTGTTTGTGCCTCATGTGTTGTGTGATGGTACTCAGGATGAGCTGCTCCATCAGCTTCCCGGGCACTGATGTCAAGCTGATAGGTCTGTAAATTCCCGGATCATCCTTCCGACCCTTCTTATATATGGGCATCACATTGGCCAATTTCCAATCCGTTGGGACCTCCCCAGTCAGCCAGCACTGCTGGTAAATGATGGAAAGAGGCTTGGCGAGCACCCCAGCCAACTCCTTCAGCACCCTCGGGTGTATCCCATCCAGTCCCATTGACTTGTGTGTGTCTGTGTGATGCAGCAGGTCACTGACTGTCTCCTTCTGGGTTGCAGGGGCTCTTTCTCCTAGTCTCTGTCTTCTGCCGAGGCGGCTGGATTCACTCAGTACAACTAATCTTTATTAAAATCTTTATTAAAGCCTGAGGCAAAGAAGGCATTAAGCACCTCAGCCTTCTCCTCATCACTTGTTACCATCTTTCCTCCTGTTTCTAGCAGGGGACGGAGGCTCCCTCTGGTCTTTCTTTTGCTGCTTGCATACTTACAGAAACATTTCTTATTGTTCTTGATTGCTGAAGCCAGATTAATTTCTAGCTGGGCTTTAGGCTTCTTGATTTCCACCCTGCATAGCCTCACAGCCTCTCTGTAATCACTGTGAGTGGCTAGCCCCTTCTTCCAAAGGCTATAAACTCTCCTTTTCTCCCTGAGTTGCAGCCAAAGCTCCCTGTTCAGTCAGGGTGGTCTTCTCCAGCACTGGCTTCTCTTACAGCACCCGGGGACCGCCTGCTCCTGAGCCATTAACACTTCCTTCTTAAAGACTAAAGACCCAGCCTTCCTGGGCCCCTATACCTTTCAGGACCATCTCCCATGGGATCCTTTCAAACAGGTGCCCAAACAAGACAAAGTCAGCCCTTTGAAAATCCAGAATGTCAGTTCTGCTACCCCTGTCCTGGCATCTCTAAGAATAGAGAAATCTCTAAGAGTAGAGGTCGTCTGAGATATACGTTATAGTCCATACCAGTGTAGGTGTGCACTAAATGGTTGGTGACTGGATCACAGTGAAGTATAGGCCAACTAAAGCAGTAACAAAGATATTTGGAAGTAGAAATAGAAAAGACAATGTAGTTTAGGATACTGAAAAAATTTCTAAGATGCTCTAGGAACAGCAGCCATAACTATTAGCAACAATCTAAATACAAGTCTGTAGGAGTGAGAAAAGAGAAGACAGCACTGAGTCTTCTGCTATTATTAATCATTGAGGAGATGAAGCAGGGAATACAGGAAATTCAGGATCTGGCCTGTTAGATTTGAGCACATGGAGGAACTTGGAGCTGTGACAGTCTGGGAGGGCACCCTGCCATTGTGTGCCATACACTTTGCCCTTCCAAGGTCGTATTTAGAACTCTAGTGGATGCATGCACTTGCTGGGAAGCCAATGAGATTTAAGGGCAGTCTAAAACCATTCAAGCTGTCCTCAGCCCTGCATCAGAATGGCCAGTGTGCCCAGCACATCACCAAGCAACTTTGGGTGAAACACAGGGCATTTTAATGCAAGACATTTTAGCATAGTCCAAAGATGCTGTCATGACACATGTCAGCAGTGATTCACTGCCTCTCATCTACCACGTGATTAACCCACCTTTCATTCATTCTCTCTAATTTTTACCTTTTTTTTTTTTTTTTTTTTTTTTTTAGAAATCATCATGTTCTCATCTTTTCCCATATAAAACCGTCAACTTGTCAAAAAAGAGAGGAGCTGGAAAAAATTCCTCTCCTTTTCACCTTGTCTGGCTTCTTTCAAACTGAGCTATGCAAAGCTCTAGTGCAGCCTGACAAGTCCTAAATGCTGAGATTTCACAGATGCTGGGGGAATGGTGGTGGGAGGGAATAGGGAATTGTTCCTGCAAGGCCTTTGCTGCAAGATACTGCACTCTGCAGGGGCTCTCACAAACACCTTGCGATTTAGGGAGGGCAGGCAGCTAAAATGGAGCAGATGGAGTCACATTCAACAGGAAAGCAATGGAAGTAGGAATAGAAAAATACGATAAATCTTCAATTTCAATGTAAGAAAAGCGGCTGATTTAAACAGCCAGGAGAAGTGGAAACTTATTTCTGTAATGAGACTGGCCCCTGGAAAGGAATCAGAGGATCCTGAGTCATTATTTGGTATGTTTTATTTTAAGGCAGAGGACTGAAACTGGATTGCAGGATTACTGTGTTACAAGCAGGCCATCTGTCCATAACTGTATTAGACATGATAATGTTCTTTTCTTCACAGCTATTAATACCATGGCTCCAGTTGGCCTGCTACTCTGCATTGTCTGCCTGGATCTGCCTGGTAAACAGGCAGTGGAAGAGACTGCTATATTCCTAAGACAAATATATTGGTTTGAGTCTAAAAACTTACACTGTAGAGATAGTGAAGTAAAGAGAGCGTCTCTTTTCTGCCATGCAATATGTAAACCCCTGGTAGTGGGAAAGTTTAGTAGGTCAGTGCTCAGCAGCAGATCTGGACCACTTTACACTGGTGGTGGTGTTCAGACATTCACTACATGATGATGGCACTAGACCGTGACAGTGCCACCTTCTTATTTTATCCTTTCACATAATTTAGTTCTTAGTGAAGAGATTTGGAGAAGCATTCCTGATTTGTTACTTTCTTATGCAGAACTATAGTTCCCTGCCAGGTGCAATTATAACTGTAGGCATATTTAGGAATCAAGATAATATTTTATGGGTAACAGGAACAAGGTGGGGAGCAGAGACATGATGAAAAGTGAGATCTGCAGAAAGAAATCAGATTTTGCAATAGCAAAATTCCAGCTTATTTGCCTCTTTGATTGTGACACCTTTTGGTTTTGCAGTAGTTGTAAGTGGCATTTAATCATCAGAATACACAGGGATGCAAGTACTCTGTGATTATATTGTGACTTTCTTCTGCCACCATCTGGAACAACAATTGAGTTTACAGTTAGGAGAATATCTCTCTTCTTGTCCTTTTTCTCAGTTGTTACCTTTCCAGATGGAAGATAGGAGCCAAGTTTCTCTTCAATAATGGTCAAGCCCTATTTCTTAACCAGTAGTTGCTGTTGGAGCTCTTTTTCCCCCTAAGTTATACCAGATTCACTGTCCTTCAGGAAGCAGGATTTTGATCAGGAATCACCTTGTTCCAGAGATTCTTTGAAGTCTCCTGAAAAATGTGTACTCAGCCTTCATGTCACTGAATGAGCAGCCATCAAGGGCATTGGTTATGAGTCTTCAGCAGGAGTTTCTTCTCCTCCAGGTCTGGCTTCCAAGATGGACACCACCTTCCTTTCCTTTTACATTCAATATGCTTATCCTCAGGTCCTGAGCTCTGTTCTTCATTTGCCAGGAGCTCAGAGCTTCTGAAGCTGCTGGTGGTAGGGCAGGACTTGTGGAAGAAACACTTCTTCCATCAGCTTCCCAGAGGAAGGGACATTTTTCTGGCAGCCATCCAACTCCTGCAAGCTGAATATGACAGTAAGGTCACAGTTTCAGGCTCTTCAAAAAGCCTTTCCTCTCTGTCCATTTGAACCATTCACCTTTGAACAACATTGCTCTGAGCTGAAAGAACAACTTGTCGTACAGCGATCTGCAGCAGCATCATCCTGGGTCCCCTTTGCAGACTGTGAAGAGCAGTGGGAGGCTTTGAGTATCCTGTACCTCATCCAAAAGGAGCCACTGAAAAGGGTCAGAGGACAGCTACTCTGCAAATGTCTGTGCTTTCTCTACTGGCTGCAGAGTGAGCCTGATGTACCTAACTCATCTCCAGGTGTCCACATTGTAGATATTTGCAATTAGGTGAGAGAAAGTCAGTCTCTCTTCTAGTATAGATACCAGTTTGTCTTTCAAATATATTATGTCTCCAGTATATCAGTACTAGCTCTGCATTTCATACAGTCCTTGTTAATCTTTATTCAAAATCATAATAATAACGTCCTGTGTTAACCTCATAGGTCTTCAGAAATATAAGTCTATGTTCAGGGAAGATACTGACCTAACTGTTTCCTTGTGGTGAGCTGCAGCAAAGCAGCTCCTGGTACCTACCTGGTGGAGCACTGAGCAGAGGCAGAAGTAGCTGAGCCTGGCTGACCAGGGCTGCTGCTCTTCAGGGAAGGAGCCGCGGCTTGGTGGGAGCAGTGGCTAAAAGGAGCCTGCCATGATCAACGACAGGGGCAGGGAGAACAGCTAGTGCTTTCAGGAGGCATTGGAGTCCAGGCATACAGTACCATGGGGGCAAGAGCACACTAAAGGAAATAGCTCTAGGCAGTTTATGTCTTCTTGCTCCCTTCTGCCTGGCCATTGTCTTTGATTAAGACACTCTCATCACTTCAGTTCTTAAACTGTGAGACATCCCACAGTGCAGGTTGTCTCAATCCAGAGGAAGTGCAATTACACTATTACAGTGAGTTCAGTGTCATTATAAAAAGTTTGAAAGAATATTCCTTGGGCATAACAGCATCATTTTGCCAATATTCTGTAACTCAATAAACAAGCCGTAGACCACTGATTCATAGCTAGTGGAAACAAGAATCACAATTCTCACTAATAACATTTCTCATTTCTGATTTGACAATAGCTGATGGCAGCTTTTATAGACTGATCTCTGCTGAGCACACACCTGCAAGGAAATGAACCTGTGAGCTAATGCATTGTATAGTCTTAGCGCAGGAATAATTTGTACAAATTAATGATAAAAGCCAAATCAAACAAAGACTGCTCTGACAGCCACTAGTGAGGGACAGGCCTAGAGGGGGCAGGTGACTTCCCCATGCACTTCCGTCAGAGTCCACATGGTGCCCTGTTCTTCCAGCTGAGCCTAGTTCCAAAACAAATGTAAGCCAACCTTTTGCAACAGCTGCTTTTGGTTGTGAGCTCTCCCTTGCATGTGTAATCCCCATCTGAGTCAATGTTCTTCACTGCAAGGAAGGATTGAACAGTTTAGCACCAGGTTGAGAGAGGAGATGACGAAAAATGAGGAAAGATACCATATGTGGGGAAAGCAAGTGGTAGTGTATTCCTGGGGCCAAAGGAGAGTTTCCCAGATTCTTCTTGATTCAGCATTTCAGGGCAAAACCTCATCTTGAGGAGAGCTACTTCTTGCTGCAGTTGCTATTTGTGGTAAACTGCTTTTGCAATACTGTTTCTGAGGGAGGATATGTAAGGCTTTAGGGTGGTCAGTGCTTTGTACTGAAGGCCAAATTTCACTGTAAAAGGTTAAGTAACTGTCATGCCTAACTCTGCGTAAAGCTTCAAATGAAATCAGTCTTGATGACTTCATGCTTCTTGTCTTTCCAGGTGCTCACTGGGCCTTTTAGTATAGTCTGAGATAAGATGTTTACAAAATGTGTCTCAGGTTTGTCTTCAGTAATCAACCAAAAACAGTTCTAAGAAAAAAAAAAAAAAGTGCTTTTCCCTGCAAATAATTGCCAGGTGATTTACAACACTAGTATGTATGAGCCTATATCAGCTTGATTGAGAGCAGAGATTGAACTGTGTTTCTGCATGTATCAGATCATCTGAATAGAGAAACAGTCTCAAGAAAACTGACTATAGCTGTTCCACTTCTGTGGATTAACTGTTTATTAGTGCAAGAAGGACTATGCCACTGCTTTGAAGCATACAAATGCATTATGGATGTTGATGGCCCCTTGTAAACAGTAAAACGTGAGAAAAGGTGCAGAAACAGACAGTCCTTACTCAGCAGTCCTTCAGAGATATGGGCTAACAGGTAGTGTGATGCAAACTGATTTTCACACTGTAGTTTTTAAGGGATGTATGGGAGCCTCTTGGTGGTAAAACTGTGTAAGTGTATCTTCTGATGGAGTTACTCTGTCACAGAATACTTGCTGTGTCTAAAATGGAGTCAGGATGGACATGTTCCCTGTAAAAGATGGTTCTCAATCAGGCTTGAGGGACCTGTTTAGTAAGTTTTTCTTCCCTCTTTCAGGAGAAAAACAATGCATGAGTTTGTTTTTGGAGGCATATATGTTCTCAATTCCATCAAAAGAAACTTCCCTCCCATGCATTTTAAATGTTCCTTTCCCTTGCCATGATCAATCTGCAACAAGTTTATGATGTGATACCGAGTGCTGAGGCTTTCTTGTCCTGAGGAAAGATGATATCTGAAAGGTAAGGTCAAGCAAAATGGAATTCTTTCCTAAACTAATGAAATGCAATGCCTTGTGCTAAGTGAAAACAGGCTGCTTGATATGTCTTCTAAACATTAATGCACAACACAAGAGGTGATTTACTTACTTTTTCTTCTGTGTGTAGATTGAGCCTGGGTCCTAGAAAACTACACTTTCTCCCATATGATATCGCCAGTTCTCACTCACTTGGGGAAATATTCTCCTGATAGAGAAATAAATGATTCCTTACCTGTATGGAGGAACCTATGGCTAAAACAGTAGAGACTGCAATTTTTATTTTTTTTTTCCAGTTTATACTTCTGAGGTACCTAAAGGTGTGTTGTTCATTGGGGAGGATAAATTCACAGTGAAGAACTCAGAATACAAATGCTATAAACAAAATTAAAATGGCAAATACACTCCACCCTTCCAGTTCTCATCCACAATTTATTAGCCAGTTTATCTATTCTGCTCTCATTAATTCTTTTTGAGCATGTATGTATTTTTCTCTCTTCGCTTTGCACTCATCCCGAGTACAGTGTGCTGCAACAAGCAAGAACTATTCAGCAGATGTTTCTGCTTTGCGGACTCTGGCATTCCGTACTTGGTTGTTTCTTGACAACTAGAAATCCTGACTGGGATGTTTCATTTTTCTCACAGGAGCTTTGGGAGCACCACAGAATAACATCTAATCAGTACTAATTCCTGTAGCTTGTATTAACATTAATTACTCAACTTTGGGGACAGAACGTACCCTTAGCAAATTTGCAGATGATGCTAAAGTGAGGGAATGCTTAACATGCTGAACAGCAGAGTTACTATCCAAAGAAACTTGAGTATTGGGCCAACAGGAACTTCATGAAGTGCAGGAAGGGGAGTGCAAAGCTCTGCACCTGGAGAGGAATAACACCAGGCATCAGCACAGGCTGAGAACAGGCTAGCTGAAAAGGGCCTGGGTGTTACAGTGGATGCCAAGCTGTGTGTGTTAGCAGTGCACTCTCAACGCAAACAACACAGACTGCACAGTGGGCACTGTTAGGGGCAGCGTGGTCAGCAGTCCAAAGGGAAGTGATAATTTGACACTGGTGAAGCTGTACTTCAAATAATTTCAAGTTTACAGACGCTAGAGTCCAGGAGGAAAGCAGAGAGACCACAGAGGGTAGAGTAGAGTACTAATAGGATGATCAGGGACCTGGAGCACAGACCTACAAGGAGAGCTTGGGGAGCTTGTCTAGCCTAGCCTGGTGAAGAGATTATTGGTCAGACTAACAATAGGATACAGCTATTTGGTTAGGAGCTACAGAGATGTCTGAGACAAAGTCTTCTCAACAGGGGCAGATGGTATAACAAGGAGCAACAGTCACATGTTGCAGCTTTGGATGTTCAGCAGGTTAGATGTTAGGAAAAAATTCTTCACTAATGAGGTGGTGCAGCACTGGAACAGGTTACCCAGAGAGGTCAAGGACTTTCTGTCCTTGGAAGTTCTCAGGAGTCATCTAGGCAGATCAACAGCTGATCTGATCTAATGTTGGTAACAGTCTTGCTTCCTATGAGAGGCAGGAGAGAGGCATCCAGAGATCCCTTCCATCCAACACTGATGATTGTATGAATTTGAGGGATTCAGTAAGCCAATCTAAGAATCCTCTTGCAGTCAAACTTTAACTGAACAGCCCATAGTTATGAAGTGTTACTGAGAAGTGAACTGTATCTTCATGTACAATGGGAAAACTATTCTCCTAAATCGTGCTTCATGTGTTATAAAGCTGCAACAGAGTACATGACTCCCAGATGAGCTTAACATAGGGGCAACTTTTCTTACTGGCTTGTGCCCCAGTTCTGGAAGACCTGTAGTACATGATAACATGTAAGTATGGACTTTAAGTCTTTGCATCTATCTGCTGTTTGGTTAAAGTCCAAAAGTATGTGCATAATTCTTTAATGAATCAAAGTATTTGCAAGTCCTTAGCTGGCTCCTGATGGTTGTTATATTCCTGGAGTACCTCAGCTGTGGCTAACTCTGAAGAATTAAGTCAGACAAACTGAATGTACATTTTACATTGTGCACATCTGCGTCCCATTTTCAGGTTACCAGTTCACAAAATAGTATATCTGTCTTCCAAGTGAAACTTTCATGAAAACACAAGCTGCTCCCATGTCCTCATGAGTGCAGTTCTTCCCAGAGGAAAACCCCTCAACATCTGCAGAAGCAATAACTATTTCGGCAAGAGCATTTGCTGTCCCTTGCAAAATCCACCCAAAAGAGCTGAGGGGAATTTTAAAAAGTCGAGTAGAACATGCAAGAAGTCCATGACATTCTTTAGTGATGCATCAGATTTTTGCCTTGTTGCACTAAAGGCAAGAATGTTATCACTCTAGTCGACTCATTATTCATAGAGCTAATTAATTTGCTGTCACAGAGCCAAAGATATTTTTTCACAGTATCTCAGAATCACAGCATCATCAAGGTTGGAAAAGACCTTGAAGATCATCTAGTCCAACCATTAACTTAACACTGACCATTCTCAAATACACCATATCCCTAAGCGCTATGTTGACCCGACTCAAACACCTTCAGGCATGGGGACTCCACCACTGCCCTGGGAAGCACATTCCAATGCCCAACAACCCATTCTGTAAAGAAATGCTTCCTAATATCCAGTCTAAACCTTCCCTGGTGCCATTACCTCTTGTCCTATTGCTTGTTAGTTGATTAAAGAGACTCATCCCCAGCTCTCTGCAAACTCCTTTCAGGTAGCTGTAGAGGGCGATGAGGTCTCCCCTCAGCCTCCTCTTCTCCAGACTAAACACCCCCAGTTCCCTCAGCCGCTCCTCGTACAACCTGTGCTCCAGACCCTGCACCAGCTCCGTTGCCCTTATCTGGACACACTTGAGTAGTTCAATGTCCTTTTTGTAGTGAGGGGCCCAAAACTGAACACAGGAATTGAGGTGAGGCCTCACCAGTGCTGAGTCCAGGGGTAAGATCCCTTCCCTGTCCCTGCTGGCCACGCTATTGCTGACACAAGCCAGGATGACATTGGCCTTCTTGGCCACCTGGACACACTGCTGGCTCCTGTTCAGGTCCCTCTCTGACTGGCAGCTCTCCAGCCACTCCTCCCCAAGCCTGTAGCACTGCTGGGGGTTGTTGTGGCCCAAGGGCAGCCCCCGGCATTTGGCCTTATTGAAACTCCTCCAGTTGGGCTCAGCCCATGGCTCCAGCCTGTCCAGGTCTCTCTGCAGAGCCTCCCTGCCCTCGAGCAGATCAACACTCCCACCCAACTGGGTGTCATCTGCGAATTTACTGAGGCTGCACTCGATCCCCTTGTCTAGATCATCAATAAAGATGTTGAACAGGAGTGGCCCCAACACCGAGCCCTGGGGGACACCACTCGTGACCGGCCTCCAGCTGGATTTAACTCCATTGACCACAACTCTTTGGGTCCAGCCATCCAGACAGTTTTTACCCAGCAAATTGTGTGCCCATCCAAGCCATGAGCAGCCAGTTTGACCCGGAGAATGCTGTGGGAAATGGTGTCAAAGACCTTACTAAAGTCAAGGCAGACAACGTCCACAGCCTTTCCCTCATCCAATAAGCAGGTTGCCCTGTCGTAGAAGGAGATCAGGTTTGTCAGGCAGGACCTGCCTTTCATAAACCCATGCTGACTGGGTCTGAGCGTCTGTTTGTGCCTCATGTGTTGTGTGATGGTACTCAGGATGAGCTGCTCCATCAGCTTCCCGGGCACTGATGTCAAGCTGACAGGCTTGTAACTTCCCGGATCATCCTTCCAACCCTTCTTATATATGGGCGTCACATTGGCCAATTTCCAATCCGTTGGGACCTCCCCAGTCAGCCAGCACTGCTGGTAAATGGTGGAAAGTGGCTTGGCGAGCACCCCAGCCAGCTCCTTCAGCACCCTCGGGTGTATCCCATCTGGTCCCATAGACTGGTGTGTGTCTGTGTGATGCAGCAGGTCACTGACTGTCTCCTTCTGGAATGTGGGGGTGGTTGTTCTCCCAGTCTCTGTCTTCTGCCGAGGAGGCTGGATTCCCTCAGTACAACTAGTCTTATTATTAAAGCCTGAGGCAAAGAAGGCATTAAGCACCTCAGCCTTTTCCTTATCACTTGTTACCATGTTTCCTCCTGTGTCTAGCAGGGGATAGAGGCTCTCCCTCATCTTTCATTTGCTGTTGACCTACTTATAGAAACATTTCTTGTTGTCCTTGATTGCTGAAGCCAGATTAATTTCTAGCTGGATTTAGACCTTCTGATTTCCACCCTGCAGAGCCTCACAGCCTCTCTGTAATCACTGTGTGTAGCTAGCCCCTTCTTCCAAAGGCTGTAAACATTCCTTTTCTCCCTGAGTTTCCGCCAAAGCTCCCTGTTCAGCCAGGGTGGTCTTCTCTGGAACTGGCTTCTCTTACAGCACCTGGGGACCGCCTGCTCCTGAGCCATTAAGACTTTCTTCTTAAAGCGTGCCCAGCCTTCCTGGACCACCATACCCTTCAGGACCATCTCCCAAGGGATTCTGTCAAGCTGGTGCCCAATTAAGACAAAGTCAGATCTTTGGAAATCCAGATGTCAGTTTTGCTACCCCCTCTCCTGGCCTCTCTAAGAATGGAGAACTCTCTCATTTCATGATTGCTGTGCCCTAATCAGCCTCCAACCACCACATCATCCACCAGTCCTTCTATCTTCATAAAGAAAATATCCAGCAGGGCACCTTTTCTTGTCGATTCACTCACCAGGTCTGTCAGGAAGTTATCTCCCACACATTCCAGGAATCTCTGGGACTTCTCCCACTCTCCTATGTTGTATTTCCAGCAGATGTCTTGGAAGTTAAAGTCTCCCACAAGAACAAGGGCAAGCGATCATGAGATTTCTAAGTGCCACCTCTCTGTCCTGGTTGGGTGGCCTATAGTAGACTCCTCCTACTACATCTGCCCTGTTGGTCTTCCCCCTGATTCTAACACAAAGATACTCCACCCTGTCTTCACTATACTTGTGCTCAAAGCAATTATAGCATTCCCTAACATACAGTGCCACCCCACCGCCTCTCCTTCCTTGTTTATCCCTCCTAAAGAGCTTGTAACCATCAATCGGCACACTCCAGTCATGGGAGACATCCCATGTTTCTGTAATAGCCATTACATCATAATTTTCCTGTTTCATCATGGCTTCAATCTCTCCTGTTTGTTTCCCACACTGTGTACACTGGTGTAGATGCACTTCAGATGGGCTGATGTCCCCAGCACATTTTTTCATTTAGAGGTCCTAAGTCCAGCCTGAGCTTTCACAGGTGTTACCACAGTTACTGATCCATCCATATCCCTTGCATCTTTGTTGTGCTCCATGTCTCCATACCTTGCCTCCACTGAGATGGCAGGGTGAGGGCCATCACTGGCACACCAGCCCACAAGGTAATCTACCCAGGGGCTTATGTCTGGGAGTTCCAGTTTTGTCCCCTTCCCCCTTCAAATCTAGTTGAAAGCTCTGTCAATGAGCCCAGCTAACTCCTGCCCCAATATCCTTTTCCCTCTCTAGGACAGGTGCATCCAATCTGATGTGAAAAGATCATGTATCCTGTATACTAACCCATGACTGAAAAATCTGAAGTGCCGCCAGCAACACCAGTCTTGGAATCACAAGGTCATCTGTTGGATTCTCCTGTAATCTTCTTCATCCATCCCTGCAAATGAAGAGAACACTATTCGTGCCCCTGACCCCTTAATCATTTTCCCCAAGGCCCTGAAATCTCTCTTCATTGGTTTAGGACTTCTCCTGGCTGAAAAACCAAGAGAGGGTAGTAGTCCTCAGATCTCACTAGAGTGGGGAGTTTTGCTGTGAGGTCCTTCACCGGGGCCCCAGGGAGGCAGTGACTTCCTTTGAAGTGGGTCTGGTCTGAGCATTGGGCCTTCAATGCCCCTCAGAGTGGTGTCACCCACTGCAATGACCCTTCTGGGGTTCTTTTTGGAATTAGTTTTAATATCTGGTCTAGAACGACCTGGCCTTGGTGGACCTTCATCTTCCTTCTTATTTGGCTCTTTTTCATCATCCTTCTCTGCTTCATTCACAAGTTCCAGTGCCCCATATCTGTTGTGAAGGGGCACCATGGAGGGTGAGGGAGGTCAGGAAGGGATTTTCCTGCCTCCCTGAGCAGGGACCTGTTTCCAAGCTCCCCCATCTCTTAGGCTCCCTCCTTCTGCCTGGTAGCAAGAGGGCGAGGGATCACCTGACTCTTTCGGAGCCTCCATTTGCTCCTGTTGCTTCAGGGGTGCCAAGGTGATGCTCCACCAATCAGTCTCGTGTCAGTATGAATGAAAACTGTGAGGCTGAATTCA
Organism: Athene cunicularia; assembly: GCF_003259725.1. NCBI lineage: Eukaryota > Metazoa > Chordata > Aves > Strigiformes > Strigidae > Athene > Athene cunicularia. The sequence goes on along the minus strand of NW_020799092.1, from coordinate 15,938,975 downwards.
AAGTGTGTTTCAGGCCTATGGAAATCTTTGCTAAGGCTCTTTTTTTGAGTAATCCTGTACAAAGCTCAGAGAGAGGGCATTATATGTTGAGACATTCTCATTAGACTGCAGCATTTGGATGATATGTGTATCTTTGAGTGTATGGCTATGTGAGCTTAAACATCTGAAAATTCAGATGCCCACTGGGAAGTTCAGTGTACTTTTTCAGAATTGTTTTGTGTTTCTCCTCTTGTTTTGTTGGTTTGGGTTTTTTTTGGGTTTTTTTGGTGTGGTGTGTGGTTGGGTTTTTTTTTTTTTTTTCTTTTTTTCTTTTTTTTTTTCTATGTACTTTTCTGGTACTCTTATTCTATGGAGATAGTGGTTATATCTTGTATAGAACAACCTTTTGCTATGTTCAAATCCCATTAAGTGATCGATGCTTCCTGGTAGGTTTGAAAGGGTTGCAAGTTGTAATTTTTAGTTAAGAACAGGTAAGTTAGTGAATGTCCCATTTGATTAAGATTTCTTATCATTAGAGAGATAAGAACTATGCATGTAACATGAAAGGAAGTTATGAGGTCCTGATGACAGCTCTTGTCTTTTGTTTCCTTTCAGAAATATAGTACTTTGAGGTTAAATGGCTTCCTGTTTTAACTTTGGCTTCAGAAATACGTGAAGGTATATATTTTGTTAACCCCAAAATATCTTGCAAATCCTTCAGCCAGAATCTTGTTGTCCTGTATCGTGTCTTAGTTTTCAGACATTGATATTTGCTTAGTGTAACTGAGTTTGCATTACTGTAATACAAATTACTTCATCCAGGAAAGGAAGAATAACAAAGTTCAAGTACTGTGACTTTTTGTTTGATCTTCACTCATGCTTTAATTTCCATATCAATTATGTATTATGGGAAGCCAGAGACAGAATTAGTGTCAAGAAAAACCAGAAAGAAAAAATTGCCTGAACATGCAAGACTCTCCAGAGTCAGCTCATTCAGCCATTATAATAAATACATTTGTACAAGGTTCTTTTTGTCTCATCATTTTGTCCTGAAGCTGTGATTTAGTCAAATGAAAGAATGGAAAAGTACCACATGCTATAATGGACGTGTGTACAAAACACTCATTTGTGCCTTTTCCAAAGCTGTTACATTGTCCTGTTTTCAGCCCACTGGATAATGTATGGGGTTCAGACACTGTTTTGTACCTCTGCCAGCTGCCCTCTGTGCAGTGATAATGCTCATTCCCCTCTCCTCTATTGTTGTTAACACAACTGGCCCATCTGCGACAGAGGTAGTATGAAAAGAAACAACACCTACAACAGTTGTGTGTCTCAGTAGCTACCCTTAGAAGGACTCATGGCTGGACCCTTCAAAGAGGTTTAGATCAACATTTAAGGTAGATGCAGTAATCCACTTTAAGACAGACACAATGTGTGTTTTGAAAAGGAATCATTCATGAAATGATTAAGTATTTTTAAAAAAATGTTTGGGCCTAGCTTTCCATTGAGTATTGCTGTTAATCTTTCTGGCACTGCTGTCTTTTTAAAAGGATATCACTGAATTAATATAAAGTCATTTGCATATATAATTAGGAGACTGCTATGTGAAATACAGCTTATTTTAAACAATCACTTATTGACATGAATACTTGATGCTAGAGATACCATTTGCTGCTCGGCTAAGCATAAAGACCAATAAGCAAGTATCCATGATTTAGAAAGAGAAGCTGGAAGTAAGGACAAGATTCAGCTTCAGATGGTAGACATCTACATTAGGAATCTGAAAGCAATGTCCCATGTGAGTTGGATGCATAAGTACCCATTCTATTCAAAGAAGAATCAGTGTTTTATTTAGCTGTCTGTAGGTAAATATGTGATGAACAGAAATTCCTTTGAGATACCTGAAGTATCATCTTTGCACTGGCAAATATGATGCAAGACACAAGGGAATCCTGTGCTTTTCTGCACATAAATAAAAGCTGTGAAAGATACCATAGGATAACTGAAACGGCTCTGTGGGTCTACATGCAGACAAATGAAAGAGTCCTAGATCTCCAGTGGAATATTAGGAATTCAGACATCCAGACCACACATGGTCCACATATAGGTAGTCCTCCCAATTTGTGAGTTTGAATTGAAAGAAAAATCTAAAAGTCTTCACTAAAGTTGAGGGTGAGTATAAAGCCATTTTAAATGTATGCCTAAAGATCCATAAAAACATAGTTTTTGAATTGTTGGACTTGTTATAGATGAGGCTTTAATGACTAGTTATATTGACTGAGAATCTGAGCTCACCATCTGGGCAATGCAGTCCTTCTGGGCAATGACAGAACTCAGAGTGTCCATTCATGAAAGTCCTCAGCTTTTGTTCACTGACTCCTTAATGGACCTCTCATTTTTAGTTACTTACTGGTTTGCATAAGAATAAGCCTAAGTACTTATAGGTAAATCACAGTGTTCTCTTCTTTTACAAGATATCTCTTGTAAGTGCCCTGAGTGTAGATGCCCTTTAGAGAAGCAAGATCCCGGGATGCAATTACATCCCATGGATGTGGACTCACAAGGTTCACCAGTTGTTGTTTTCCAGAGCACAATACCTGTAGGCAGTCTGTTTAAAAGCTGTTTTTCACAGAAACTGAGTATTAGAAGTTTCTTACATACTAACAAAATTTTCACTTCCAACTGTGAGAGAGACTCATGGACCTAGACAAAACAAACATCTGAGTTTCTACCCTCACACCATGTTCTTTGGACTTAGGCCAGGTGTTTTAGGATCTCTAGAATTCCTTCTGTGCATGTGTTCTGTACAGCCCATTTTTCTCCCTGAGTATTTGCCAGAGTATAAAACCAAATTCCTTGTCAGCTGAAACTGGTGAATTTACTTCTGTGAGATTTTGTTCACATACCCCTAGCATTTTTCAAGTGGCCCCTGAAAAGACTTCTTATCTATTGGATCCCAAAGCAAATCAATCTGCAGTTAGGGACAGTTAGCCTAATCATATTCCTATGCAGTTTTTCAGAGGCGGTTAAAAATGTTGTCGTTTCTCACACTCCCTTTCTCACTTGTGACTGTGATGTTCTGGCATTTGCATTGCTTATTCAAATGTCAGTTGTGTTCAAAGAGTTAATGAAGAAGGCAACAGACTTACACTGAGAAAGCACACAAGGCACCTGGTACAATTCAGCCTGTCCCTTGCTCCTAATCGATGCCTGCTCATTGAACAACACTGAGTTAAATCCCCAGTTTAGAGAAACTCTCAGTATTACACTGATTTCATCAAAGCAATGGTGATTTACACTAACTGAGGGTCCGGTTATGTTTGGATTTTTAAAAAGAGCCCAGCAGATGAGTGTAGTGAGTGTAAAGGATTAGCACTTAAGCCCTATTTGTGGTTCATTCTATTACATATTTCATCTGTGTTCAAAATGCTTGTGTGGTTTGCTTTGAGGGCATAATTCTCCCATTTCAATTTTGGTTTCTTCATCCTACCTGCAGTGTTAAGAGCTTTTTCCAGAAAATTACCTTGCAGCAGAAGACCATAGTATCTTGAGTGAAACAGTCAATGGGCAGAAACTGCAATCTGGACATTTTCAAGGGGAGATCAAATTACACAGCTTGCTGTAGAAAGTGCAAACAAATTTTAGACTGGTCAGCGCTTATCCATTTTGAAAGTACATCACTTTGGAAAGAGACTTGCTCAGCTAATCTATAGCTGTCATGGAAATGTAATTTTTCCTTCTCCAAACCAATAACGGGCACCTGGCAAGCTTGCTTGTGCAACCATGCATTCAAGTCTAGCAGTTTCCATGGAAACGCATCAAACTGTCGCACCAGTTTTCTAACATGCTGCCATTTCACAAACACAGGACAAGCTGTTTTGCACAAAATTCTTGTATAATGCTATTTTGTTTTCTCTCTGAAGACAATTCAGTAAAACTAAACGTTTGCAGACTGCAAGAATTGCCTCATTCCAACTAAAACAACTCATCTATATAAGAACATGCAGGCTGAAGCTTTCACAGACTCACTAAAAATGCATTTTAAGCTATTGAACTCCCCATCTTTAGATGAGAAAAATGAAAAGTTGCATTTAAAATATATTTATACTGTAATTTCATCAATATACTACCTATGTCTTTGTTTCCCTCTGGGAAGACATTTTAACTCCAAACTCAATACACTGCCTCTTTTGAGAGACTCTCATGATAACTTTTCTGTTAGTTTGATAAATTATTTCAAGGAGTTTAAGGACATGTGAGGAGATGGGACTCAGGGATCCAAGAGGTCTTATCTACTCTATGACTTAAGGCCTATCTAGTGACTAAAAAAACCCAAGGCTTCTTTGATTTTGAATAACTTGGATTTTAAGCTTGGATTTTAAGCTTTGGTTTTGAATAACTTGGATTTTTTTAACATAATCAACAAAAAAGGTTTCAGAGGACCTTCAGAACCTCAGACGTACGGAGGAGTCTGGTACTCTCTTATCAAGACTATCTGAACATGTAAGTTTCAGATATGGTCCAACACATATAGTCCTCTTAGGTTTCTGTTTGAGTAAAACTCATGGCATGTACTCTTCCCACCTCCCCCCGATAACTCAACATCTTCTTATCATTCAGTCAGTAGCAAGGTTTTCCAGTGAACCAAAATCCTGCTGTGGTAATTTTTTGATTCACACAGTGTTTAGTTTTAAAAATTATTCCCGAATCTTAGAAGCTGCCAGACCCTGTAAGTAAGGAGTATGTTATGTGGCTGGTTGTCTTTTCAACAATATCAAGCCTTTTGCTGCATTTTTTTCTTCCCTAGGCATTACTGTTTTATTGATATCAGCAGCTGGCCCTCATTTAAGTTGGAGAATCATCAAGCACTATGAATTCATCCTGTGGAATTGCAAAAATTAGTTGACAGTATGTGTGAGATGAAGATCAAAGAAAAGGTTCAAAGAAAAGGAGAATTAGGTGACAGGAGCCATAGAATTAATGCAGAGCAAAATTTACAAGATTGTCTTATCCAGTGAATATTTATAGTGGAGATCAGATGGAGCTGGTAGCTAAAAGGCCATAAATGGGATAAATGCCCATTTATCAGGAAGCATCTTTCAGCTGAGGAAACCTGAAACTGAATAGTGTATACTGTAAAAGATTGAATACACTTAATATTGGCTTGCTTAATGGAAAAATTTGCCTATGCTATTTAGCATTAATTTAATGCTAATGTGCCCATTTAGTAACAATTGATATTAAAGTTTCCTATTTAATGTTAATTGAAAATCACTGGTCTCCAGTTTCAGATAGTATTTAATGTCACTTATTTCAACTAGTGACAAATAAACGCATTTTTACTTTCACTTGAAAGAAGCACATATCAGTCACTAGAACTATAAAAATTAATTTACTTCTATAATTGTTAACCAAAAAAATGACCATCAAAGCCCTAGAAACATAACTGTATGCTACAAACCACAAAGGATACACTGAGATGATACTGCAGTGGCTGTAAACAGTCATACTTTTTTTTTTTTTTCCTTTCTAGTTGAGCATGGGCATAAAATGGCTATAGTAAGGAAAGGGATTCTGGTTTGACCACTACCTTTTCCAGATTAAAACCTGTACTCACCTTTGGATTTACCAGGGCAGATGCCACTGACCTGCCAACAAAACCTTGGTGGCATAACCCCTTCATTTGCATTCCCTGTGTGGCTAGCTCTATGAATATACACTCAAAATATGCCTTGTGGGTTCCAGACTGTCGGTGACCTGTACAAAGATCCTCAGCACCTAACAGCCTCTCCCTATAGCATCTATGATGCTCAGTGCTCTAGGACCTAAGCTTCTTTTTAGATCCAGTGTCTAACTCCTTTTGGAAATTATATTGTCTTTACTGCAGGTGTGTTTCTTGTATCACATGGACTCTGTGTGCAGCCTGTTCATAAGTTATCTTTGTCCCTTCTCTCATACATGTACATGCACAGAGTAAGATCTGAGGGTAGGTTCATAAAGTTAAAAATTTTCATATGCTGTATTAAGTAGAGTTGCATCATTATTTACAAGTGATCTGCCATCTGCTACTGATGCCAGGGCCTTCTACTGCTCTCTGTCTTGCTATATTTCTTTGCTACCATTTTGTTCTGCAGGATTTGTGAGTCAGTTTGACACAAGGTATCATGATTATGCTTTCTGTGCATTGTCTGACTGATTTATTTCAAAAAGTATAAGCGAATTATACTATTACCTGTTTTCTAAGTGCTGCAGAGAAGCTCTAATTTCTTTCTGTCAAGTTGACTCAGGCACAGCTATTTCCTAAGTCATTTCTCTTCACCAGCAGAATAGTCTCCCACTGAGAATACTCCCTCCTTATTGTGAAAACTTGTATTTTGGTGGGTCATAATTAATAACAGTGATGTTATTAATCTTCAGTGCATTTTCTAATCTTTAAAGCAAAGAAAAGCATAATTTATAATGTTAAGGAATGAAATTATGGCCCACTCCTTCCCTGAGGGGAAATAGGTTTCCTGCACAATTCACAATTCTATCCCACAGTGAATATAGCCTGTAGCAGGCTTTTAAAAGAAAAGCTAATTGTAGAGGAGTGGGAGGCATTATGTATGGAATTACTTTGTTGTTTGCCTGATTGCTCTTGCACACAGAAAGTGAAGAATTAATTCAGGGATATGCTAATGGTAATGGGTCTGTTTTAGATGTGAGCTAGGTGCATCTGTTGTGAGCACCACTGACCGATCATCCTGTTTCTGATTCTGCTGACACACAAGCGTCCATATATCTGAATCAATCTGAGGCATTGCACATGTCAAACTGTTGCTCTCTCAGTGCTTGCATTGATAATTCATCTTCTGCACTAAAATTTGACAAGCATAAAATTTTGAAAAGGCCAAGTTTGGGGTCTCTTGAGATTATTTTTGACCTCAGCTTTGACAACGAATGAAGAAAATCACTAACTGTATGCATTTTGCAAGTCCATTAAGCAACTGAGACTTGGCAAGTTGATGTTATTAGTAGGATTAGTGATAGCAACCTTCCCATAGCTAATGGAAGCCATCGTTGACATTAGAGGCTTGGCAAACACAGAAAAGTTTGCATCACTGCTAGGGCAGAATAAATACATGCAGCAATCCATTGATGTACTGTGTAGACAAATAGGGGCTTTCTAAACCGAAAATCCGATTGTTTCGAAACCATAAGGCCATATCCTGGTGGGGTCCTTGATGCCTGAGGTATCTGCATTTCAGACGGAGACTCTAAGGCTATAATGAAGTTTGCTGTATATTCTTCCTCTTTATGGTAACTTGTAAATGTCAGAAATCTGAATTGCTGGTCTGATGACTGTGGTGTACAACCAGTTGGAACAGGAAAGTAATCCCCACCTCAACATGACTTTGCAGGGGCAAATTGGAATTTTCAAGGAAATATTCCAGACCAACTTTCGACTGAGGAGCACCATCTCCAAAGACAACAGTAGTGAAGGAGATACTCCTGCAAAGGGCTCACGCTCCTTGTGCCTCTCTGCTATTTGCAGAATTGCTGTAATGACACACCTTTCTTAAGGCAACATTTGCCTGTGCAAAGTAGTCTCTCCCCTCTTTCCAGTCTGGTCTCTCTGTCACTCCACCTTCATTAAAAAAAAATTCTTATCCAAAGATCTATATTTTCCCATTTCTACCAGTAATAAATTGCACCTGTGGTACTCTTACACAGTAATGAGTAACTCTAAGAGGAGCTAGTGTCAGTGAAGTTACTTATGCAGTAAAGATGTCAGAATCTATTTTTACATGTGCACTGGAATAAGAAAGTCCAATTAATTGAAGCTTAAAAAAATTTAAGAACTCTATGTTAGGAAATGATCATGCCTGGGAGAGTAACCACTCAGAAATTAACTGATTGGATTGGTTTGAAGAAATGAATGAAGGAATGCAGGAAAGAAGGACAGAGATTAACTTTCAAAGTATCAAGAGATATGATGCAAGGAAAATATGTAATTTAAGGAACAAAAAGAGACAGTTATATTTACTGAGAAAAAAATTATGAAAGAAGCATTTTCTTAGGAGGTGAAATAAAACTTTAGTCCAGTCTTGAGTTCTGCTGTAACTATTTTATCCTTTGAAGGATTCCTTTATGTAAGAGTAATCTTCTCATGACATTCAACTGTACAAGAAGGATTGACATTTTACCTAAAGGCTATGGAAGAGTGTAAGAGGACAGTTCAGAAAATGAGGCATGATTTGGGCAACACTGGGCTTCAGCACAGTTAGCATCTTAAGAGCTTAATAAGGTCCATTTGGAAACTACCTTGAGAGTATGCCGTGTTTTCTCTTAGAATCATGCCTTTAACATGATCCCTTATGAGGCCTTCTCATGCAGAAGTTTTGGTCTGATCTAAGGCTGTTTGTAGTCATTTGTAGTCACCACTCCACCATTTGCTAACATTTTACACTCAGTTTAGGTGAAGGGTGACAGTGACATCTGTCAGCTTCTGGTCTGACTTGTGGGCATGTGGAGAAATGCCCTGTGCTGTGTCATTAACAGTGATGTAAATGGTGCCGGTGATATAAAAATGTTATAAATACATGGTGTAGCATTTTAGCCATGAGGGCTTAAAGCAATACAGCTTCTGTGATGGTTGATTTAATTGCCATTAATAACAACTGTCAATGACTGTGGGAGTTGACAGAGGAAAAGCATCAGTTTGATTTACACCGAATTCACTCGCAAAAAATTCCTATCTCCTGTCTGAAGGGTTTCCAAAAAATTACTAGTACTTTGCATTGGAGATAACCATTTTTCCTATTCTGTAAAGAAGAGCACAGGAACTGCATTTTGTCTGTGGGCTTTGTGCTGACAGGGGCAAAGTTTTAGAGAAGTATCAGTTGTCATTTTGCTGAAAGGAATTGAATTGCTCTGGATCTTGCATGACACTGACCTCCTGCCCACCCCAGGCAAAAATCTCAGCACTCAGTTACACTTGAGTTGGAGACACTTTCTCACAAGATCCTCTGCTGAACCAGAGTGCAGCAACAACCAACAGATAAGTTCTCTTATCTTTTTGAAGTTACACGTTGTCAATACCCCGAGGTTTGTATCACTGGCATAGGTCAGTTTTTTAGTGTAAGAAGGTGCTGAGAAGGATAAATCTATTTAATGCAATTGTCTTGCAAAAGCTAATGCTCTTGCCACAGCTGAAGTTACTTTATTTGTATCTAAAATATTACAAAAACTTTATTTTCTGCACGGTTTTCATGTTGAAAAAAAAAAAAAAGATTTTTGTAGTTGAAGAAACATGCCAAAACTTCCCATTAAAGGAACTTAAAGCCTTAAATGGGAAGAAAAAACAACTTGCAATGGAAAAAAAATATGGGATTTTCTCCTTAGAAAGTTATGCAATGAAATGATTATGAAAATATGAAAATAATGTCTTAAAATTTTATCTGAAAAAAGTACTATTTGTTGATTCACATTTTTCAGTGAATAGAAAATTCAACAAAAGTATTGCCATTGATTAAATTTAGTATATGTGTTACAGAGTATGTGAATATTAGATAAGTAAATATGCTAGATCCTTCTAAAATAGATGGATAGGGTTGTGTTGTCACATTAAGTTATTACATACATAAGGAATGCAAAAGTGTGTCTGTGCCAGACAGTAGAATCAAGGGCCACACCAGAAGTTGAAATCTTATCTCTTTTTTATTCGTAAGTCATAAACCAATTTCTCTCTCACTAATTCTATAGATATTTGCAATTAAATTGGATCTTGCCTTCTCTCAATCCATCTTCTCCTTTCACTGCATCTGAGCTTCTAGTGAAGGAAAATTATGCTGAGCTTGTGGCATCCTTAGCAACATATTATCTTGACATCAAATGCAGGGTCAAACAAGGGTAGGTGCCTTATTGAAAGAAGAATAAGCTTTTACAGGAAGCCTGTCCAATGAGGTAAACATTCCCATGACTCCAGGTTCCTTCAGTGGAGTGTTAGCCAGCACACATATGTCATTATCAGTTCCAAGTGGTGCAAAGAGTAAAGGAGAAGCAAAAGCCCTATGTGCTTCTACAACACACTTCAAACAGCTTGAAGGTCAGGCAGATGTGTCAGTCTGAGAGATGTATTTTTCAAACATTAAAAAAAAAAAAAAAAGCTATTCAAGGATAGCAATATGTTCTATCCTTCAGAAAGCTGACTTGGATTATTTTCTGAACTTCAAGCCATCTAGTAACTTGCACATTTCAAATGATATTCCTGAGAGACAATTCTTTAAATGTGAAGCACATTTTAGACCATGGATGTAGTTAAGCCTGGAAGAATTTCTACTGAATTGTGATGGATTCTCCATTCCTGAAAACCGTGACATTAAAACTGGTCATTCTTTCATAGAAGACACACTTGTTCAAACAGAAATAATTCACTCCTGAAAGTCTCATGACCTGTGTTGTGCTGTTGGCTGGGCTAGACTGTGCTACCCTGAGATTACGGGTGTATCTGTGAGGCGTTGTTTCCTGAAGAATCAGTCACTTAATTTTGTTCAAAAATTTGTCATTGATTACTGGCTTTAAGTATTTTTTTTTTTTCTTCCTCAGTGATTGTGCACTAAAAAGAAATTAAAATTGCCAATCTGGAGGGAAGAAGTGGGAAAACGTTTGCCTTCATTTCCTCATGCAGCTGTTTAGCTGCAAGCCAGAAAGTTGTAGGCAAGGGCTATTCCAGCCTTTTAGGTATATTGGATGATGGATGCCTCTTTGATGCCCACCATGCTGGAAGCCTTGATAACTCCCATCTGACACAGGCACAGAGAACAGCAGCATACACATTGTATTTAAGGAATGAGGGAATATTTTGCTGCTGTTTCAGCTTTGGGAAAGTGCTTCATTCCTCTGTTCTCCAGATGAAGCAACTGTTGAGGGAAGCAAGAGCTAGGCTGAAAGCAGAGCAAGGCCTAGGAAGGGAAATGCAGTGTTAAATAGTTTCAAATTCTCTTCCTGACACGAGCAACAAAATCTGAAATGGTGCAAAATCCAGAGTGTTTGTCCTGCTCCCTCACCTGCTGCATTTTTGAGAAGAAGGGCCATTACCCTGCAACCAGCTTTTCCTTGCTCTGGCTGCGAGCAAAGACAGCCCTTTTGCTTATCTGACTGCTTATGCAGACTGCAGAGAAGTATATTGCTTTTAAATTGCTACAAAGTTCCTGCAGGATGGTCTAACATTTGGGATTTCATATTTGAGAGCTCAGATCCATGAAATCTTTCTGCTTTCCCTGTACCCCAAAGTTTTGCCTGGGCCAGTTCTCTTGAATGCTTGGAGTATTTTTATTTGAGGTTGCAATGAAAGCATAACTTCTTAGTTAATGTTAATTTATAAGCTCTTATGACCAAAGAAATTAAACTGTTGCTGTTAAAAGTGAATATATATGGCAGGAATTTATTTATATATATTCAGAAAGAGCTTGAGGATGAGCCCAGTGGAAAAATAAATACTGTCAGTGTTCTGAAATCTCAAAGTGAAAAATGCTATGACTAAACCAGCGATGAAGCTGTTTTATGTAATATCTCCTTTAGTGAAAAGAAGGCAGGACACAAATTCCTATTACATTATTTTTGCCTCTCCAGATGGCCTGTCTCAGAGGGCTGGAAAATTTTCTTTTGCTACAAATTATTGCTAGCTTTTTGTTTTCTTTGTTTTTAGAATTTTCAATATGGTGGATAAAAGCAAAAATTCCCTGTGAATATTTCCATCTCTGATGTGCTGCATCAGTAAATTAGTAGCCACATATATTCCTTTTTCTCACCCACCTACAACTTTTTCCTTCCCCTCCAAAGGTGGAGAATTTGAATTACCATGAAATTCAAGAGACTATTTTGAGGATTCTGCTGAACAAACTTATTTTTCAGTGATTTGAACTAGACTTTAACTAAGGGACAGAAGGAGAAAGAGAGCAAGAAACTGTAAGAGAAAGAGAGCAAATACTGCTTATCCATCAGCTATATCAGTCTAGCTTTTTTTAGAACTCTTCTAGTTTAAATTAATCTCTCAATTGACTACAAATTTCTGATTTTATAAATTCTCTTAATTAGCCTTGGCACAACTGTACTCACCGATTGTGATCTTTTACAAGGCATTTTGGCATATCATTACAGTGAAAGTGCACTTAGCAGAGTTACTGAAGGATGTGTAACAAAATCTTAAAAGCTGTCCTTCTGTCTCTATCTTTGGAAATATACTACTTGAACCAGCTGTACTGCAACACTGGATTGTGAAAGATGGTAACAAGTCAAAGATGCTTCTCAAATGTCATCCTCATTGTACACTGAAGGAGTGGTACCTTCTGATCTCTAGTTTACACATTGTGAAAATTCTTCTCTAAATCGATGGGAAATTGGCATAATTCAGAGGTGACACAGTGAGACAATGAAGGTGAAGATGAATATCAGGCACACTGTATGTTTTTACCTAATAATATTCAAATAATTCCACCTTATTATTTCCTGCATCTCAGGGAAGTTGAAGTTCCCTGCAGCTCTAGCAGTAGGCAAGAATGAATTCAGTTAATTTGTCAACATGTCACTGACCTATTTCAGAATAATCTGTAGAATAGCTACAAGTTCTAGATATATTTCTCTGGCGAGGTAGTGAAAGTGGTTTTATTGCAGATAAACTGACACTGGAAACAATCTCTCCCTTTCCCTTGCAGCATTCCTATGGGCAGCAACTTTTGGCTTTCAAAAACAAGCCCAGACAGGGTCATGGGAGTCTTTGAAGGACTGTGTATGACTAGAAAGTTTAGTACGCAACGAGTAAACCTACATAAACTATCAGATGCCACCAGATATTTTGCTGGAAAAGTAGCCACAAAAAAAGATGCACACTCACACACATGCGCCTGTCAACATATATACATACATACACAATATATATTGGCACATGTGCACATACCCCCAGGTGCATGTAAGATGAAGCAAAAGCTTTTCTGTTCCACTGTAAGCATAAATGTACAAAAGCTTGTTACTGTCTCTGTTTCAGAACTCAATATCCACACAGGGAAGAACAATTAGCCAAGCATTCGCCTCATACATTTATCATGTTGGTATTGGGGCAACTTATTAACCTTGACAAAGGGTTGTAAAGGGGGTTATTGCATTATATAGACTTGGAAATTCCCTAAAGAGAGAGGGAAAGTGAGGAAGGGCTTAGCAAGCCCTTTCCCAGTTGATTCCTGTAATTTATGATCTCCAGGAATGTAGAAGAGAGGTGGGAACAAGATGGGACTTTTGGATCTCTTTCTTTTCCCCTGTGACACATGCCATCCCCAAGATAAGTGTAGCTGTAATTGTAATCACTTGCTTGAGGACCAGAGTTGTTTATCAGGAAATTTTTTTTTCCCATCCTTCCTGCATTTGGTGGGAATAAAATACTCCTACTAGCTTCATGACATATCGTGTACTAAATTTAAGAGAGATCTTTTATTTTCTTTTTGACTCCCTCTCTGTTAGCCCCATACTTTTGAGACTATCCACAGAGTAACAGCATGGTGATTATTTTCTAAAACCCTCCTGCAGTTTCATTAGATTTTGCTGGATCTCGTAATAAGCTATGATCAATTCTTTGAGACCTATAAGTGCATTTATTTTGTTAAACTTTATTTTGTTCTCTTCTGTTGCCTAGGGTTAATAGTTTTTTTGTGTGTGTGGCACCTTGTAAAAAAAAGACTATGGGCATACATAGAGGGAAGTGACTGTATTTAAAGAACAATATTCATTTTTCCCCTGGCATCATCAGTAAAGGAAAAAAGAAAGGTAGGGAGGAAGTGCTGCTGGTAGTTTCGATCTTCCTCATTAAACCTGCACAGGAATTATCAATTACATCAGCCTTAGTGTTGACAGAGTAGAGTTGAAGCATAAGGAGTCAGACCAGCCCCTCCAGTGGTCTCTGACTTGTACTGGGACAGCTGAAAATGGAGAGGGCTGAGAGGAAGGAATTGTGGAGGGTAGTTTGAGCAGCTCACACCTGCATGGTGCGTGGCTTCAGACAGCCATCTGCTCACAATGCTTTCCTAAGACATCTGTGCATTTCCAATGGAGAATAGTTCATGTTTATAATCTCAGTTTCTAAATTTCCCTCTCAACAAGTGTACAGAGAAAACTCAAGGTGAGGCATAATCAGACATTGTGCCTGGGATCCAGATCATAAAATTGAACCTTTGAATCCATGTTTCTGTTCCTCTATGTTCCAATTAAGTTAGTAGGCTTGAAAAGATACAGAGATAGTTAATTTTCTTCATAATAGCTTGTACCATGATAAGTTTTGGATTTGTGATGAAAACAGTGTTGAGAATATAGGGACAGAATTAAGGCCTTTTCTAGTTCTCATGATGCTCTGCCAATGAAGAGAGTGGAGGTGTACAAGAAATTGGGAGGGGACACAGCTGGGACAGTGACCCCAATGGACCCAAAGGGATACTCCATACCATATGATGCTTGCTGATGGGAAGCAGTGGATGTATTCAAAATTTTGCTCTGCTTGTGCATGCAACTTTTGCTTTACCTATTAAATTGTCTTTATCTCAATGCATGAGGTTTCTCACTTTTGCCCTTCTGATTTTCTCCTCCATCCCACTGAGGGACCAAGCATCTGTGTGGGGCTGAGCTGCCACAGTTCTTTTTGGTGCCCAACATAAGGCACAACCCGTGACCCTGGGATTAATAGTCCCATGCTCCCATGCCAGTGAAATCTGTCTCTTTGGGTTTAATGTTTTGTCTTGAAGCATTATTTTTTTATGGAAGTTCAAAAGGGATGCAAAAAGAACCTTGTTTAGACATGGCAGTAATTACATCTACCTAATACAGACTTAAGTGCAAGTGAGTGTAAAACAGAGGTGATCAATTTCTTTTTTTCACCAGAAATGAGTCCTTGTTCTGTGTGCTATTGGAAACTGGAAGTTGGACCCTTCTCTGCCTTTGCACTGAATTAACTGGGGAACTAGCCCATGACAATGTAAGGGCATGTTCTCTTCAGAGGGGTAACATATGTACTGTGGTGATTCATTATCAGTTCATTAATCAATAAAGAGCTGACTTCTTATGCAAATCTGAGCTTCTAAAATTTTCATGACTGCTTAATGGAAGGGACCAAAGAAAAGCCAGTCAAAGCTTGTCAGCTATTTGGGATTCAAATATGCATACATTTCCATTCACAATTAATGCAGAGGTGCACTCTGCATGAAGAGCAAAATCACAGGTCGTCCCTGAAATGATTTTTACATGACTTGGAGGCACCTGGTTTTGTTCTTTGGTTGTGTACTTAGGACAGTAAGAGCCCCAAGGGATCCTAGAGGGGATATGTCTTGGAGACTTTGTACTCACTAATTCAAAGTGAAATGTCCTAGCTGCTGGATTAGAAGCATTCATTAAGTTAGTAATTTGTTTTAAAAAGTTTGTTCTATTTCTTTTTGGGTTTATCTTTTACTTAAAAGTTCAAAGCCTCATTAGAGCAAAAAAGGTAAGGTTATTTTAATAATTTGCAAATTTATAGGAATAAATGTTAGTCAATTCCTTCTATAACAGAGATGACCTTTTTTTTTTTTTTTTTTAGGTAGGATACTGCAGATTTGCCAAGATGGCACATCAGACTGAATAGACTTCTGGTCAAAGTGCTCATGTGCATTAGTAGAGCTATCATTCAATCCTATGTCTTTTGATAGGTCTAAGTGAGAGATTTTGCATAAGGCAGCGTAGGAAATAGCATATAGAAACCATTACAGATGGAATAAGATAAAAATGGGGATAGTAATTTTACAGAAATGAATAACAATAGAGGCAATTTATGCCAGTTTAACTTGTTAGTATATTAGGATGTTAGACAACTGCGAAACTTTAGAGACAGATCAGAAGAGCTTGGTCTGATCACTAACTTATTTTATAATTTACTTAGATTAGGATAAAGCAGTATAGCGATATTTGATATATAAGGTATATAATATAACGTTATGTCAATATTTAAAATGGAAGAAAGACCATGGAGAAGGTGCTCTCGTATTAAGCCTGTGCTGATATTGAGGTTCTCATCTATTGATAATTTAAAAATACCTCAGTGAGTTTAGCTAATGAATTTACGTAACTTGGGTAAGATTTCCTGCCTTACTAAGTTAATTTATTTTGAAATAACCTTTTCATTTGACTTGTGTAATCCTTCATATCAAATGCATTTTTCATTTTCCTTTGCATGTGTAATTGTTGGCTGCATACCCTTTATATCTCTGTGTGACAGGATATGTATGAAATACTATTTACTTATTTAGTTATTGTATTGCAGTTTCAAACAAAAAATTCTTTTTATCCCTATTGTTGCTTGGGGTGGGTTGCTTGAACTCTCTTGATTCTCAGCTAATGTCAACAAGTGAGACCAACAGAACCTGTCTTGTTCATGCTCTCTTTTACTCGAAACTTATTAGTTGCATGTGCAAGGAATGTCCAGAACTGCCAAATGGATAACCCCATGGAGACTGACCTTATAGCTTGCTGTGGGGGACTTGTGCTTGGGACAAAGAAAATTCCAGAGCAGCAGGGACCTGAACTTGGGAGCTCTCCATCCTCTGCTGATCTTTGAGCATAATCTGTCTGATTTTACCAGATATCTCAAAGACGTCTGGCCTTTAATCCAGTGCAGAAAGAAAACAAGAAGTAAAGCTTCTCAAAATGCAATTCCTGTTTGATATTAATCTAGTCCCACATATTCTAGTGATCAGGAGAGCATTGCTGGAGGAAATTAACTATGTCACGCTGGAATCCATTCCCCTCCTTAGCTCAGTCTGCCCAATAATTTATATGATGCTTAGAAACAGCAGCTATGAGTTGTTTTAAATGGAGGGAGACCTGTACACATATTCCTGCTAAAAATCCATCACATTTCTCCCTAAGCTGCCACCCGTTTTCTGTGAAAGCTTGAAATAAACTGTCTGAAGTAAACAGGAGTTCTTTTGTTCACCTCAGTTGGAGACTAATCAAATGCTCTTCCAGTGCTGTTCTCCACAGACACCACAACAACTGCAAACTGGTAAGCTAGTATCTCTGTGTGACTGTTTCCATTGGTTTGTTGCCGTCTCACCTTTCACAGGGTTACCAGTATTTTACCCATATTTTTTATTCACCCTAACTTGCACATTGTTTATTTTCTGCAGCATCATCAACACCTGTTTTGGGGTTTGTTTGTTAAGTGTTGCCCAATAGAGGACAAAAGCAGTACCTCAGTAAAAGAGAAAAAAAATCTTTGTTCACATTCTTATGTGGTTTCCAAGCTTAAAATAGAGGAAAAAAGTGATGTTAAACTTGAAGGAGACACACACTTTGCTTTCACCCAGAATAGTGTTCATCTACCCCTTGAAGATTTACTTCATTTGGGGATTGTCTCTCCCCTTTTCTCAAGAGCCTGGATCAGAGCTGTTTGCCCTTGAAGCCTGTTCTGGTTAACAGGAGTTGTCCTCCCACACTCTGGATAACGGCTCCTGGTAAGGATGAGTGAATTAAAAAACCAAAAGCACTTGAAATGTCAGAAATATTCTTTTCCTTGTGATATTTTAATGAGGTTGCAGCTTATGGTAATCAAGAGATTCCCCACTCGAAAAGAAAAGGAGTTTATATTAATCTGCTCTGACAGTGATTGTTTTCCTAGTGTGAAATGGTGTTGTGCCTGTGCAGCTGTTCAACAGCAGCTGCAGCCTGTGCCACCTCGCTGATGGAGGCTCAGAGGCAGGTTCGGGAAATGGGTGATAGGGAACTACTTTTTAATGACACTAGGTATCTAGGTGTCTTTTACAACATCATATTAAAGGCCCTCCCTTTGACCACCGCCTCAGTGAAAGTACAGCTCTCTGTGTTTGTTTCTGTACATGCAGTGGTTTGTGAAACCAAGAACATATTACACCTTTTAAAACATGCAATTACAGTTAATGAGAATATTCCTATTGAAATATAATTTTATGGGTATGTTAGCTCTCTCTCTTAAACATTGTTTTCATAAAAGCTGCCTGTTTTCCCTTGGAATGTTACTGGTTTGTATTTAGAAACTTTAAAACCCAGCAGATTGGGCTTTCATTGTAGTTAAAGTATGAGAGCGTTGGGCAGTTTTGGATAGAAAATTTTTAATTGTGGGATTTTAAAAAAAATTCCCAAGTATCAACACTTTGAAATTTGGACTGTATAACTAACCAAGAATGTATTTCAATGAGAAGGGTACTGTTTTACACGTATAGACTGTGAGAGCCTGGATTAACCTCTAGTCACAACACTTGTATATATTGAACATCATCTTGTTTACCCACACTATGCTTTTCCATGCAGGGATATACCCTGCTCCTTCAGGCTGTGCTCTGTGAGCCCTGAAAGTCCATTGGCTTTGGGAAGATGAATTAAAGGTAGAGGAGAAAAGAAAGCTTATTACTAGTCGGCAAAAAATGAGCTTTGTAGGAGGCTGCATTTCCAACAAAAAATTTTGGGTGCCTACAAATCAAAAAAATACAGAAAGTTACTGTATTCTGAGTTGAGGGGGTAGTTTGGAAGCCTCAACAGCATACTAAAGGCTTCAGGGATTGCTCTTTTGAGAAGATGGATTTAGTTGTCTTGGGAAAAAAGCTGAAGTGAATAAATCCCTTGTGTTCATCCAGAGATAAATAGGAAAACCAGACACTGATGAGAGGAGCCCATTCAATCTGATTAATTACAAATAATCTAGTATATGTGAGTATATTAAAAAGACAAATTCCACAGGCAAACTTGCATGTGTGAGGCGGGGTCCTACAAGAGTGCTCATGCACATCTTTGAAAAGCTACAGTTTTTATAGAGGGAGTTTCGAATAGAATTTCATAAACCACAGGCCAAACAGAAAAGACTTCTTTGTACACCCATGTTGCCTGGGACAGTCACTTTACTAGTTCCTACCATTCTTCTGGGAAAGTTGCTTTGTATTAGGAGGCTGGAACAAATACTAAAATACACAGTACAAATTGGATAGTCATTAAAAAACCCCCCACACCAAACATTAAATGCTACCCTGTGCTTCAGAAAAATAAGAGCCTGGCTCCCATGTGTTCTTGGTCACGCAACAGTTCAGCTGAAGAAGTAAGTACCTTTACCTGCAAGAATTGTGCAGGACCTAGTTAAGTTGTGAAGCTGGGTGCCTTTAGGCACATTTTCTTTCTCTGTCTCTTTTTCTCTTTGCCTGAGGCCCAGTAATTATATCTGTATTTTGGGAAAACACAGACAGACCCCCACACAGACATATAAAATCTCCCATCTCAACTGTTTTTTATTTCTTGTCATAGAGAGAGGGAGGAGGGCAGGACTAGCTTTCAAAACTGATTGCCTGTATGAGGGGCTGAAGCAGCAGGAGGGATGAACTGTATTAATGCCAATTTACAGAGTGTGAGAGGACTCTGGGAGGCGTGGGATGATCCACATTTCTCAGAGGCCTGGTTTTCCTGGATGGAAAGATAGTCGCTAGAAATCATTTCGTTGCAGTTTTTGGAGTTACCTTTCTATATGCGAGTAAGGGCAAATCTCCCTAGCTTTCCTGTTTTCGTTGTCTTTGTCCTGATCCCTTTTCTATTGCTCAGTTCCCTCAGTCACATCTGCTATGGAAATCCTGTCTCCAGCTGGAAGGATGAGATCTACAGAAACTTTCCAAAGCTGTATGTTGATGATGGCATAGGGGGCTCAGCTGAACAACAAACATCTTTTTTAATACAGCTAAATGCAAGGTTATTCATCTAAGAATGGAAATTGTAGGCCACATTTATATAAGATGAAGTCTGTATTTTAAAAAAACATGATTGAGATAAATGACTGAAGGATCACAGCAGATAATCATTGCAACATGAGCTCTAAGGATGATGTAGTAGCAGGACAAGAGTCTATGCAGTCCTTGTCTGTATAAATAAAGATCAGTCAGAAGCAGAGGTGCTGTAACCACCATATGTAGTGAGACTATGTATGCTTTTGTATTTAAGATTATCTAAAAAGTAGAAATTCTTTTTTGCAGGGTGTTTCAAGTCATAATCATTGTTTTTAGCCCTGCAAAGCAACATTGTTTGATTTTTGTTGTGTGAAAGCTAGAGCATAAAGGCAGTCAGGCTAACCTGTTGACAAGTAGTGGTACCGCTCCCCTGGGCCATTGTGGATTTAAATTCCGATGGCTGGATTGAGAGTCCTACGGGGTGCATTGAAGCCTGGGTACATCTTGGCACCTGGTGCATTGGAGCCTCCTTGACAGTCCCAAGCCACAGCCACCCCCTTTCCCTGCCATCACAGAGCTCCTGTCCCACGGGAGTGCAGCGGCAGGGCCTGGACAGTCCCTCAGGACAGCCAGGACGGTGGTGCTTCCCACCAGGTCATGGGTCCAGCTTTGCACGTGTCTGCTTTGCTGGGTTTGGATGAGGGATTTGAACGCAAGTTTTTCATTCCAGGAGTGGTGCCAGGAGAAGTCTTTCACAGCACATTATGAACAACTGCTTTCTCAGTTTGGGTCCACTGAGCTTCAGTGAATTACAAAAACTGCATTAACTCCAACTGGAGACAATCAATGTGGAGTACTGCTGTCTCAGTGACTAGGTCAATCCCTCGGATTACAGGAGTTAAAGATTCAAGATCCCTGCTTTGAACTGGCATTTGAACATGTGTCAGCCACATTCCTGGAAAATGCTTTCAGTGTTGGTCTAATTCTGAAGCAGTTCAGAAATCTGTAAATCAATATGTTTTCATGCATCCTATGAAAGCTTTGGCTTTCATTGAGAAAAGATATTTCAAATAAAACAGTATTTGCAATCAGCTCTATTTCGTATTTTAAGACGCATATTGACAAACTGAAATGTCTAGAAAGGAGCTACAAGAAATACTGGAGTCCTGAAAAATCTTCTTTACAACAAATCCTCAGGACATTCTGTCTTTTTAGTTTATCTTTAAAGGTAAATGGTGCCTGTTCATAGTAGATAAGTGCCTATAAGTGAAACAGATTTACTAGAAGACAACATTTTAACCTTCTGAAGGCATAAAAAAACTGCAAAAAGGCTCTCATGGCTGGGAACTGAAGCTACTCAAATTCAGAACAGAAATCAATGGCAAATGTTTAAGATAAGGATTATCAATCACTGAAGCACCTTTTAGAGAACTGGATTATATCTGCCAGCAACTGTCATTAAACCAGGATTATTTTAAAACTGTCTCAAGATTCAGCAGAAAGTTTTTCTATAAAATAAGTTTTAATTCAAATGGAATTTCTAAACTTGCTGTACAAATCACTTGATGGTATCCTATGGTCTGTTTTATGCAGAAGGTCAGACTAGGTGATCATATTGGTCTTTTCTACATAAAGTCTTGCAATTACTTTTTCTGTGTCATAATTTACTGTGAATGATAATATTAAAAAATATTAGGTCAAAAAGAATGATTTCTCACTAGACATCCTGTTAAAATGTATTTAAATGAAACAAAGCTTGTTTTTCCATTCCTTTCCTTAAGTTTTTCACTTACTAAAATATGATTTAGGAGATTTTTCAAAAATATTGCTTTCTTCTGACATTTTAATGAAAATATTTCAACTATTCATTCTAAAACATTGTCTTTCTTCTTTCTCAGGTATTATTTTTGAGAAATTTTAGGTAAATAGCTTTGCTTGACTCAAATCTGTGTTTTTCAATCCAGCACTGAAAAAGTATCTACCTTGTCACCTGAGCTCAGGATTTTAAGAAAAGGCTCTGAATTCACTCTCTAGTACTTTTCCCTGTACTGAAGGGCATGCAGGCCCTGGGATTTCTCCCTTGAAGATTTGCTAAGTAGCAGTATTACTTTTAGAGATAATAGAAGAAAATTGTAGATTCTTGTTTATATAGACATTCACTAGTTATGCTAAATAAAGAGTAGCAATTTGCCACGATAAAGGCAGATAAACAGCTGACGAAGGCAAATTAGTGTCAACCACTTTACTGCTGAATAGGGTTACAGCTGTCTACAAGAGAACACTAATGCCAAATCTCACCAGTATGAGTGATGATTTCTGCACAGGAAATAGGTTATTCTGCCCAATTTCACTCTTTTCACTGAGATTTTATAGGACAGTTCCAAAGGGTACGCAGAGATCTACCCATGCAACTTTCCCTAGAGATGAAAGACAAAGGTTTTAGCCATAAATGTATTATGATGTGTTTTCAGAAGGTCCTCTTTGTTTTCTACTAAACATGTCATAAAAAGGAAAGCTCCCAGGAATATGGAGAGGTGGTGTACCTTTTAGGTAGAGATGGCATTCTGGAATGGCATCCCTCATGCTTTGTTACTGTGTGGTGAATCCAATGCACTGTTAAAAATACATTTCTTTTGAGCATTCCCTCATTTAATGTAGAATGAAAAGCTTGAAAATGGATTATGTTTCAAAGAAGGTTCAGTAAATGCTTTGGATTATCTGAATTTTTGCCTGAACTCTTGTTTTGTTTCTAAAATAAATAGTGCCATCTAAAAAACTTCTCTGCTGGAAGGTGTAGTAATCACCTAATCTCATTATTTTTTTAAAAAAATTCATGCTGTTACTTCAGAAGATAAAAAAGGTTCAGAATCCACCTCCATTTGCTTTAGCATCCCATTTCAGAGAGTCCTAAAGATGAACAGGGGTCTCATAACCCCTGAAGCTTAGTTTTTGAGGAAGATTGCTGCCTACAAGGAAGTTCATGTTCGAATGCAGCCTCTTGCACAGTGAGAGTACCACCATTGGCATCTCCATGACTCTAGAAGCCTGTGCCCCTCAGCACAAGGCAAACAGGTGCTTTAGGTCTTTCCCTGAGGTGAAAGCTGAGGGATGTGAGGAGAGGAAAAAGGAAGGGTGGCAGTGCTGGGAAGGCTTGGGTGAGATCAAGAGCTTAATTTTAACTAAAAAAAAATGGCGCTGACCAATGAAACCTGAGTAGATTCATCATCTCAGCTACCAGTCCTGTTTCTGTGTGTAATTGCAATTAGGCTACTTTGTGTTTGTGGTCGGCAGGCATATCAGGTTACCGAGCTTCATAAGAAACATCCCTCTTCTAGGGCTTGGAGACAAGAAACCCCTTTGGATCCTGATTCGAAGAGCCTGAAGCATTGCACAGGTGGTGGAGCATCCTGCATGGCAGCCTGGGGTCCCCAGCTGAGAGATGCCTGTGAAACTCCTCCACGAGAATTATTTATCATTACAATGCATTTCCCTCTGATTAAACAGCAGGCAACAATTATCTTCAGCTTCAAACACATTTGTAATGATGAATGTGTCATGAGGCATATACTGCCTTCCTGGAGCACTGAAAGAAAGTGTAACTTTTTTCTAGGCTACTGCTGCAGTTATTCTGTTGGGATTGAATTTCTCCCTATATATGTCATGGATAGGAATGGACCTTCTGGGATGTGTTCAGATGCAGACCTTCAAAACATCCACCTACCTCATTAATAAACTGAGAGCCACATGAGGACCTGGGCACTGCAACGCCAGACCTTTTGCTTTGTTTCGCTTCAATGGCAAGGCCCTGAAAAATCTCCTGTTAATAAGGAGCTGGGTGCCTTGGGGAGGAAGGCCTAAAAGCTGGCTTTCTGGGAAGGAGCCACTCTTTTTGGTTAAGCAGAGACAGTGAGTTAAAAAAGAGTGCTTAATAAAATTGAACACTTTTCCTTTGTATTCCTAGATGCAACTTTGCCCCAGCTTGCTGCCTGTTTCTCAGACTTAAAGCAATACTTTAGTCGCCCAGGAATACTTGCCTAGATTTAGAAAATCTTGGTTCAAATCCCTGTCATGTCTAAGAAGATTCAAACATACATCTTCCCCTTGAATCTTCAAGAGCAACTGAACCAGTTAAAACTCTTCTGCTTATTAGGTTAAACAGAATGACCACATAGCCTTGTGGTTGGAACACTGACCCAAAAGGGGAAAAGTCAGTGTTGGTAGCTGGCCCAGCTAGTATCTAGGCTTCCACAGGTATCTGCTGCCCCAGCTGAGTATCCTAACACCGAGTATCGGTGGGAAAGGAGTCATTCTTTTGCTCCGGACTAATTCTAGCTGTTTGTGGAAAGTAAGGAAAGTTCAGCCAGGAGATATGAGGAGACACAGCTGACAGGCCGGTCTCACTGCCGGTGTGGAGCGTGGCTGGGAGACACTGTCCTGCATCGCTCCAGGGGCATGGGAGCCCAGATAAGCTCTGCCCAAGCACCATGGCCATGAGGGAAGACTACAAAAAGGGAATCGCACTGCCCTGTTGGCGGTGTGGGCAGCAGAGCCCAGCTGGCAGGTCTGCTCCAAGAACACAGATTGCCTAAGGCCGGACAGGCAGAGGAACATTTGTTTATGAATTTTTGATCCCAACAGAGCTGGGGGATGAACTGAGAGCCTCCCTGGACAGCACTCAGCAGGCAGAGGCAGCTCTAGCAATGCAGCCGTAAGTATTTAGGGACATTTTACCACTCCTCTACCTGCAGTCCTGTTACAGCACAGGGAGTCTGTCCGACACTTGCGTACTCGATGTCCTTGCTCAGCTACCATGTAAGTTCTTAGCTCCTTTAAATACAATATTTTACTCTGTCATTTTGTATGGCTACTTCTCTGTCCTATGACAAAAAGAATGAGTATGTTGGGTATGTTTTGTTTTCTTCTTGTATTATTATTCTTGTTGAAACTTGTGAGCTATGTGTTTCTTATGTGAAAAGTGTGGCCACAGGGGAAATGAGACCTGTTTGGTATTGCTGACTTCTGCTGAAGATGCTTGCTCACTTTTTCCCCTTGCTGTCGACTAGTGACCTGAAGTCAATCATCTGTCCTTTCTGCTTTGCTTATTACAGTCTAAGTGTAAGAAATGTGATAAAGCCAGGATGGAAGTTGCTTTATGCTACAGAACATAGCTGGGACTACTTAAAATAACTAGTTTATTTCTAAGAAAAATAACCTTGTCTTGCTTTTTTCTGAACATAAATGTTATATGTATCTAGCTCTTTCTAGCACTGACCTTAAAATCAGGTGAATTTGCTCCATGTTTTTGTACCCTTACCATTTCACATACACCATCTCTAAGTTGTTAAATGAAGCAATGAAAATGAGATACTGCAAAATTCCTCATATCTTCCTTGGAAGGCACACAACATTTTGGGGCTTTTTGGACAGCAAACAGGGTTCACTCCTTACTGGAAGCCAGCTGTAGATAATTTTCTTCTGTGCTTTGCTCTCCATGATCCTTTCAGGCTGTTCTAGTTTTCTCTCTTGCTCTTGAAGACCACACAGTAGTCAATCCACATCGTTAAACAAGGCAGGACCTGGGGAGCTGATGGCTCCACACAGTTCTGCCCCTCCGCCCCAGCCAGTGCCCGTGAGGGCCACTGACCCTTCTGAAAACTCCTGATTAAGACACAGCAACATGTGACGTCTAATTGCTGTGTGGGAGTTTTCAGTGAAACATCCTGAGAGTGTAATAACTTTTGCAATTGATGGCACTTCTTAGAGCCCTTCTTGTTATTTAATTGATTTCAGGCTGGTGCTTACTAAGAAAAATACTGTTTGTGGGTGCTTGAGCTGTTTATTACCCATTAATAACCACGTGGGTGGACAGCTGTATTGTGCTGATCAGCTGTGCTCCTGAAACAGAGGGATGAGGAGAATTTGGCACCCAGACTGTGCAGAGAGAGGAGAGGTCCCTTTTTGCTTTACAAGGGTCCTTCTTGTCCTTGCTCACCTGGCATAAACCCTTGCAGGGGTCCATCTCTCCCAGGTGTCTGGAGAAGCACATTTGCACCAGGCATGAAGGACAGGCTGTGTGTTAGTGCTGAGCCACCTCCTCCAGCTGAGGAACAGAATAAAAAGGGGGTAGCAAATATCTGTGCTCTAGACCGGGAAAAAGTACTGCTTTTCAGGGTTTTCCTGATGTTCAAAATAGAAGATTTCTTTTTTGGTCTGCTCAAACCATACTCACTGCACAATTATGTTGAATACAAATTTTAATATAGATCTTGAAATAAATATTTTTACTAGGAAGACAGTAGTTATTGTTCAGCTTCCGTGCCTGCTTTTGTGTAATGTTCAGCATGTCAACATCCTGGTCTTCAGCTTTTTTAATGAGACCGAAAAATATTTTCAGTTGTACATACGACCATGTATATGCATATGAAGAAGACATGCAAATAATAGACATTGAAATATAGTTTTCCAATTTATGGAAAACTAGGAAATTCTTATTTTTTTATGTTATGTTTGGGCTTGGAACAAAAACTTGTTTCTACAACTTCTTATGAAATGAGAAATCCTGAAAAATAACTGTTTTCAAAATTGTATGCTATATAGTGCATGACTTCCACTGATTTGTCATAACACTGTATAGAAATATATACAAAAAGCAATGAATAAATGATGGAATTGTTTTTAATTTTTACTGAATTTTTCATTTCTGGTTTTGAATTGCTTTTCTGATGCTTATGTCACTACAGGTATGATACTGCAAAAAAACCCCAGTTTCACTCTAATATAGTTTCCTGACCAATATATGGTTAAGAGGTATTCACAAATTGTTACTAGGCTTGTATTTGCTTTGAGCTGAAACTAAGCTTTTAATTTGTTTCGGATGAGCTGCTGACCTGATGAAAACCAGCAGAAATTAAAGATAAAATAATAGCCTTCCTTACCTAAATAAGTTCTACATTTTCATCTAGGTTCTTCCTTTATGTCCTTTGCTTTGAGGCAGCAGTAGCCACCACCATTAACATATTTTGTCATCAACAGTTTGTGATCACTTTTAGCCACTGTGGAGCTAGAGATGATTTCAAGTCAATGACCTAGAGATGAGAGGTACTTTATCTCATTAGAAAATAATCAGCACTATCTGGGCCCCTGAGGAATTACTGCTTCATGATGAGACCTGTAACCTAATGGAAAATAAGACCCTTGGAGGAGGTAACTTTAAACCGTAGGCAAAAGGCAATACAGTAGTAGGCTGTGCAACTGAAATTAATTTAAACCAGAGTCTCAGGGCTTCTCCTGACAAATGAACAACCAAAGGTGGATTTTTTTTAATTTTTTTTTATTCAGTATATTCATTGCTTATCCATCACAGTCACAACCTAAGTGGCCAGCATAACAGCAGGAGCAGTGGTTTGTGTGGAATTGTATCTAGATCTGTTATTTTTTGTCCTTTCTGCACAAAAGAGAGGGAAGTGAGGATGGAAATGGAAAAAATGTATGGAAACTTGTGCACGTCCCTTCCTTGCCCTTTGGGCCTTTGCAATCAGATTAGCAGCTTCCTTTGTAATGCTTCTCTCATTTCAGGTTAGTATTCATATGTGGTAATGTTATTGCAAAGTGACTTTCCTAGCACTTCGGTAAGATGCATGCTAATAGGGAGTGATGGACAGGAGCTAACGTGATGGAGATGTCAGACAGTGTTAGCAGAGCAGTGCTGCTCTGTTCTTTCAAGCTTGTGCTGCACCAAGCTGGAGTTCTTTGCCATATTTATTTGTTCATTTCAAATGAAGAGCCTTAGTAGGGGATGAGGAGGGTAGCTCCACGCCAGCCATGACCACTGCAGTTAGAGCAGGGAAAGACTATTCTCCTATGCCCTTGGGAAACTTATCTAAAAGGTGACTCTGCTGCCTTCATGGACATGCAAAACTGGACATCACAGCATCAGCATTAGCTGCTATATGAACCAAATGTTCTCCCAGAGGGATAAAGAAACTTCTGGATGCAGAGAAAAGGCATAAGAACCAATTCATTTTGTTTTCTTCCTCCATGCAGTTTGAAACTTTACATAACGGATTTCTCTCCTTTCCTTGCATCTCTACTTTTGATCTCATCCTTCGCACAATTCATGTCAGAAGGAGTAAATCGGAGATTGTGACTCAGACTGTGAGCACAAGCAACTAATTAATCATTAAGCAGTATTTTTTTTCCCCAGCATAATACCAGTTACTACAGTTATTGGTACAGCTGCCTCTATAAAATATAACAAAGACTGAAACCCTGGGGTGGTGCACACCTGAGGTGGGAAGAATCTCATTTAACTGTAGCTGTTCAAAAGAAGGTCTAAACTAGTCCCCCTGGCTCTCCCTACCATCAGTACAGGCAGAAACAACTGTATCCAAATAGGCCTTCAATCCACTTAAATAAGGATTCTGCTCTAGAGAAAATTGTATCTCTACATTGCCCCTAAGAGGGTGTCCTATTTTTTACAGATGAAGTGTGACATGCCTCATCATTTCTTGCTGTGGCTTCATAGTTCTTTGCAAACACCGTCAACTTTCACTTTTCATCCCTTTCTGTTCTGAACTGTGTCTGCCCAGGGATTTTTATCTTCTAAAATATATATTATTTTAAATATATATATATATATAATCTTTTAAAATATATATTCCTTCCTTTTATAAATACTTCCCATTTGCAGTGTCCAAAGTATTAGATTAACACTTATATAAGTGTTCATAAAAAAACATAATCATGCTGATTGTCTGCTTTGGAGTATGACACAAGCATGCTCAGAACAAAAACCATGGTAATTTCTGTTCCCTGTGAAGCGATATGGAAATCTGCTTATGCTTGTTTTAGTATGGTGCATCTCTCTGATGTCCTCTGGTCAAGGCTGTGCATAGTCTAACAGCCTTTCCCTGGCCCGTGCAAATTTACAATGAAGGTGTTTGTGTAACAGCGGTCAGCTGGCTTTCTCACCATATCTATTTGTAGCTCTGTTTTATGTAGTTTCTCCAGGGGCTGCCTAAGCAGGACTGATTCCAGTGCACTCACTTAACACATAGCCCTCCCCAACACCCTGTGCTTGGTCGCCCAAAATATCCCCTTAGACAAGCGGGCAATGTGGGAAAACAAGGTTTGGAGAGGACTTCAGATCAATGTGGAGACAGATCTGTTGCAAGCACATGCCTGAGGTATTTTCACTAGTAAATGGCTCCAGACCACTGTGCATAGGCACTGTTGTAGGCCCAGTGATGGCAGATCAGGGCTCTTGTGTCCCCTGCATGAGTGAAACTTGTAATGGGCAGTTGAACGAGAGGACTTTTTCCTGTTCCCCCCCAAACTCTTGGTGAACAGTTAATCTCTGATGAGTTTTATGCCTTCTTTCCTTCCACCCAGGTAAAACTGGATAAGCCGGTATACATTGAAAATCCTTTTCATTTTTCATATTGATTGCTTTGGTATTTAAGCTTTCTCAATAAAAGACATTTGAAGCAAAAAATGAATTTTATAAAAAAAATGTGATGACAGTCCCTTAAGACAAGTTTGATTTTTTTTCTTAGAACATTTCAAACCCAGTCAATCCATTGAAATTGACCTCTCTACCAAAAAAAAAAAAAAAAAAAAAAAAAAAAAAAAAAAAAAGGAAAAAAATTTCATTGGAAAGTTCCCAACCAACCCCATTATTTTGTAAATGTCTTCTCAGCATGAGGTGAAAGCCACCAAACAGAAGACATTCTCTCCCTTGTATAAAATTATGGGGTTTTTTTTCCCATATGTATAATAGAAAACATACCAATTAAAACTATTGAAAACTTTTGGTTTCATTGTTTTGTTGTTTTTTTTTTTTTTATTTTAGGAAGACAGAATAACAAAATCTGGGATTTAATGTACATATTTGAAATATCTCATTTATATTTTCTATGGAACATCCTCTATTTTAACATCTAAACATGTGTACACTGAATTCTGCTCTCATTCTTGTCAGTTGGCAACTGACAGGAAAGTTGAAGCCTAACCCTCCTGCTGTGACACATTCAATCGTTGGCAGTAGCTTAGCCCTTGTTGCACAAAATGACATCTTGACCAGATGACCCATGGATATCTTAATTTGTGCCAAAGTATCTGACTTTTACAGAGGAAAGTTCTTGCTCCTTTGGGCCACTGACACTTCTTAGTCTTCCCATCTGTAAGGGGAGCTGAGCTTTATCTTGTGTGCTGGAGGAATTTAACTGTTTTGACCTTGCTCCCTATTGCTGTTTAGGCTGGAGTTTTAGCAGGAAGAATTTTACCATGTCCCAGATCCATTGTGCCCATACTCCTAGCAAATTATTTGGTGCAGCTGCCACCAGTAATGCTTCCATTTAGGAATATTACTTCTGTGCCATATGGATCTTATCACCCTTATTCAGCCCTGCTCCTGAGTATTTTTCAACTGCAGGCAAAATCATATTTATTATGTTGCGAGTCAAGGAAAGCCTTTGGTCTCTAAACTTAAATGAATTAACTCAGGAGTTTTTTGAGACACTTCTCCTTGCCTCCTTCCCTCCTACATGCTTCACATTTTTAAGCTCAAGTCTTTGCTTTCATAGTGATTTATTCAGCACCTTTAGCAAGCTGTTAGTGACAGAGTGAAACCTGGAGAGCTAGCTGAGACAATTCAGACAGGAGAAGAAAGGGACAGGGGGAGAGAGGAAGGAGCAAAGGAGGGCAGGAGGAAGTGGGAGAAGACGA
Source organism: Athene cunicularia (assembly GCF_003259725.1). Lineage (NCBI taxonomy): Eukaryota > Metazoa > Chordata > Aves > Strigiformes > Strigidae > Athene > Athene cunicularia. The sequence goes on along the minus strand of NW_020799092.1, from coordinate 15,908,544 downwards.
AGCAAAGATTGAAGGCAGAAGGAAAGGGGTATTTTTGTCTCTCCATTTCTTTGTTATCATTTTTGCTGGTTTTATTATTCTCCCTGGTTCTGTGTGTTGGTAGAAAGGAAGTTGACAAGCTCTGTTGAGAAGAAGGTGGCAAAGTCCATTTTCTCATGCTGTCAAGTAGGTTCCCATGTCTAGAGGTGCATACAATGGTTGGCGAAAGGCCAGAAACAGAGTTAATGAATTTATGAAATAGCAGCATTTCTCTGTATTGATTTTCCCAGGCTGTTCCCAGAACTTGAGGAGAAGTAGGTAGTTACACTTTACAATTTTTTGCTAATAAAAGCCCTTGGAGGGGAGCACTTAGAGACACTTCTGGTCTGGGGGACATTGCCTAAAGATGTCTCTGCAGAGGGGAGAGGATGAATACTGTTAGATATACATTAACTGTAAATATTACCAGCTGTACATGGAGGTTGGAGTGATAATCTTTATTCTACTCTTTTGAAGAAAGCAAGTCTAGTGATGAAACTATAAATCCAAGTGAATGGCTTAGGCAGGGAGATGAGTACATGGCAACAGCCATGTCCCTTTTTCCCTGTGTGCAATCAGCTATGGCAACTAAGTGTTCAAAACTAGGTGTGGTCAGTGAAAGGTGCTTAAAAATCCTCTGGGAAAACAAAAATTTAGCTTCAGTGATCTGATTTTCCAGGTACCCTTAGTTGTAAGCTTTCTGTAATGTTAAGTGAACTTAAACACATGTACAAATAAAAAAAAATGTACATGCTGGAAAAAGGGTTTTTTTTTGACTTTGCTTTCAAAAATGTATAGAGTAGGGGATTAAGTCTTGACTGCTGTGTTTCAGACAAGATTGGCAACTCCACCCATTTGGAAGTTAACCCTTATATTTGCAGAAACCTCTTTCATCTGTTAAAACTCTCACGGTTGGTACCTTGAGGCTCCCCCTTAAGATGTATGTTGGCAATTATAGTATGGTGCAGTGTGTATGTGAGAGACTTATTTGGAATGTAGCAGTATACTGACAATTTGAGTTATGCATATAGTCTGTGATGTGACAGTTAGCATCGTGGGGTCTGAAGGCAGTAATCTGTTCTTTGAGGAGAAGAGATAAATCAGAAATAAGTAGACTGTGACTTAGGAAAACAGAGTTCAGGTATGTATTTGTGTCTCTATTGTGATCTTGACAAGTGTCTTTGTCAGGATCTACCTGTGAAAGAGATGTAATAGTATTTTCCTACCTTACATCCTATCAGTAGAGTTTATGTTTTGCAGAGTGCAAGGGACTTAAATAGAGGGCAAGCAAAGGAATGTATTCAAACACATAAATTTAGCTGATTGTTTTGAGAAAAAAAGCAGATGAAATAGTGTCTTTTCTGGCTTTCATTGGGGAAATCTTATGGACAGGAAGGTGGTGAAATGGCTGAAGGTGAGCTTGGACTGAAGAAACAGCAGAGCAAATGGCAGTGGTAGGAAGCCGTAGACAGAGAGAATGAAAATAGGTGTAAAGTCCTGAAAAGGTGGAAACAGTGGAAATCCTCAAATATTAACACAGAAATAATTTATAAAGATGATGTCAATATACACCACCTTATTCTTTCCATTCTGCAGCAGCTGGGCTGAAGTATCCTGATCCTGATCCTGATCCTGACAGCTGATGCCCAGGAGACCCAATCTTCAATCACTTGTCAAATTGCTAGACCAAAAGCCAGATTTACCTGGGCAGGGATAGTCCCCAGTCACTACCACTGGCTTCCTCTGCTGCATCTGAGCCCTGTCTGCTCCTGAAGTGGTGATGAGGCAGCATCCTCAGTCCCTGAGGAGCTGAAGATATACAACCTATGTTCTTTATTCCTACTCCTATATGCTTTCTAGGTATACCATGCAGCTAGGTTTGCATTCATAAGGCAAAGGGGGCTCAAAATACATTTAGTTGTTAGTGGTGCCATTTCCCCCCATAATTAACTAAAATTTTATTTTGCTTTGATGTAACAGGGTGGCTACAAAAGAGTCTTGCAAATTCCCTTGTTAACGCTTGGATGATAGAAATATATGGAAGAATGTCTTATTGGAGGCCCTTGCCATGTTGCTGAAGGGACCTTACAGTTAAAGGTGAAATCTGACAGAATTTTTCTCATAATTACTGCAGACAGTCTCACAGCCCTGTGGTTACTGTAAGGAAACTATTTTTCTCCACTTATTATCCTAGTTAAACATTTCATGGGGTAGTGCACTTAGTAAAAAAAAAATAAAATATCAACCAGACATATCACATACAAAAACATTTTTATTATTGTTATAATTTGTTATTTAATGCAATGCTTTAACTAGGAATACAACTCAGCAGAAGTACATACACATATATTGCATGTAATTTTAGTTGTGTATTCAAGATATTTCAAACCCTCATCATCTCAGTCCTTCACGAGTTGCTCTGGTGAAGCACCTTCTTCCTTATCCTGCATATCATTTTTAAATGTTGCTGAATAACACAGACATTTTTCTTCCAAATGAAGCACAACATTGCATCCAAATTCCCAGTTAATATTACTTTATCAAACTTTGCTTTCACTGTATGAATGTTGTGTATAATATGTATATATCTATACAGCATATATAAATATATATCTATAATGTATATATAATCAAGTGGGTCAGCTTTACACAGCTAACCATAAACTTGTGCTTATTTTAATTTATATGAGATCAAATGTACGGCATCAAGACTTTGACCAGTCCCCAACTTGTAAGATCCTCAGTTCCCAGTGTTACCATATGATTTTGGATATCGCATACATGTAATGTATTCTTTTCCTTCTTGCAGTAATATTTTATTTTTAAGAAAAGAATGCAGTTGTTTTTTTTTTATATAAATGAATAACAGGGTTTCCATAATCTTAAATTAAAAAAGTCTCAAGAAGAGCTTCTTCCTCATATGTAGAGCTTGAAGAGTAATTGGACATTCATTGTAGATATATTTACATTATAGCCTTATCTGGATAGTATTACACATAATGTATTATTTTTTACACAGTCAAGATACAGTGTTGGTCATGTTAAAACACACTATCTAAAGGTATTTACAAATTGCTAGGTTCTAAGTTACCAACCACCTCTGCAAAGTGGCACCAGAAATAAGGGATAAGATATAAGAATATCTGTTTATTGGCAACCATGACACTCTCACCAGTGTTTTTATTATTATTACTGCCACTGCTACCACGATGTGCTTCAGAGAAGGGCTGTCTTTGGGGTGAAGATCTAAAGGTCTAGAGACAGAGCCTCCAGTGGCGGCAGAAATCCAACTCCCCCCTCCCCGCAGCCTACGTGAGTAGGGGGAGTGGAAAAGCAATACAATGTGACCTGTCTGTCCCTTTGCAAGTTAGGGCACACCAAGCTTGTTCCCCAGTGCTTTCTTCCGTGCTCTCAAGTCAGTCAGTCCATCCAAACATTAAACACCCAGTGAAATCCTTCCTTCCAAAGGTCACTGTGATTGTACAGCCTCACATACCACCCACAGCTGCTTCTCCCAGAGAGTCAGAGCACTTTGGGACATCTCAAAGAATATAGTTTGTGTGTGCTTCTTGGCAAGTATGGTCAAAAAACCCAACCCAACAACTCACTATAAAAAGATGAAAAAGTTTAGTTAGCTAATGGCACTTTTCAGGTTATACAGAGCTTTGGAAGGCAAAAGTACACCAAAATTTGTTTCCCTTTATTTAGTTAATATGGCAATGAAACACCTATAACAAATCTACCCAGTATCCTGAATTACAAGGCCTGGAAGAACTGATATGCTCATGTAACCCACTAGTTCCACAATGTACCAAAAGAGGCCATAGCAAAAGGAGAGAAGTACAAATATAGGAGAAATAATTGCATTGGTTGTGGTAAATGATTCATGACCAACTCAGCCTTGCTATAATTACATTCTTAGGCTTGGCTTCTCAGTGAATACTCTGTTAGTAAGCAGAGGAATGAAAAGGGTTTCAAGGGAAGGGAGGGCTGCCTTATTATTTCACAGGGCATAACATTAATCCATGCATGTTTCAGCATGATATTCTATTGCAAGAATATTCACTCTTTGTCATTATCCACCGTTGTTTCTAATATAGTGATGACAAAACTGGGGAAGAAGAGAATTGATTTGGCTTTGTTTCACGTGAGGGTTTTTTTTTTACTTCCAATTTAAAACCCATGCAGAAAGGATTCATGGAACTCCTCACTCCACAGAGTGATTTGGGCTTCAGTAGAGGGGGATTTGCATGCTAGGGAAGGCAGTATTTTGGTGGGGTTAAAGAGTTTGAATACCAGCATTCACAGTGCCTGAAAGGCAAGAGAAACTGCACACCTGTAGCTGAAACACAGGCAACATAATTGTTGAAGTGAGAAAGGAGGAAAGCTTATTGTCAAGACTGTGATAGAAGATATAAGATAGACAGAGAAATGAGAAAAGAAGCCTCAGCAAATTAAGGACCATCTCTCAGCTTCCTTCAGGGAAAGATTTTCTATAAATTAAAAAAATAAATCTTTTCTTAAAAGTCTAGAGTGTTTCATGATACAAAGTACAATAAAAATGATATTGTGTAGAAATCACACCCCTAGCAAGTGTCTCCAGACACATTATGTGAACAATCTGTAGACCTAGGTGTGAAAAAAAGCTGCTTCTTTTTAGCTTCTCAATTTCTACCACTTGCACTGCTCTCAGCTGAGAGTACTGAGCCATCATGGAGGAGATCTTTAAAAATCTCAAAAGCTATTATAAATGCCAGACCCACTCTGTCAGCAAACACCCCCCACTGCCCCAGAACCAGAATTTGTTTTTCTGACGTTTCTTTCCTAAGACTTCAGCTTCACACAAGAAGGACCCTGATTTTTCAAAAAATAAATATTTTTAGGAATTATTGTAAGGGGAGTGAAGGAAAACAAATACCAGCAGCACTCTTCCTCCCCTGAAGCTGCATCACACTAGCTTTGCAGCATGATGCATGTGAGGATGCTTTACTTTTGGTTCTGCAAAGCCAGTACCAGGATTAATTTTGGGTAACAGAAGTGGCAAGGAAAGTTGCTTCCAGCTGAGGTGAAAAATTCAAAGTGTGCCACCTCAGCACCACAGGAGAAACCAGGAGCTGTATCCCCAGGCAACACTGGGGCAGCCGTCGCATCCATAGGAATGAAGAACAGGGATCAAAATAAGTCAAAACAGGGGAAGGGGACAGTGAGTTTACAAGCAAACCCCACCGCAAAATGGACACATGGATGCATGCAAATCCATCAGGAGATGAAACAAACAAAAAATGTCCATTCCCTCTTGCCCCTGTTCCAGCTGGGCCAGCCAGGAGCAGCTGGGTCACCCCAAGGATTTCCTCACTGTTACGTGGGCTGTTGTCACCACAGCCGCACTTGCTAAGGATGCCTCCTCTTGTGAATATGTTTTCCTCCACCAGAAGAACATAAACCAGAAGGCTGGTAGATTTAACACTTGCTTTTGTCTCTTTCATGCTTTGCAGATGCCAAACAACTGATCCCTGGGGTCCATTTGAGCACTCTTATCCCCATGAGCAGGAGGGAGGGAGGG
>NW_020799092.1:15803074-15902913 GCF_003259725.1 Athene cunicularia | reverse complement strand
TTTTTCTTTTTCTTTTTCTTTTTCTTTTTCTTTTTCTTTTTCTTTTTCTTTTTCTTTTTCTTTTTCTTTTTCTTTTTCTTTCTTTTTCTTCAGATGTCTTTAATACCCAGAAAATGTGCCAGCTGGATTGACAAATATTCAGGCTGTTGATTTCTTCCTGGAGAGTGAAGGTAGGGCTGGCCTGTGACAGTACAAGTCACTCCCCATGGGTGGCAAAGTTACTGTCAAGGGTTGGTTGTGCCTCTTCAGTTTTAGCCTGTTTCTGGGCATAATTAAGAGGAAGAAAAAGACAGGACAAGAAGTGCTAGCTGCAGGTTTTGTTGTTTGTTTCTTTTTCCCTCATGAATCACCTGCACAGTTTGCTCAATTTGTATGTGAAATGAAAGTGGCTAGCGCAGCACATGGTGTGGACATGCCACTGGGATCCTCTGGCCGAACCCAAGGTGAAGATGTGGCAACGCCAGCAGCAGGACCACCTCGGGCCTTGGGGGCGATGGGGCACAGGTGACAGCTGGGAAAGCCGGAGGAGGTACCCAGGAAGCGCTGCTCTTCAAGACCCACATCTACCTCTTGCAGAACTATCACTCAGAAGGGAAGTGAAACCTGGTGAACGTGGTTTGGGACACAAAGGAAAGACATAAGAGCTCAAAAGATGTTCCAAAGAACAAATTATTTTGTGACTCTGAAAGTTTATCACACTTTTAGTCTTACTGATCCACAACCAGCTGAAGACCCAAGAGAGTATTGCAGGGCAGGCTCTGTCTCGTCTCTGCCTCTGGGAGGGGGTAGACAGTGTCATGAGCAAGTGCTGGCTCTGCACCTCCCACCAGCTGCCAATGAGCACAACACGGACACTGTTAGACGACTGTTTTTCAGTTATATAAATTGTGTGTTTACATGCCTGTGTGTACACACATAGGTGCATTGTGTCATCTATTTTTACACTAATTGACTGTGAACGTGGATGTACCATGGAAATATTTTTTCAGTCAATTGATACAAGGTGGAAACATGCAGGATTGTATCCTGCAAGTCTTTATAATATGTTATATCACACACCAAAGCATCTTGTCCTTTAGGATCAAAAGTGTGGGTGCTGCTATGGAAAAGTGCTACAGAGCTTCAAACTGAAGCTTTTCCTGTTTGTTTGGGTTTTGTTTTGTTTTATTTACTTATTATATTTTGAATTTGCACACCTGCTGAAAAACTGGAGTTAAAAGATTGAATAATATTTCCAAGCCATTATTTCCCAGTTTGAGTACCTGTACTATTGATACCCACAGCACTTGCTAAAAGAAAGAAGCAGGTGTGTTTCTTTTATAAAACTTTTCTAGAGAATTTAGAAAATGAATAGATTTCATTTTATCTTTGGTTTCTATCTGGATTTTTTAACACTGTAAGAGAATGAATGATCTAGAAATGATCATTTAAGTGTTTCCCTTACCCTGTCAAGATAAGGCTAGTGAATGTAGTTTTGAAAGACAAGCAGCACTCAGTCTTGCAAGCCTTATCATTGAGTAATTCTTCCTTACAAAAAGGAAGATGTAAATAGTGATAGTAAATATGACTCAAGGCGAGTGCAAAATTAGATCCTTGGCTGCATGGAGATACTTAGATACTTAGAATGAAATCACTAGGGGTATAAAATCAATTAATGCATATTAAGACATGTTAATACTGAGTTTAATGTGGTCTTAATTTACTGAACTTTAATCTCCTAATTTTCACTTTCTTCTAGGAATTTGTACTTCGAAACATGAAAATTGTCATATTGTCAAAGTGCTTTGACACTGTGTTCCAATAAGTTTGTCAAATGTAAAGCTTAGGTCTGTGAGATATTTTCCCCATAACTGTGAAGGCTGCTATTTTTAAATGCATTTTGGAAGACTGTAATGTGGTAGCATGAAATAACAGAATGATTTTGTGTCCTATTTGGTAGGTGGTTTTCGCTCCAGAAGAGCCTCTCAGGACACTGTCTATGCAGCAAACTACTTTTTTTGGGTAACAAAATCTGTACATGTACCTTCACTAGTGCCTGGAGGTTAGAGTTACTAAGAAGGAGGTAACCAGAATATGCATAACTCGCAAACAATTGCTGTTATTCACTTTGTCCTATCCACACAGTGCTCAGTTGTGCTACAATAAATATCAAATATTGAAATAGTATCTGCCAAGCAGAAAAAAATCTGGATTTGAGTTAGTGTGGAGTAGCAGATAATATTTGAACTATACTCCTGCCAGCTCCCCATCCAGACTATTACAGTGTCTGGTTTTGTGTAATCACTGCTTTCCTCTCTGCCTTTTTTATTAATGTTATCCCTTGGCTTACAGTGAAAATATTGCTCCCAGCTGGCACAAAAGGCATTGTAGCTAATATCTTTTTTCATAAAGGAAACATCTTGTCCAAGATACACCTAAGAAGGACCACACTAAGGGCTTAGACAGAGCTTGATCCCTGTAGGTATGTCAGTCCATTCTTTTCCTCAATAAGTGAGTGTAAATCATCTTTTGACTGGTCAAGAACACAGTCATCTAATATTAACTATTCATTCCATGGAGCCTCAGCATACCTCTTCATCTGTACATCCAACTTTAAAAGGATGTAATCTCTGTTTTCCTAGCAATAACCTTGTTTCTATTCTTCAGCTGAGGCCCTTTGTCTACCATGGGGGCTGATTGCATGAGACCTTTGAATTTACAACTTCATTTGATATTCAGCCTTTGTGCCCTGGACAAGTAAGGTACAAAAAGGAAGAAAAGGCTGATGGAGGTTAAAGACAAGTCCATGGGTGGATGTTATACAACAAACATAGTGAACAAAATTGTCCCAAAAGCTTTGGTTTACATGGATGCTGAAATAGTCTTGGGATGTAGCAAACTGGAAAAGACTGACTTTTTTCATTTTTATCTTTGCATGATGAAGGAATCACGGAACAAAAGCCCCTAGAAGGGGGCAAGAGGCAGACTTCAAATGATACACAGGTTAGCAATGATTATGTGTTGAGCATAAGTACACTTTCAGAACTGATGCAGTTTTGGAAATGGTAGCGTTATAAACAACATAAAATAACTTTCATCATTATTTACCTAACATTAAGTTTCTTACATGACAGTGACAAAAAGCTTTAGACAGCTTTGAGCTTTAGAAACCTTCTACCATGATTCATTGGGATTATATAATGATCTTCCAAAAAGTTATTTTTAAAATTCCTTTTTTTTCTTCTAGATGAAGACATACCAAACAGAGACAGAAAAAAACAAACCAACAAAAAAAACTCACAGGTGTTTTACACAGAAGGACCAAAAATCGTAGACTCTAGAGCCCTTCTTCAGAATACTCTCAGAAAGCAAGGAACTGTGCCTCCAGTCCACATACTTGAATAATTCCTCAAACATCCCCATGTCCTCAAGATTTATTTTCAATTATTTAAAAAATGGGTTTAAATGTAGTTCTCAGGGGTGGAGCTGATGCTTTATGTCAGTATTTCCACTAACATACTGGATTGCACATTCTGTAAAAGAGCATAAAGTGCTATGGCATTTTTTTTTAATTTTAATTAGGAATTTCTTCCACTTTTCCATTATTATTTTTAATATTGTTTTTACCTTGTAGCTCCTATATTCTTGTAATGACACATAAGAAGGTGCTTAAAGGTCTTCTTGAAAGTAGCATTGCAGAGGGCATAACAAGCAGGGTTGATGGTGCTGTTGATATAACAGAGCCAATAACCTATGGTCCATACAGTGCCAGGTATGCAGGATGTGCAGAAGCTGTTGATGAGCACCATCACGTTGTATGGGGTCCAGGTGATAATGAAGGCCAGGAGGATGGCTAAAATTGTCCTTGTCACTTTTTTCTCTCTAGAAGGAGGTGGTTTCTTTTTGGCTGGCTGCTTTGTCATCTTGACAATTTTCCGGGCTACGCTATTCTGCTTCTCCTCCCTGTTGGCACCTACAATCTCCACAGTAGTGTTGGGGGCACAGCAGTCACCCTTTTGGGACTTGGTGACTATTCTGATACATGTCAGTTTGGAGTTTTCCACTTTGAGATGGTCTTGGGAGGCAGAAGCGTGGCTGGCATCTTTGGCAGCTTTGTCCTCTTTCACGTTGGAGGTGACCACACTAACAGAGGTGGAATCATTGGAGCTCTCCTTCTCCTCCCCTTGAACACAGTTCTCTGTCACAGACTCCCCAGTGGTTTTTCCATTCTGAATTTTGCTGTGTTCCAACCCATCCCCACTGGTTGGGATGTTGTTATTGTTTGGTTTTACTATTTTGCCTTGGACAAGGCTGGGAGAAACAGCATCTTGATTTTGGGCAGCTTCCTTTTTCCCTTTCTTTATCCGACTCTTACTAGCTCGAGAGATTTGCCAGTAAAGTACAGTCATGATGATAACAGGCAAATAGAAGGCTGCAATGGCAGTGCCAAAAGTAACGGCAGCGTTAGAAAAAAACTGGATGTAGCAATCCCCATCCGGGACAGTCCTTCCTCCCACAATGAACTGCCAGAAGAGAATTGCAGGGGCCCACAGGATGAAAGACAGCACCCACGCAGCTGCGATCATCATGCCTGCCATCTTAGTGGTCCGCTTCACAGGATACGTCAGAGGCTTGGTGACACAAAAATATCTGTCAAAGCTGATAATGAGGAGGTTCATTACAGAGGCATTGCTGACCACGTAGTCAAGGGCCAGCCAGAGGTCGCACACCACAGGCCCTAAGGGCCAGTAACCTATCACAGTGTAGAGGGTGTATAGGTTCATTGAAAAGATGCCGATGATCAAGTCAGCACAGGCCAAGCTGAACAAGAAATAGTTGTTGACTGTCTGTAGATGCCTGTTGACTTTGATTGACACCATGACTAGGATATTCCCAATTATGGTGACTAGACTGAGAGAACCTGCTACCAGGACGATGAAGACCACCTCAACAGTTTTATAGGGGCTCACCAAAGCCATCACATTTTCAGTGGAAGAGTTTATGTACGTTGAATTATTCATTTCTGTTCTGCTAGCAAGATACCCAGTTATCACTTAAGCCTGTAGAGGAAAGAAAACAAAACAGATACCATCATGAAATTAGTCCATTTGCTTTTAGGAAATGGATCCCAGAAAACCTACTTGGAAAGAGCTTAAATGTAGAAGATGTGTTCAGAAGAACCAATCATCTTTGGCTGATGAAAACATCTTACAACATATAATACCCCTTAAGGAATAACAAACCAATAGAATACTTCTAAACAAGTGACAAAGACACAACATTTAAATCCAGATCTAGATTTTTTAATTCTCAGATGCATTTCTCTTACTGTTCTGTTATAAAATTAATATTGACTTGAAAATTTTGGAACTAGATCTGCATATTGATTTCTTTCCTACTAATAAATTAGTTCACTTTGATCATTTCAAACCCTACTCCAAAAATTCTGGTCCTGAAGGTATGCCATTCTTGTAATCTGAAGTGAAAATGTTATTTACCATCAGCCAGATCACATGAAGGTGACTTATGATTCCATCTTTCCTTCATGTTCCACCTGGGTATGCTTCTGTTAGATTTATGAAACAGGTTTGTGGCATGTCTCCCTCTCATTTTCTTACACTGCAGTTATTTTTTTATCAACACAAAGATTTTGGCACTGCATCAAACTAAAGTTATTAATCTGGCAATAAACAAAAAAAGGTTAGGTCTGTTGAAGTAAATAGAATTTGTAAACGCACCTCAGCTGAACATCTGTCTATCTAGTTAGATGTATACAACTTTTATTTTTATGTTTTCCTTTAAAGTTATTTTTTACACCTTTTGACTATTTGCACCTGAAAAAAGGGTTGATTTTTATTTGATTTTTTTTTTAAATCATGATTTATTATTCTGTTGATGTTTGCTTGCTTATATCTTCTCACTTTTTAAAAATCACAATATTTTTATTCTGTATCACATAAAGCTATGACAAAAGGTCTGAAATGCATAGCGGGGTAATGATAAAGAAACACATAAAAATCAGTTCTGTTTATACACAGCAATTCTTTCTCTGCCCTGTATAGCCTACTGGCAGTACTCAATAAGTAGCAATTAAACTACTAGCAATATGCATTTGTTAGAAGACCAAGAAAACCACACGTGCTTTTGCCTTCAGGATATGTACTGTCCTTTTGTGCATCCCCTGGAAGTCAATAGAATGCACTAGAATTGTACAGTCAGTCTCTGAGCACTCATTATTTATGAGCTGTGCTCAAGGGATTATTGAGGCATGAAGGCCAGATGTGACAGAGAAGTTAGGTTGTTTCTAATTGGAATATTCTCCATCTTTCCCCACCCATAAGGCATCACTTCTTTAAGACAGTGATTCTAAAAGTGGTGGTGCAATCAAAGGAAGAAAAAAATTCAGTTATGTTTGGCTCCTTTATACAGCAGGGAATAACAAATCCTCCTCTGACCCCTGTGACTACCCTGCTGATGCACAGACATATACAATCCATGAAACTTAAATGGAGCAATGCATTTTGACTGTCATTTTAGCACTGCATATTTTCTTTCAGATGCAAAGGAAGATGATGCAAAATGTCAGCACAACAGCAAAAAATCTTCTGACCTGTAAGAAAAACAAGCAAGTCTGTCTCTGTAGAAAAGTCAAAATGCTACACGAGAGTAAAGGTTTTCTGTCTGAGGCAACTTTCTAATCTTTTGATTTATACTTAAAGAAATATAACTGGCAGAAGGTGAGGCTTATACATTTGCCTATGCTTTTAAAAACAACTAAGATTTATTTGCCAATTACATGTTGAAGTGAACACATGGATAAATAGAGGAACATAAGACTAGACAGACATTTTTTTTTCTACTATGTATTCACAGGTATATCCCTAAAATCCTTGGGATTAGGTTCAAGAGAACAAAACTGTGAGGAGGAATGCTTTAATTAAATATATGCTTTGTACAGTAAGAATAGGCTGAATAGAATAAAACGGAATTTATGCTCTGTGCAAAAAGTAGACAGAACAGACATCTTTAATATATAGGACTGTCAGTTCAGCAATTCACTGTGTTCTTTTCACCCAAAGCCTCACAGTCGAACAGCTGGTGATCCAGTTAGATGTGTAAGATATCAATTTTTTGGGACAAGCTAAGAACTTCTCCCAAGCAGAGTTGTTTATGAGCATTCTTAACAGAATGCATTTTTGATGAAAAGAGAAAATAACTCACAGAGATGTATGGATTTCAGAAAAATTTCAGCTGAAAAGAGTTTGTGATCCAGGGCTCTGCAGCTACCTCTGGTGACAGAGAGTGAGAGAGGAAGCAAGAAGGGAAAATAGTGAGAGAGAATCAGAGTTGAAAAAAATGTACTTTATGATAAAAAAAATAAAAATTAGTGTTTCTCTATGATTTCATTTTGACAAAATGTTCAGAGGTTTTGTTTTCATTCTGCTGAAGAACTAAAATTAATTTTGAAGTCTTGAAACTTGTTGGGAATCCAAATTACCCTCTCCCAGCTAAATTTATTCTTGTCTTTTCTGCTGATTTTTTTTACCCAGTTATGTGGAAATATTGGTAATTCAGTGTAAATTCCCCTGATTTTATTATCTGGGATGCAAGGAGATGAATAAAAGCTAAAAGCTAATTTTATTTGTTAGGAATAGGATTTCACTGTGTTGTTTCAAATGGAAGCAAATAAGAGAAGTCCCTTTCCCAGTCATCTCTATTTGCACAAAACTTTCCTGCCATGAGAAGGCTCATAGTTCTTGACTGCAAATTGCATTGACACAGCTTTCTTAGGTATGGAGAAACATACCTGCTATCACTTGCTCCAGTAAAATCCTCTTTTGCTTGCATCAATATGATTGCAAAGTGAACCATGTGTGTGTTAATGAGAAAGTATAGGGCTGAAGAAACCTTTGATTTCAACTGGCATATATCATTGCTGCTGATAGTACTACCATTATATTAGCAGAGACAGGGTACCCATGCTCCCTAACCCAAGACCCCCTGAAATATGCTGGGCTCTTTCCTGTTGGCTCCGGCAGGGTTTGAATGAGGTCCGTAATGAGGTTTCTCTTTCTCATTGTGGCCACTTGCTCCCTGGGTACAGAACTGCCTGTGGATTTTGTCTTTGTTTTGTCATGACATGGAGCCCATCTCTCCTGTTGGAAAGGCAGTTGTTATGGGAACAGATGTTATTCCTCAGGCAGACCTCCAGGGCAGAGGCATTTTAAGGTAATATGACCTCCCATTATGAGAAGTACCAGATCTTATTCTTGAACGAACAGAGCTCTCCTCTGCAAGCCCATGGGTGTTTGTGTGAGTTGCACAATATGGCACTGACTCCCGTGGGCTATCATCATTTATCCTCTATGCTAAGTGCATTCTTGCTAAACAGAGAATACCCAGAAAAGGCAAGAAATTTCTCTTGTGACCTGAAAACCAGCCAAGTTCATTTTCTGAAATGTATTTCAAAATATATATGACTTTGTGAAATGCAAACACCACAATCACTGCATGGAAAATGTCCAGAGCCAAGAAATCTATATATAAAATAATTCATTGTTTGATATTTCATATGTAGTTGGGAAACATTTCCAGTGCAGTAGTTTCTCCCCTCTAAAGAGTTCAAAGTGCTGAAAATCACTCCCTTCCCTTCTTTTGACTAGACAAGGTTTTGGGGCAGAACTGGGGGTTTTGGTGGGTTACAAATACATGCACTTTTGGCCTGGTGTGATGTAAGGTCTTTTGGCAGTGAGTAGTAAACAGGCAGAAGCAGGGCATGGGTGGGTTGACTTGGATCCCCATTGCCACTCACAAGGAGAAATGTAGTCCAGGCTGGCACAGGTGTGAGTAAACCTTCACAGAGCATGCTGACAGCCATGGTCTGCTGAGCTTTCCTTCATTTACCTCCCTAGGAGGCACTTGGAACAGTGAAACAGAGGTCTGATGGGTGAAGTCCGTAAGCTGGTTCGTTGTAAAAGGGAACTGCAGTGAGGGTGAGGGAGCAAAATGATGCCATGCAGAGTACTCATCCTATTCCATTGCAGACCCTGAGGAGGAGGCCTTCAGAAATGGGAGGGCAAGGAATGGGGACAGGGACTGCATGTCACTCTTAGGCTCATGATGCTCAGACAGGAGGTACTTAGGTATTACACTCGGCTGACTGCGTGTTTTCCACTTGCTCTGACAGGATCCTATCCCTTTGGTGAAGATGAATCTTGTAGCAATCACCGTAATTTTAAATTTAGAATATATCTCCAACATTTGTCACAAAACAGACTATGGAAATGTTGTGTATATCAAAAAAATTGGCTGATATGCCATGCCTGTCAAAGTTTGTTAAACAAATCCTTTCTTTGTATTCTGCATATTGCCAAGTTAAATATGGTAAGGATTTAATGGCTTCTTTGAATCCTCTGAAACCCTATAAAAGTCGAGACATTAAAGAGGAAACAAACAATCTGTACCTGAAAGTTATATTTGTGACTTAAATGGGATTACCCGGGAACATATGTGCATTGCTACTCTGAGCACTTTTCAACATTCAACTCTCAAGTAAAACTAAAATATACTTTTTTAACTTCCCCTCTTTGATCCAGTTCTTCTCCAGTCCAGACCTATGTAAAATGGATTTGATTTTTGCTGTAGCAATAATAGATTTTATTTTCCTGAATTCATTTTGATCCCGAACAGCACTGGTTTTTCTCCATAATTCCTTCCTGGCATCATTTAAAGCCACAGTGTGAAAAAAAAGAGAGAAACAAAATCCCTAAACCCGTGACAAATATACTAGGCACATAAGTCGGAATGTATTGCAGACTTTAGGAGAGATTATAGATCTAGTTTGGGCTTTTGGTAAAAAATACTTTTCAGAAAATCCCCAAGTAACAGAAGGCTAAAATCTTCACCACATGGGTTACCTTCTGCAATCCATTTGAAATGAGAAACATCTTTGCAAAGTGTTACTGCTTCAGTGTGGTCCATTCTTATTATTTTTATGCATTTTTGTTTTTCTCAATCAGCACATGTTCTACAAAAAACAATATTCTGTGGGCCTGTCTGGATCTAGTTTTCCCCATCTCATTGTGAAGGGTACTCAGGGGAAAAATAAACAGTTTCTGCACATATCTTGAAAGAACAAGTAGATCAGAGTGGAAGAGCATTACAAAAAACAAACTAACACTGTGACACTAACAACAATTGAGATAAAATAACAAAAAAGTGCTCCCAGAAAAGCAACAGGGTACTGTACATGAGTAGGTGGCAGTGCTGGTATCAACATTGCTGCCTCAGTGCTATTGTTAGGCTCCGAGCATTTGTACAAATATTAACTACATCTTGCTCACTGCTGTTCTTATAGTCTACAACAGGTAAATATAGTGTCACAGGCCCAGCTGGGTTGTATTCAAACTCATGCAAGGAAACATATAGACAACATAGAAAAAAACAGAACAAACAATAATCTCTATCATTTCAGGAAATAACAGATAAGAAGCAATTTTTCCTCAAAGGTCTGGGTAATTATGTATTTCTACTATACTGGTATTGTTGTTACTATTGTTATGCTGATAGTCACCCACTGGTACTAGAGCACTTAATTTATTATCTTTTTGTAAGTGTAGTTTTGGCTGCAGATATATCTGTTTCTCAGGACCTGTGTAATCAAGAGAGAATTTGTGTTCAGTCTTTGGACAGCTGACATCATTACAAGCTAAATTCTGCATCTTAGTGCATTGGGCAAACCTGAAAAATATGCTTGATAGGCATGGTTTTATCTAACTGGTTTTGGTCTACAAAAAAGGATTTTTACTGCCTGGACTGGAGGAGATACTTTGACCCAGGTGTCTCCTTATTCTTGCTAGGACTGCATATAAAGAACCCTTTGTCCCAGACCAGCTAGCAAATAGCTGTCTCTTGGTGAATTTCAGCAAGCCTTTCCAATGCACTCTGGTGGAACCATATGAAATACTTCATATTTTCTAAATTTTATGGTTAATGATTGTGCTAGTAGCTATAGATATTGCACACCTGGGGATAATCATAAGATTGGTCAGGTGAGACACTGAAATTTTTAAAGAATAAGCTTTGTTTTCCATACCCTAGAAAATGACTAGAATGTCCTGGACCATAAAGACAATGTATAGAATTGTGCTGAGAATGAGTTATTTGACAACTTGACAGAGTGATTACTCAACCAGTTAACTTGGCAATGAAACCAACTTTTGGGTGTCCTTAAATTGAATTGCCTTCATTATAATACTAAAACCCACACCCACAGGTCAAAAAGATCCCTGCCCAGATTAAGACCCTTCCCCTGAGCATGTATAGTGTTGGAAACATTAGGTAAGCCCTATTATAATGGTATGTTAATCACTAACCAATCAGTATGTAATAGGCGTGTTATGTAAAAGTACTAACTTCCGATCTTTGTGTATAAAAGGAGCATTAAAACCTGTTGTTGGTGCTTGATCTGTGGAAATGTCCACTGAGCACCCAGGCCTGCATAAATTACAGTATCTCTCCTGAGTGCGTTAAGATTGGTTCATTGCATGTAGGGCACGAATCCACTTTTTGGGTAACACAATAGTCCATATCATTCCTTCTGAGTCCCACCTGGAATACTGTGCCCCTCAGCTTGTCAGAGGTGCTTACACACTGGAGGGAATTCGCAGAACGGCAGCTGAAAAGACAGGAGGTTTCACCACTACATTTCAGGTAAAATATATAGCTCAGGACTCTTTTGCTGTGGAAAGCTGGAACAGAATAGCATTTTTGCCTTTTTTTTTTTTTCTGGTATGCTGTGAAGTAGGGTGGTCTGAAAATCTAGTTACTAAGATCAAAAGAATTTTATAACCTAGAAATCAGAGAACAAAGTAATTTTTGGTCTATGGAGTATGAAAATGGAGCTCTTGAAGCATCCCACAGTTCTCTCTAGAGGGTTGAGTTAAATGGATAGGATCTCCATCTAGAGGCACAGAAAGGCAGCTACCACATAAAGCAGTCATTTCTAGCACTAGGATGGTTTCAATGTGTTGAAAATGTAGGTACTTACTTATCTCTGAGGTGGAGTAACCCCATATTTTATTGCAATTTCCTTTTTATTATCATTAAAGAGAAGAGATATAATTTAATGCAATTCTGAAACCATTACAGTTAGATACACTTGTAGCAAACAGTCTGAATACTGACATATAATTAGACTGGGGTATCCACTGCACAGAGACAAAGGCTCAGGCCTGAGCTTATCCACGCCAACCAGTATGATGTAGTCATCACTTTGGATGTGATCCAGCTCAAAGTCTTGTTTCAGAGTAGGCTGCAAATGGGTCAGAAATGTGGCTGGTTTCATCAAAAGGCAATAAAAATAGGGACTAGCTCATGCCACACACACATTTATTTCATCAGTGGACCTATGCTGAAATCATACTTGCAGAGGTTATAGGTTAGCTAGAAAAGGGAGATCAAAGTGAGATTTTAGTAAACCACTTCTTTTTTCCTCCTTGTGCTCCATCGCTGCTGCTGGAAGTTGACTGAAGCTCCTCACACCAGTCAAACCCAATAAGACAAGTTTTATCTGACTATAACTATCTTCTTCAAGTACTTTAGATAAAATGCTTATACCAGAACTCTAAAATTATACCTATCTTCAGCCATGAGAAATGTTCCCTTAGCAGAAGGTTTATTTAAGCTTCTGTTAAGATTGAATTGAAAATCACTAGATTCCAGGATATATTCTCTGACGGAACAGTACCATGATATGTAAGTACTCCCTCTGCAGCCCAGCATGAATTGAAGACACAGTACTTCATTATCCTCGTATCAGCTATCATGCCTGTGCTATTAAATAGAAAAACCTTATGAGAGCTACTCAAAGTCCCTGGGTGACAAGTGGCAAAGTTAGCAAAAGAGAAGAGGATTCAGAAGGCTGACTGAAACCAGCTTACAATTTGTTCTGAATACTTGGAGCTAATGCATAACGGAAATGCATCTCTTATTTAAAACACATATGGGTAATTCTTTAAAAAAAAATCAAACAGACAAAAAACTAAAACCATATTATTTCTAGTTTTTCTTGTTTTAAATGGCTTTTTTTTTTTTTTTTTTTTTTTTTTTTTTTTTTTCCTGCTAAAGGCTTAAGGAATATGGTAACGAAATAGCAGAGAACTGCAATAGAGTACAGGCCAGTATTTCAAAGCATCATTAACACCCTCCACCTGCTAGTGAATCCAGAAAAGGTACTGTGATATTTCAGTGAACCTTTGCAAATCTCTCCAAGTCTTTTGGGACTCTGAAAAAAACCCATGGAGACTCTCACTCTTCCTCAGAGATTTTGCAGCCTTCAGTAGTGTCTCTAACAGGAATATTAACATACTGAGGGCCCAGCGGGACTCTTACTGAAGTTAAAGAAAATCTTTCCTTTTCCCTTAGCTGGAAATGGTGTTAGTATGTTTTGTTTATCAGTGATTTCCTTATTCACTCATTTATGATCTAGCAGACTCATTTGTGATACCTCTAGATGATCCTTGGACCTGCCTTGGAAAGTACCCAGTTTCTTTGTCTGGCAAATGCTTTTAAAATTCTTAAGTTTATCATGATCACTCTTACCTGAAGTTCTAAAGAGTTTGAAAATCTAGTCTGTTCTGCTTCTGTGTCCATTAATCTTGGGGAATTTTTATGCATCTTACTTAACAGCTTACCTAAAATGTAGATTATAAGCACAGAGAAGAAAGCTGACTCAGATATAAAGGGAGTTGGCTCAGATTCTTTGCAGGAATTTAACCATATACTGAACTCAAGTTCAAACTTGTTTCTGAGAGGGCAAAAAATATTTTTTTTTTCCCCCTGTATTTCTGCAGACTGTATTTAAGGCAGTGATAATTATAAAGAACTGATTAGTTCCTCACCTTACCAGAAAGGAGTGGTACCTAAATTACCAAATCAAAATCCATATTTCCAAGCCCATTCTGCACTCTGAGTGAAGTTGTGAAAGATGGAGATATGCTAACAATACTTTAAAAATATGTTTGTAAAATGTTTGAAAATCTGAAATGAAGTATTTGCTATAGCAATCACAAACATGTTGAACAGAGCTATGAATGTTTACTGTGAGACTGCATGATCATCTCCCATTTTGTGGACAAGGAACCTCAAAGATTACATGTTTCTTGCCAAAGGAAGGAAGTATTTATTTAGCAGTTTTTCTCCAGCATTTATGTTCACAGTTACCACATTATTATAGACTCTCTAAGTCTCTGGCTGTGTTATGTTTCACTAAATAACTGCTACCTACTTTAATTACATAGATTGTACTTGCAGAGTAATTGCATTTTTACTACACTACAGGTTTAAGAAATCCGTGTCTAAATCTGGCTATGACACATGGCTCCAGGTATTGGTCTCAACATGCTGCAGTTACACTTAACAAGGTAAAAATACCTTAACTTTGCATATGAATAATTCACCATGGCATTAAGAAAAGCCCCTATCCTATGTTAAACAATAATGCAATGTTTAACAAGGTTAACTTAATAACAGGAAACTGGGGGACTTGTCTCTGACCATGTACCTTCTGTTAAAAATATTAAAAAAACATCACTGGGCCAAGGAGACTAAAATGCATAAGCAAATACTCTTAATCTGTCTTCTCATTTTGATTTTTAAAGAGACATTACAAAGGTTGTTCACATCAAACTTTGATCTCTCTTGCAAAAAGAAAATAGTGGGAACATTTGAAATGCAAGGTTTCAGAAGTGCTAATTGTGGTTATTTGAAACCAAAACTATTAAAATGCCCTGAGGGGCATTAACTAATACGGATAGAGCAGAGCGAGTGAGTATTATATGCATAGGTTTGCACTGCGAGGCATGAAAAAGCTACACAGAATATTGTCCCCAGGTGAAAAGGCTTCAGCTCAGGTTCTTCCTCAAGAGACACAGTTTACTATGATTACTAAACACAAACTCTTATGTCCCCATCACAGGAACTGCTTGGACACAAGCGTGTAGTGAAAATATTGTTACTCCATAGGGGGTTTTGCAAACTGATCTTGTTACTTTAGCAACGAAGTCTATGGGATGCAAAGCTTCTACAGGGTGATGGTGATGAGTACACTGATGTGACTTACACATTTCATTCTAATTAAAAAAAAAAAAAGAAAGACTTTTGAGACTAATAAATAGGTTGATTTTGAAATTCAGACTTCTAGAGACTGCACCATTATATTTACTGTATGGGAACCTCTTTTATGTCATGGCAGAAGCACCATGTCATCTTCACCAAGACTGTTGCTAGAATGACTTCAACTTGCATGGTCAGTTGCTTTCCCATTTCTGTTCTTGAGGATCTCAAAACTGTTTTTATTAATATCCTGAAATTCCATAATTATGCTGTATGTTACTCTCTTGCTTCCTTTCCTGTTATTGTCTGCAAGTTTGCTGTCTCTGCTTCCTTATCTCAGACCACCTTTCCACAGCAAATATGTCTGAGGAGAAGAAAAATCTACTAACTAATATATTTTGTTTCCTGAGGTTTTACTTTACACTCATCTTCTGCAGTGTCACTTACATGGTCCACTTCTCTCAATCTAATTCCATCTTTACTTAACAACTCTTTAAATTAGGACTAGATAGTAAAGCAAACTTATGGGAAGTGAAATACTACCTAGAAAGGAATACTACCTAGGGAACAATCTCCTCCATAAAACTTCTGAGTCCCTGGTGTGTCATGTCTGAGATTAAATCCCTCCCACTGTGCCATGCAACAGCAGCAGAATCACTCAGCAGCAACTGCTGCATTGCAACGTGCCTCCACACAGCACAAATCTATTTGTTGGGCACCAGTACATGCCTGACAAAAGACACATCAGCAGGTGTGGGGCAAGAGAAAAGAGAAAATAATAAATGGGGTGAAAGTAAGAGGGAGGAAATGGGGACAACACTGAGGTGTGAATGAAAAAGAAGTTAATGAGGAGAAAGCAAGAGAAATTAAGAATTCTACAAGAGCATTCCCTTGGGCTCTTTGAATTGCCACCCTTTATTGCCTGTTTTCAGAAGAAATTTCTCCCTGACCCTAGTTTCAGTACCTGTCCATATTATTCCATACGAGCCCACAGAGAGATCAGCTAGCATTCCTTCACATCTTGTGCATTGAGCAGTAGTGTTGAAGAATTGAAGTGACTTGAAGTTCTGAAATCTCACCTCCAAGAGTTATTCAGATATGTAATTTCTTAAATCCTGCTACCATTCACTAAGACTTGGCCTCCATAGCCTCTTTGGAAAAGAGGATAGAAATTATTATTTTTTTAAAGTTATCCTTTTTTCCCTAGTTAGGAATTACAGTGTATTGAATTTTCCTATAGAGATTATTTTTTCCTCTGTTAATTGCTTTTGGTTTTTTTCCTGTGCTGTTATCTGTGTTGTGGTCACGAACTTATTTCCCCCTTGCCCTGTCATTCTTTTCTTGCTCATTTCTGCAGCAAAGCAGAATGGGTCTGGGACCATTAATGACCAATTCCATGATGGATCTGCCTCCAAAAGATATGAGATTCAGATAGTCAAGCAGGATTCAGATGTTTATCTCCAGGTAAAGCTGAATTTTCTCACAGGGAAGGTTTCTATATTTCTGCCTTTGATCCCTGGGGAAGGTAAAATGTTCAAAAATTCAACAGAAAGATATTACACAAAGTAAGCAGTGAAGGGAAACTGTGACCAAATACTGGGGACCACTGGAGCCTGGTGCCCCCAGTGCACCATGTCCCTGCTGTCTCAGCTGAACTGGCAGAGGCACAGTTCAGCACAGTGGAACAGCCACAACTCTCTGTGAAGTCATGTCTCAGGAACTTGAGTTGTCTTGGTATCTTTTTTCCCCCTCTCCTGGTTGTATTACTAAATGCTGCCTCTCTCCTTAACAGCAACACACCTCCTTTTGCAGTGGCTCTGCTTTAGGGAGAAACAGGATCTGGGACAGACCCACATCACTCTTCTTGTTCATTCCCTTTTCATTTTTCCTTGCTGCCTGGTGTAGCACCTGGTTACCCTTCAGCCTCTCTGATCTTTCTCCTCCTGTTGTCCACCTCTCTGCTGTTCAGATCAGTCTTCTGACTATTATTTTCCTTAGGTTACACTGTTTTTTTTTTTCTCATCTTCTGGTCTAACAGTTACTCCCTTTGCTGGCAATGCTCAGCTCCCATTTGTCTAAGCACTTTAAACTGCAGAAAGGCAAAAAAAGGCTCATGCAGTCTCATATAAACCTCCAGCAGGTCTAGCAGGAAGCGATGCTGTAATGACAGACACACTACAGTGCTGCCCTCCCACTCGAGATGAATAACGGGTGAGGCTGACCAGTGGCTCTACCAGACAACTTACAGAAACAGTCCTAAAGTTCATCAACTTTTCCCTGAAGTTTGTAAGAAACTGCTATGTCAGTACTGCCTGTTCTAAGATCACAAGAACCAGTTTTGCTCCCTGTTTGAGAATTATCAGTGGGTCAGACTATCTTTTATGTAAAAGAAGTAATGGAAATTGTTTTGGATGAGAAATGCAGAACACCTGTGAGTGGAGAATCAGGAGACACATCCAGGTAGGACTGAGGTGTTCTGCTTGATCTGTGTGTTGGATTATGAAGGAAATTAGATCCATCCAAGCATGAATTGTTTTTAGTAAATATGAAGAGTGGTGTATTTGAGGGTAGTTTGAAAGAACAACCTTATAACAGCAGAGGAGTGGCTGTATAATTTTCGCAATGCAAAAGTATCCAGTACTAGCAGAGCAATAGCAGGGCTGAGTGGAACAGAAGTTGGTAACTATACCTAATTTATTCACATATAATAAACAATTATATAGACATTGTATGTGTGTGTTTAAGTATTTCTTCATAAGCAAATTACACCAATGCAGACACTACATACAGTAGCAGTGAGATCTCCTAGTGGGAAGGTAGAATCCGGATGGGAGAAATTATTTTCCCTTGGTGAAGTTTTTAGTTCTCTGAAGCTCCCATAGTTTGAGGCTAAACAAAACCTCAGTAATGCCATTCTGATTTTCAGATGTTGTGTACCCCAGTCATATTTGCCTTGTGATACTCTTTGAGAAGTCTATGGCTCAAAGGCACATTTCACAGCTCCTTGCTCTCAGTCACTCACACTATAAGCCTGTGACTTCAAAGAAAGATCTGAAAGGAAATGTTTGGAGGAAAAAAGAAAAAAAGAAAAAAGAGAAAGATTGTGTGCCTGTCTTTTTTTTTTTTTCTTTTTTTTTTTTTCTGCTCATGATATAACAGGCTTAAGATACTTTGGTGTAACTGCTTCTCAGTGGGTTATTTTTTCCTTCTTACTTTACAAAGACCACAAAAAGAAATGGTCAGTGAGAGAGAAAACAGCTGCGTGATCCCAATCCAGATGCCGTCATCTTAGAGTGGGCTTGTCAAGGAGTAGGCAAATGACTTTCCATCTCGAATCAGGCTCCTTTGCTCGAGCTGGAATGATGTCCAAGATAGTGACTCTCAGGTTTTTTTCTTATCAAGACTTTCGGTAGTAGCATATGCAAAAACATATTCTGCTCCCTGATATATATCCAGTCACAAAGTAAATAAGAAAATTCTCTAAAGGTTGGTGGCATAGGCAACATCATTAAGATGACATTTTCTTTTGTTTCTAAGCATAAATGAGGTTCAGTTCTAAATTCAGTCTATTTCAAGGATTTAAACATGTTATCCATAACATCAATGTCCTCTCCATATATGAAGTCCTGAATGGCTTTCATGAAGTTTCTGAAGTGTATCTTTGGGAGAGAGGTGTATAAAACTATATGTAAAGTAGCATTAGAGGGTTGGGTTTTTTTTTACATTTTAAATGAGTTAATATGGATCTTTTTGTTTTAGTCTCTGATATGAGGTGCAATCACATTGAACATTTGATGCACTGAAAGATGCTGAATAGTTAAAATGTAGACACTATTGTTTGTATAATGGAGTGATTTATAGTCAGGTTAATGTTTAACCTCTTAATCTTTCTAATGTTATGGTTAGAAAATGACCTTTAAATGTAATTATCTGCTTCTTTACATTTACTACTTTGCAAATGAGCATTTAAAAATGTCAGTCATCTCTCTTTACAGAGATCTATAATAATTTTGTATCCACTCATGCTGGTCATCCTAAGCAAATGCCACCCAACCCACCATCCCACTGAGAACATCATATATTTTCTTCTTAATTGTCTGAGGTTTGCATATCTCTGACCATGTAATTCAAGGGATAGTATGCTTTCTCCTTTTCCTCATCATATATTAGAAACATTTCAATCTTAATAGACTATGGTTTTGCGTCTAAATTAAGAGCCTTTTAGTAACCCAGGTAGTAAAAATTTCAGTGGTGGCATTGCCCTGGGTAGAGACTTATTCCGGAAAAAGTTCTATATTATTAACATTTTGACAAATAGAAAATAAATCTCAGGAAGTAATTTAGTATGGATTCTACATAAGGTACAAACTATGTCAGTACATTATCTATACTTTCATATCAATTTCTCAAATGTCTGGAAAAGCAGGCAACAATTTTATTTTCTTTTTATGGAGGACACTGTGGGGGGTGTCCTGTTTTTGAAAACAGTTGCTATAGTGACTGTCAAGTACAACAGAAAGTTGAAAATTATATTGATTTAACTAAATGATCAGGATGGGCCCTGTATGATTAGATGGCAAGGAAATACTTAACAACAGAGTGTCTAAACGTATCCAACACCCTGTCTCATAATATCAGCTAACATGATTGATGCTGACCGCTATCATCAGCTAGGTAGTCAACAGATAATGACAGCACAATTAGGTCAAAAAAACCCTGGATATCTTCCTGTTTCTCATACTCCTGCATATAGGAATAAGAGTCTCCATGGGGGCCTGGGAACTCTGCTGAGACAGGAAGTGAAGAGTGGTACCATTGCTGCTTCCTTTCCATCAACAATGTTGCTTATGCATCTAAGACCTGACACAAGTGATGTCTCAGTTATCCACACAGGCTGGAAACAGGCAAGAGACAAAAAAAAAAAAAAAAAAAAAAAAAAAAAAAAAACTTACTTACATCTTACACAGAAGTATATTATTTTTTTCTTTCATTATCTCCAAGGTAGGTATTGCAAATGCATAATCCATTTAGATCAAAGATAGCATATTTGAATTGCATCACCTGTGCAAAGAAGATCAAGCATCCAAAAGATGGCATTCCCAAATAACAATATCTGGTAATTGGACAAATGTCTTTTCTAGCTACTCCTGCTGGGCTTTGTGATTTAGTTATTTCATACTGCATACTTCTGCACAGCCTGTTTATAACTGAGCATAGTAACAGAGTTCATAGTTATTTTTGACTACTGATTTAGCAGAGAAATGAATATAACTGAACTCTTACATTTTTCCTGTGAGAATCTCTTCTTGCTGCCTTGTAGTCTTCACAGGTGAAGGGGGTTTGTTGCTTTTCATTAATGGACTAGTTTAATGCTCCAGATAGTGAGAAACTGATGCAATTTACCTTGAACTAACCAGAGCCAATATGCCTTAAACTCCCATGTAAATACACATGGACTTCAAACACAAACAGAAATTTGAGTTTCAGGCTTTTTAGCAAATTTGTTATTGCTTCCCATAGCTTGTGATACCTCTGTTCTTTCAATACTGGGAAACACTGTGATATTTGAGAACAAGTAAATAGTGATCCCATCTATTCTGATGCAAAGAGTGTACTGGTACTTGGCTAAGAATAAAGACAATATAGCAAAAAGAGTAAAAGCTCATAGGATTCATAGTTTCTCTTTTGCAATCTTATAATGCGTATTTTTATTCTGTGGTCAGAAGATGGTTCGATCTACCTGGGTTTATTATGGTCCATATAAGAATAAAGCCTATGTAGAAAATTTGGATGAGTGAACCAAAAGTTTTGTTTTTTCAAGGCTCGATACAGGAGGTGACAAAATGTGTCTGAGATTTTTCTTTCTGAAAGGAAATTTCATAAAGTTGTTTTTAGACAAGTAAACTGACAAAGGTAGTATAAATGATGGGAAATGCCAAGGAGTTTAGTGTTTCACTTTAGATAAACAATTGACTGTTAGAATGCTCATATATGACTTAAGCCTATGAATTCAAGACCACTCATAAGAATGAGGCATTTCTTGCTCCCAGACAGTCAAGACACATAGTTTGTGGCTTCCTCTCCTTCATCACCTTCGAGCCCAGGAAAGGGAGCTTGGAAAGTCCCCTGGGACAAAAGGTAAATGAAAGCTCTTTCCAGCCTCAAAAGAACATTTTGAATAAGAGCTTGCTATGAATAAGGAATGTTTGTCTCTCCCTACCTAGGCAGGTTAAAACCAGTGTTGAGGTTTAAGAAGTATTTTGAATTCTTGGGAGGTTTTTTTTCTAAATGCTTTTGTCAGCTATGAGAGAATCAGCCCACATGATTTTTTTGCCTCACCAGCCTCAGTGGTTAACACTGTTCTGACTGACGGGACTATTTCCAGTGAGAAACTGATGACACAGGGCAACTACTTGCTAATGAAATTTATTTTTTTACAGGAGTCCTGTCTGTTTCCCTTGACAGGTCTGAGCACTAAAAAAGTCTGTCCCTTGCAGGCACCCTGCAGGGGCCTCTGTGCTCCAGAAGGCCTCTGCTTCATTTCTGCAAAAATCATGTTGAAGCGACATCTATTGCCCGCCCCCTCTAGCCCAGGCACAGTCTCCCATCACCAGCTCAGCCCTTTACACTGTAGCTGGGGAAGTGTCTCACATCGTGTGTTTGCCCCTGTACACCCTGCAGCTGGGAGCCTTGGGGAAGGACCTCACCAACCAAATAGGCTGCTGTGCCCCATCTATTGAGCTTAAAAGATTGTGTCTCTTCTTGGCATTGACATGCTTGTTGTTATCTTCCGGGACACTGGGCATTTACTGGCTAATGGCTTCCTTTAGGAACTGTTAGCTCTTGATACCTTAATTTGAACTAAGCATAGTATGGTGTGCCACTGTACAGTTTCACTGAATTTATGAGTGAGCTTCAACTAGGATTGATTCTGGAGCTGCTGGGCAGTGCCCAGCACAGCAGGGTCCTTACCCTGTCTGAAGCCTTGTGACATAACCAAGGTATTGATTAAGGAAGAGTTGTGTCCATAACAGGTAAATCATAAAACCATAGCAAAGGTATATGGAATGATCTTCTGGTCTCCAAAAGAGCTGCAAATGTACTCCTCTCAAGTTTAATTACAGTTCTTTAAAAATGCATTACTTCTCCATTGAGTACTTTTGGCAGATTAGACTTTGTTATTTGTACAGTTTCACTTAGACTATTACTAATAACTGGCAACAGATAGTCTCTAGGATTTCCCACTTCCTATTTTCACTGTTGCAAACATTAGCTGGACAGAAGAGGCAATTTTAAACAGGTACCTTCTAGGAACTTCAGTATAGCTCAGTCAGCACAGCTAGCTAAGAAGCATAGCCCATCTCCTGCTACTTTGAGAATATTCAGAAGATACCTGTGTGCTTTTTTTCTCTCGGAGGACACATGTAGGAAGTCTGTGAACAAAAAGCAAATGCATCCCAGTGTCAAATATCTCTGGCATCTGCTCTTCCACACAGCAGGAAGGTTCTATTGTGCATTGTGTATCTGACCCTACTCAGCTCAGCTGACACCATTCTAATCCAGTATTGTTTCCTTCCTTTTAAGGAAGGGAGCTGAGAGTTTTCTTTCCTTCCTCTTACAACCTGGACCCTGATGCTTTGTTCCTATTGTGTTGCCTTGGTTATCTCCTTTTGTTCTATTTTTATTCAAGGGGTTGTTATATCACCAACAGTGACAGTAGCTACTCCAGAAAATACAAAAGGTTGTTAGGACTGATCACTATTCAAGCAATTATTTTTCCTGCTTCCTTAAAAGGAATCTGTTCTGCAACAGATAGAAAATCAAAATCCCATAATGCCTGCAAAGCATAATCTTTCTTTCTCTGTGTGTATATGTATGAAATGCATATTTATGTTCTACTGTAGTTTTGTTATTTCCTAACCTTTTTGTTCTTTACTGATATATTTCTTGGTATAGTTGATCTGTATTATAATTTCCCTATTTGTCTGTATTCTTATTGTGGTGTACACAGGGGTTTTGGACAGAACTGTGAATATCAGACAAAGGACAGTAAATCCAATATAATCAAATTATACGAGCTAATCAACAATAACCGGTGTTTCTGTCAGAAAGTGCATACCCATTGCAGTGTCTCTGGTGTCTCTTCCTCTATACTGTTTGGTTTTGAGATTCACAGAATTAATCTGAGCTCCCTCTGAAACTAACAGAGCTATTGATTCATGACAAAAATGCACAGATAATATTTGCTTCTGTTAGATTCACTTCATCTGCTCTGCAAACATGCTACTTTTTTGCAAGTTTATATTCTTAAGAATGAATTAAATACCAGGCTGCTCATTAAAACAGCAACCACTTGGAGGATATTACAGAAATTTCATGAAGTGAGTTGTGAATTTCCACCCATCAGCACTGTCAGTGGAAGCCTGACTCAGAGAGCACTGAGAGCAAGGGTCTACTGTATAGGCTACATTACTCATCCAAACTCCAATTTCAGAGTCTGAAATCCCATGGTAAATTGCTCAGAAAAAAAAAAAATCAATAGGTCAAAAGCCCTGTGTATGCCAATGGCAAAACTGCTGTTGCTTTTGGTCGGTTCAGGACTTTTCTGCAAAAGGAAAAAAAACAGGATTGGTGTCTGGAGACTAGTCCCAGTTCATTGTTTTATTGAATCCAGAATTATATTCTTTTGTTCCCCGCTGTAAACCATCATGGGATCATGCTTATTCTCCATCACTTAAGGAGAAAATCTGTCTCCAGTACTCCTTTGTAACACTGAGTGCCCAACCAAGTGTATCCTCCTTCTGAAGGACACCACTTCCCTTTTGTCCCCTTAGCACAGAGTGATGCAAAACTACCTAGGGCTGTGACTGTTGGCAGGCAGTTGGCACACATAATTTATTGCAAAACAAATCGGTAAAGTATAACATTGGGTTCATGGTTGGAGCCTAATGGGCTTCTGAATATCCCAGAGTTGTAGATGCAGTTTGCTTTGCAGACTTTTTTTCCCCAGTGTATTTACTGTACAGTGCTTCCCCACTTTTAAACACCTGATGCAGTTTGCCCAACACATTTGTTTTATGGCCAAATGAATCTATGTATATAACCATTTTAAGTTCATAAGGTAACATGGAATCTCTAACTGATAAAAGTGCTTCATAAATGACAAGCTAGTTAAAGCATCATAACAGAGAGCATAGTAACAGCATTACAAACAGACATGATAAGTAGCAGAACAACTAAGGAATAAAATCCCATTTTTGCCATTTACCTATTCTGTGGAGGAGATGTGGACAACAGATATTCCTTTAAAAACTCTAAGTTTAAACTGTGGAAATAACTGCAAGGAGAAGAGCGGATGGGATGGGATGGGATGGGATGGGATGGGATGGGATGGGATGGGATGGGATGGGATGGGATGGGATGGGGGAGGTCCTGGCAAAGAGGAGGTCATCACACTGCAAATAGAAGGAGGAGAAAGAAATTATATGAACACCATGGCCAAGTGTTTCTCTGATTAAAAAAATTAGAAGGATCTAAATCTTCATCATTTTTACTCAGGTCTTGTCATTGAGTGAATAAGACAAAGGAATAAATAAATGTCAGCAAAACAAATTGAATTTTCCCACATTCACCCAGACATCTCCTAAAAAAGAAAAACTATGTTCCCTGTAGTAAAAACATTAGTACTAGATTCAGACTTTACTTAAACTCCTTTATGCCACTCCTGTGGTGTAAGGTAATGGCAGACATTCCAGGCAACTGAATGTTTTCCCTCTGCTGGAAAAATCTCTGGGTGCCTTAGACCCAACATTTAAAACCACTTAAAAATGTGAATAACTTCAAGATACCACAGGTGGCCAAATCTAATGGTTCAACACAAAGGGCACTAATTAAAGTCCTCTCTGTGTACAAGGAAAAGCAAAAGGCAATGCTATATATATGTTTCCCTCAAAAAAAAAAAAAAAATCAATGGAGACTACAGAAAATTTCTAAGAGAATTGTTGAATGGAAGACTGGTTCTTTCAGTTCAGTTACTGAACCCATACAGAAGCCATGTAGTATTCCCAGGGGCAGCTGGGCTTTGCCTGCAAGAAAGAGGGAATAAGAATCACCATTGGGAGAAATGTGGTGTTTCTTCCTTCAAACTCCCATTGCTTTCTGCCCTGATTCTCCTAAGCGTTACCAATGTGGTGGTGATGGGTGTCACCCAATGGGCAGTGGCTTTGGATAGCTCCTCATTTCACATCAGCCATGAGATAAAAGGTATGTCCAGGGAGACCTGTGCCCAGCAGATCAGAAATATCTTATTCTAGCAGAGATTTCTAATAAGAAAATACTTTTGACTGATGACTGAGGCATCTTGGAAAGTAGTTTGAGAGCAAACCATAGGTCCAAGATCAGTGACAGAGGATAGATATACTGTTTGATAACCTGAGGTATGTGGTCTGTGAGGGAAGGTTGAGGGAAACGGGCTTGTTCAGCCTGAAGGAGATGGCTTTGAGGTTACCTGACAGCAGCCTGCCAATATGTACAGGGAAGCTACTGAGAAGATGAAGCCAGACTTCTTATAGTGGTGTGTGGTGGGAGGATGACAGAAAACAGACATAAGGTTCTGATGTGATTTAAGGAAAAAATTCTTTCACCTTGAGGACAGCAAAGCAGTGGACCAGGTTGCCCAGAGATTGTGTACAGGCTCCATCCTTGGACTTTTTCAAGATAAAGTGGTTATAACCCTGAGCAACCTCTTCTGCACTTGACACTGACCCTGCTTTGAGCAGGAAGTTGGAGTAGAGACATCCTGAGGCTCCTTTCACCTGAGCTGTTCTGTGCTTCCGAGGTTATGTGATTCTAGCCTATGCCATGATGTTCACAGGTACTATGGACCAGGGAAACAAGAACACATATACTTTTGTTTAATATTGAGTCATATATTATGAAAGCAACCCACAAGATTGTGCAGAAATCTGTCTGGGAGTCTGGCAAAAACACACTGGAGAGAAAAAGGAATTGGTGTAATCCTTGTCTTCTTATTCAGAGGTGACACATACAAGTCAAGGCTCCTCCTGCAGAATCTGGTCTGCACTAGAATTAACTGCCCCAGGGTTTGCCCAGAGGAGTCACCAGCCTGTAGCCTACAGTGTGGGATGTCTGCTGCTTCCCAGGAGCTGAAGTTGAGATTGCCCTAGAGAATCAATAAGAGATCCCTCCCTGCCCTGATTTCCACAGCTCTGACCTGTTGTTGACAACCATGTACTCTTTGCAGCCCGTCTAAAAGAAAGGGACCCCAAGGATGGATGGAAAGACCCACAGAGAGCAGCTTAAGGAACACAGATCGGACTTTTCCAGTTCTAGCCGACTTCCACAGTTTTCCTGGTGCAAGGCACAATGTGAGCAGGACATCTACGATGGGAGAAAAGCTATACACTGGTGAAACTCAACGACAAGAGTGACTATTCAGGTACATACCTCAGCTCATAGCAGCATAAAAGGCCTTTAAGCACAGGTGAATCAGGCTCCAAGTTTGCCCTTAACTCTTATTTTTTTCCTTGCCCTACCACAAGTTCACATACCTGTTGTAATGAAGCAAACGAGAAGATCCCAAGCTCTGTACTGTCCTCCAAACAAGTGCTAGCTTATGCATAAGTGAGAGGAATTACTGTTTTAACAGGCCCTAGCAGACCCACAGAATGCTAGTGAACAGGATCGCACAGAGGTAAGCCTTTCTATCTCTATTACTTCATGTGTATCTTTTCCCTCCCCTCCAAATTGCTTTTGCCAGCAACAGTGCTGTCTGTCTCTGGTCCCAAGCATGCAAACCTTGAAGGAGCAGCTGTTTCCTCTCTCAGTATAATAACCTTGACATGAATGCAGTCTGCAATGATGATTCGGTTTAGGTTCATTTTTCAGTGTAAAGGCTCAGCACAGAAGCATCAAGAAGCTTAATCACATACAGTTTGACCACAAAGGCTTGCAGGAAAGTAGCCGGGCTTATTGTATAATCATTTCAGCTGTTAACATGGTGGTCCTCATTTTCATCCATCATTGCAGAGGATAAGAGTATACCAGTTCAATCCACTTTAAGAATAACCAAAAATGATACTGATGTTCAGTGAACAGTTATCTCCATAATTAGTCCAGCTCTAACAGCCGGATCAGCTTTCTCATTTTTTGGCTATCCTAATAGTATCACAGATATACTTTGCAAAATGCTTGAGTGTGAAAGAACTGGAATGATGTGTCAGGGCAGAACCATTACATTAGAAGCGATGGAGATATTGCACACTGTGACATACCTTTGAAGGAACAAGTGTTTTGCCATAAAAATAATGATTTAGATTGAACTTGTCTGGAATCGGTGTCTGTCCCTGAAAAATGTGAGCACAACACATCACCTCTGGCCTCAAAGGCATCTCAGGCACCCAAATAATATTTGTTATGGCAAAGTATTTCTCAATTTCCATCTGTCCATTTTATCTCTTTGTTCTGCTCCAAGTTTATTTTGCAAATCAGAACTGAAAGATTTACAGCATGGGTAGTATCTCACTCACATTTGAGCAATGTCAGTCACAATAGGTCTTCAAGACACTGGTGTTAGTAAGTAACTACATGACATGCTACAGTTCGAGGTATAGGAGGGAGCTGGAGCTGTGTTCCCATTTTCAGTTGCTTGCTTTCAGGCAGCACATCCAGTGAAATGGGAAAAGACTGCGTCTGGTTTTAGATCTGTGTTTCCCCGTTGTTACACAGAGCCTATGTTTGCTGGGAAGTGGTGGGGTTTTTGGTCACATCACTTACAGCAGGCATTTCCATCTACACACACAGACCTTTTGCTAAGGGAGGGCTAGAACAACACTCAGAGAAAAAAGGAGAAAGCAGGGTCTCAGAAAAGAGTAAGGGAAGATAAAAGGATTCATTTAATGCAATGGAGCTGAGCTAAAACCTGGATCAAAGACTTGAAATTATATCATGAATTTGGTGTGATCCTGCCAAAACTGACCCAAGAAAGACTTCTAAATAATAACTGATTCATGCTTATCATCCCCCTTCTCTTTCATCTTTATATGCTGAAGGTGAGGTCTTATTCCATACTGCTATGTTCAGTGAAACAGTACTGAAGTGAAACAGTACTTTCTTATTTTCACTAGAAAACTGGCAAGAGCCTGACAGGCTCTGCAGTATTTTCCTTAAAAACAGCAAGAAAAAACAAGAACCCCACTACCTCCAACCACCATCACCTTCTTTATGTATTAAACTACTCTGGAAACGTAATCTCTTCAATCCTTATATATTACTGCCTCACCTGCCTTGAAATGAGAGCCACTGGCACTTTGACAAATGGACTGTAAAGTTGCTGATATTCACTGTAGCTTCTTTAACGCTCCTGTATCCTCAGTCAATATGCAGCTTTGTAACTCTGCAACAATTTAATTCCCAGTGAATCACTGCAAGGGGAATTCAGCCTCCTGCAGAGGGTTATTTGGGAGTGGTGTCTCTTTCCTCCTTTGTCAGGATGAAATTAAGCCAGTACCAAAAATTGTTTGGTCAATCTACTGAAAGATGAATCCCTAGCAAGTCCTAGTTTTAAAGATGAACTTCCATCATGCCCCAGAGCTAGATCCTAGCACCTCTTAGCTTTTCTATGTGTTAGGTGTCTAGTCTGCTTAGGCATTTTTGTAAGCCCCATTAAATGACCATATACATCTTGAGGTACATGAATAACTCAATAATACCTTGGCCCAAGCCTGAAAATAATCTCAGTGCTGTCAACAGGACTGCTTGTGAGCAGAATTTCAATTCAGTCTGCTCCACAGGATCTGTATAAAGTATAGTATCTGTAAAAGCACAAGATGGAAGTATTCTGGGATATTTTCATCCAGTCAAAAAGTACTGGAGAATATCAGAAGGAAGATTCTATGGGGGAATAAAAACCCCAGACTTAAAAATATTTTCCTTTCTCTAGTTGCATTTTAAGTGAGGACTTTCATCACATAAATGTATCCGTTTATTGTTAGTGTTTTAACTCATCTTTGAACTGTGGGTCTAGCGCCCAATATTAGCATTCAGCTTTTTCTGAGTAATGAGAAAAGATTACTTCTATGTATTTGCAGAAGTAGGCTACCTAACTATCAGGGTTTCATTTTGAACAGCTATTTGAATATTACTGTAATGACAAAGGCTCACAAACCCAGAGAAGATTTTTCTCCCTGATGACAGCACATCTCAGGCACTGATTTAGGAGGCCAGCTCATGACTCATCCAGAAGATGCTTTACCTCATTACTTCACACAGGCCTTTCCAATACAGTTTTCATGAGTGCTCCAGAAGATGGATCTAATGAAAGAAAGGATTTAAATATTTTTCCTCTTATTGTGTATTCACAGGTAATTCTGTATGATATACAGGTGTTATAAAACACAGTTTCTTCTTAAAGCCTTTCCATTGCACTTTCAGCCCTTGTCAAAATTACTAACATGCTTTTAGCTTAATCTTATATTTCACTAAAGAGTTTTTAAATTGCCTGAGATGTTCCTATGAAGAGGAAAAAAAAAAACCAGTACTGAGGCAATGGGTAAATATTGCAAAAATGTTGCCAATTTGAATACTACAGTTAAGACATTATAATATGTCACTATTCCAGTCCTAAAGAAATGTAAAAATCATTGTTTCCAGAAAAGCTGCATGCTTCCAAAGGCAGAAAGCAACCCTGAAAGTTGGGCTCTCCTCAGCCAGAATGTGAGTGAATCATGTCATAGACTCCCCCTGTCCCAAAGGGAACTTACAGGCTTAACACCTCTAAAAGTCACTGTTGCTCTTTAGTACAGTGTCTTGGATTTGTCAGATCTTATTTATTTTGAGAAAATTATAATCTCTCTCCCAGGACAGCTACTGTGGAAAAAGTGAGTTTCTACAATTCACATTGGTGACATTCTTTCCTACAGCATCATGTGCTCATCTTTCCTGTTTTGTCTAAGCACTTTTATCACTGAATTATTTGCTCAAAAATCATATTCAATTGTGATCTGGTGTATACGGGAATCTATTTCTTATCCATGTTTTGGTAAAGTATTTCTGCATTGCCTTCCTGACAAAATTCTGCTGCTATGGATAGTGCATGTGTCAAACAGCAGTTGGTGATCAGAGAGCAGCATGAAAGATGGTGCCAGTAATACGATGGAAGGAATGTGAGGCATGATTGTGCCTCCATATGGCAGAGAGAATTTGGGAGGGTTCACTGCCAGATGTGAAACTGTGCAAGGAGTTTGAACTGTTCAGAGAAGGGAAGCACGGGTATAGTAAAGAGAGAAAGAGCAATAATTTTAGGATGAAGATGAAATAAATGATAAGGGATATGTTAGAC
The DNA here is from genome assembly GCF_003259725.1 of Athene cunicularia. NCBI lineage: Eukaryota > Metazoa > Chordata > Aves > Strigiformes > Strigidae > Athene > Athene cunicularia. Next base: position 15,872,462 of record NW_020799092.1, on the reverse strand, counting down.
AGCAGCAGAACAAAAATAGGAATATGGTAGAATACAAAAAAATTAAAGAAGAAAAAAAAAAGGAGGCCAAGAAAAGGTGCAGTAAACCAGAACTGAAAGCTGTGTACCTTGTGATACAGAGAGAAAGAAGTAAGAAAGAACATTCAGAGGGAGACACAGATATAAACTAGATTTTTAAACTGTGTTATTGGCTTGTGGCTACTTTGTACAACAGGCAAGGTATGCTGATATTTCGTATTGTAGGAAGGGTGATAGTTGATTGTTGCACAGATGAACAAATTCTTAATTCCCTCCCTTAAAAAAAAAATTAAAAAGTCCCAAATTTTTACCTTGTGTTAGTATTATCAAGATTTCAAAGTTAATTAAATTATATTTATTCTGAGGACCAGAGTAACCCTAGGAGATGAGAATTTAAGAGTGTAGGAATTGGTATTGTGAGACCACATGGTATTCATGCAACAAAACCCTAGCTCTATACCTAGTATGATGCTTGCAAAACCTAAATTTTCATCATTACCCATTAACATTTACTGTCCTTTAGAAAAGATATTGGAAAGCATAATGCTTAACACAGAAGGAGAAGATCAGAAACATCCCAAATAATTTCTACTTTTCTTGAGCAATTATAATACCTTTTGACTGCAAGGATTGGGTAGTTTTTAGCAAGGATACCAGCTAGATGGTATGTGTCATCATAACCATCTCACTTTTGCTTTAAAATATCTATCAGCTATTCCACTTACAGAAAAACTCTCATGAATGTCTATACATTCTGACTCATTAATTCATCCATTTCCCTAACTGGTCCTCTGATGCCATTTGAATTAAAACTGCTGAAAATATTCCAAACACATTCGCTTCCCTAAAGATTGTTTGATCACACCACAGTGTGTTCCAACAGTTGTATCCACTAAGCTGTGCACCAGCTCTCTCTTTTGTTGTTTGCCATCCTCCCTGAAGATTAGCAAAGATAAGTTATTTAGGTTTTGATGACTCCATGGGGCTGCTTTCAAAGTGGCATTTTTATTTCATGGTCTTTTTTTTTTTCAGTGAAAATATATTTTTTTCTGAAACACATTCTGCCTGCTTTATTTTCCTGTTAATCTTTGCTTCCAATTTTGTAGACATTCAGGAAGTGAAAGTGCCGGTTCTGAGATCTGAGGGACTGTGGTGCTCAGAAGATGTTTAAGAAATGTCCTTCTCAAATAGTTAGTTTTCTGTGGTTTCAGAGCAAGTTTTCTACATTTGGCTATTCCTTCTGCAAACATTTGTACAAACTTTCTGAAGCGCTCTCCAAGTCCAGAGACTAGCTAGCAACAAGCGCTCCAGTCTGTCACTTGTAACTGCTCCTTGCTGTGTCTCCAGTTCCAGTCCTTCACCATTAGTGGTGCTCCAGGGAGCTAAGGTAGCTTTTTGCAAAATGATACTTGTGTCCTCAATTTGTTGAGCTCTCAGATCACGCCAGCCTTATTCAAACACTCTTTCTACCTGTTACTGGAACAAGTACACAGAGGCACCAGATATCTGGAGGAATCTATAAACCCTGTAACATGTGTAAACCCTCAGTTATCTGCAAGCACGTGGCAGCAGCATTCAGCAGTGCAAGTGGCGTTCTCACTGACCCGCTCCCTTAGATCTTTGGCACGTCTGTGGACAGATGCCTAGTAGAAAACCACTTGGTTATTTCCTCCTTCCACCTCCTCTGGCCTTTTAGGTATTCTGTGAGCAGGGGCTCTACCATGCCCTGCTCTTCTGTTACTCAGCAGTCTGCCAGACTCTGCTGGGAATCTACCAGCTGAGATTCCTCAACGATTTCTTTCATTGTCTAACATTTATGTTCTCTACTACGTTGTATGTCAGAAGGATTTGAAGCAGGTTGCCTCACTGAAGTGCTCTTTACCCTGAACCACCTATGTCTACCACAGATCTTATTCTTTCTATGCTTATTCACTTTTTTGTAATATTTTCAGTCTCAGGAATTGCTCCAGATGATCATCACTTCATGTTACATAAACTAAAAATAATTAATAGTTGCCCAGAAAACTAATGGCTAAACTCACGGTCTAAAATCTCCTTTATGAGATTATTCCATTACTTAACAACATAATAAATACTTGAAATACCACTTTAAAGTATACTTTCAATTGAGAAGCTCACAGCTTTAAAGAAAGCTACAGCTATGACATTCCTTGTGAGAAATTCTACATTACTGTCACTAATTTAAATCCTGTAAAAGAAGTCAATATGGGTGCCCATAGTAGTATAATTTTAATTGTTGTTTTCAATTTCCTGGCATATCTGATAATATTCAATAGGAACCTCAGCAACTTTCTACAAAGAATATTCCAGTTAATAGTGACACTGGTTCATTCACTTCACAAATAAACACTTCTCTGTTTTTTTGAACCCACTTCTGTGCTAGTGGACAAAATTGTGCACTGAATAGCTGTTATTTAGTATTCATATTCCTTCTTGACAATAGAGCTCCCAGGAACGTGAACCAAGATTTACCTGAGAAGAAGCAGCTGAGCTGCTTTCGTCCAGGTACTTCTTTAGCAGCCTCATGTGACTGTTAGACAGGTATCCCTGTTTTGGTTATTGGGGTGCCGTGTAACACCACCTTTAGAAGGAACAGAGCTGCATTAGAAAGTCAGGGAGGAAAAGGAAAAAGATGCATGCCCGAGTCCTCAGTGACAACAGTTTCTGTTTTTATGGCAATACTGATGATGATTCACTGTTTAAAAGCATGGGCAGGGTAATTCTGTTTAGCAAATTTCCAAGGAACACAAACCACCACAACAGAGATCTTCAGTCATTCCAGTCCAAATATTTTCAGTGTGGTGGACTTCAGGGTTAACAGGAAAGAAACCATTCTGGATTGCCCCAGGAAATTGCAATGTGCTGTGTTTACCACATGCCTGCACACGGGAGTCATATTTTTCAGCAATGGGGTAATGCCTGTCTTCAGAAAAATCTAAGGAGTCATAAGCCATGTTCACTGTTACTGTTACAGGCATGCATTGGCATATGAGACATTTCCAGGATAAAACTGGAAACAGCTTGATAATGGAATAATGTCTAGTAGGGGGTTTGACCTTTGGAGAGCAGCTGACAAATGTCTAAGGCTTCTGAACTCTGGCCTTATCTGGTCATTTCACCTAGTTCCGTTGACCAACTTGTTTGTTTATCAGAACTGCATACAGGATTTTACAAATTGCAATTAAAATTACTTTCAAATCTATTTGTAAATAGAGAGGAGCAGGGCAGGATATTGCAAGTGATATGTGTGATGTATGTCAGCTTAGAGGAGATTTCATCTCTGTTGGCAAGCATGACTGAACCTGCTACCTTTAAAAAGTCACTTATGCACTGACTGTAACGGTGATGATAACAGACTTTACTGACATTTTCAGCCTTGTAAAGGTGAGAAATGAGCAGTTACCTTTTCTGAAATTTCATGAGCCTACTCAGGATTCTCCACTCCAGGATTATGCAACTAAGTTGTAGGAAGTAAAGAAATAAAGAGTGAGAAAATGTAAAAATCAAAGAGGGGCTGAAATAGGACAAAGTCCTTGTCCATGGATAGGAATAAAAGACATGCGGGTAGAATGGTATCATGACAAAGGTGTAAGGGCTTTGCTGTGCCAGCATGAAGTTTAATACCTGGCTGCTAGCAGTGGTTACTGGTTTATTGTAGAACAAAAGAAGGGGGGAGGAGAGAGAGTTTTCATGCCTATAGCAGTTGATACTTAGTTCTGGTACCTAAGTAAGCAGCCTCATCTTCAGCTCTGCAAGGAGTGAAGACAGAGAGGTTCCTTCACAGTGATTTGGCTCTTCAGAGCTCTGAATTAGCCTCTTGAAGTCTCTCCCTGCTCTCTCTTAGGCTCCTAACCCAAACACTTCAGCTGGGTGCCTGGGGATATGGAGCATAAATCCCTATCATGCCAAAGACTGAACTGTGCCATTTATTCTGTTACCCAGTATAATCTTAGGGAGTGTTTCAATCTCTCATCTTTGTCTTATCTCCCCTCCAGAACTTATTGTGCAACCTCATCTGGAGAAGAATGACAGTCAATCAAGTATGTTATAAATACCTTGAACAAGTGGAGTAAACAACATGGCAATAAAGCTGACCAGCCAACCTCCCTTGTGAGATGCTTTTTATTATGTTCAGCTGCAAGTGTCATTTCCCTAATGCTGCCCATTGATCTTGTGCTGGGTTACAAGTCAAATCTGCCTGCACTTGTGCTCTCATGGGGGTGGAGAGACTTAGCTCATGCAGGTAAACTGTGTCATAAAACTGCAAGGGTTTCCCCAGAATTTTTCTCCTGAAATTTTGTTTTGTTGATGTGGAGTAGGCAACTGCAACTGGACGTTCCTCAAATGCATTTCCTTGGCACGTCAGACAGCTATGCATCATTAATTTGAGATTCCAGAGCAATAGCAGAGGCAGTCAGGGTGGGGAATAAAAAGCTATGGTATAGTCTAAACAGTCTAAGAAGAGTGCAGTGGTAACATAGTTGAGGGTAGACGCGGGAAAACCTGCCAGTAAACTGAGCAGTGTAAATTTGCTGGTACACAACTAGTGTGGTAACATTCACTGGGGAGGGAAAAGGGTATATTTGAGTGATTTGTGAGGGGAGGGGGAACAAAGAAATGAGAAAAATTCAAGCACATTTCTGTAGATGATAACAGTGGAAATTTATATGAAAACAGTTGCTCAGTTTCTCACCCTGAGTCAGAGGCAAAAGGTCAGTGACTGCAGTGATGGCACTTCAGTATCTATTTCAATAAGCAGCAAAGTGACTTTGCCCTCTTCAATCTTTTGACATGAAGAAAGAGTGATTTGATTTTTAGCACTTGAAACCAAACCACGCCCAGCTCTAGAAAGGTCAATAAACCTTTTTTGTTGATATATTTCAGAAATCCAAATCTAAACATCTAGCTAATCTCAAATCCTAAAGCAGATACTTCTACGACTCCACAGTATTTACATCTTCTAATCCTGGAACTACAGCAGTCAGAACCTTTAGGCTCTTTACTGTAGAAGATTTCCCACTCCTTGTTTTCCTGTTGAGTCATGAAAAATTCCCTGCTAGAAAAGATCCAAATGTAATTTACATTCCTTTTTTTCATACCGTGGTTCAATTATGGTTTTCATTACCTCAGAAGTGAGCTTAAATGCTCCCTGTTGTCCAACAAGTAAGTGAGTAAATAAGTAAGCAAGCAATTTAACTACAAGGGAAAGAAAAGCTGTATTCCAGCATTTACCACAAAGTACTTTAAGCAACTGTTTCCAAGCTGTATAATAGCTACACTGAGTTAAGAATTTTATCTCTGAATATTTCAGATGAAAATGTCTTTCATGTCTTCTGTTTCTACCAAGGCTTATTTAGTTGACCTACTGAGATATCAGACACTGCCAATGTTACTTTGGAGAAAAGACTTTCAGCCTTCGTTAGACCATTAGATCTCCCAAAGTTGTTTTCTTGAAAAAATGTACTCCTTCTCTGCACCCATTGTGTACTCTAAGGACCTTAGCTTAGTCCTACTGTGAGGATGAGGCAGGAAGGCTTGGAGGGGATAACATATTGGCTTTTGTAGCTGAAGGTATTTGTACTGACATAATTTCAATAATTAATAGTGGTGAAAGGATGAGTCCAATCTATAACTTGAGGTAATGTTTGGCAACTTGAGCAATATGAATCATTCATTAAATGAATAATGCTTTTAAATAGTTAGAATTAATTTTAAGATGTTCTCTCTTATTTTGTTGTGTAATTTAAGATCACTAGCATTATTTTTTGTATGTTATTATTGAGGCTTATATGCAATTCCCACAAAAAACAATTATATTATTTGCTTTAGTTCAAACTCTTTTTATACTTAGGGAAATGGTGGAGAGCCTTAAAGGTGAAGCTTGTGGTATCTCCCCAGTTTTATATGAAGTGCCATCCTTGTGCTAACAGGTTTGAGAGCCATGATGCTGAGACATCAGAGGCTATAAAGAGAAGTTAGTGAGGCATATGTCTGCTTGGTGTTTCAGATCCTCTTTGGCAGTAAATAGGCACAGCTACATTGAAGCTAGCAGAGTCCTACTAGCTAAAAAAAAGTGACAATATGGCTTTGAGCAGGGCTTCATTCCACTGTCAGTAGGTTTCCAGGCTACCTACTACTCAGCCAGATACCACTACATTCAAATTAATTACAATACTTCTTGGTTGCTCCGACAAAAAATCTCAAAGATTATGTGACTTCAGGACATGGTCCCATTATATTGTGTCAGCCCAAAGTGGAGGGACTTAGGCAGAGGAGCCCATCTTTTCAGAGAGATAAATAGTGCACCTTTTTATGCAGTGATTTAGGTTCCATTTATATCTGAATAAAAAACTGAGAAAATCCCCTCTCTTCTGCACAGTCCCGTAGCTTACATTTTAGTTGTACATGCTCGCTCTGTCTCTGGAGACACTCATCCCCACATTCCATCACCAGAGGAACAAAGACAAAACTCCGGTTTCCTGAGAGAGCACTAAGACATCTTTAACTGCATAATAATTGATGTTTTTATGGAGTTCCAGATCATTTATGATATTGAACACTTCAGTGGCTTAATCCTTCCTTGCACAATGTGTAGACAAATAGCTCCATCGACTTCATCATTCATGAAAGGCAGACAGACCAGGCAAGCCAGCATGAAAATATTTTAATTATACTTTGTCAGAAGTATATCACAGGACATAAAAGCACTCTTCCTTCACTACTTTCATTTGGGGAATTTATCCAAGTCTATATTTATTTACTATTAAAAATTACACTTGGGTCTAAAGACTGGACTTCCAGAAGCTATTAGGAAGAGAAACAAGATAAAAACAAGTATAAGAATGAAGGTAGCAGGACACCACAGACCTTTAGGGGAGCAATTCCTTGCTTGAGGACAAGCTTGGAAAAGAAGAAACTTCCTAGAAAACTGTGTTATGGAAAATACGATAGGACAAATCTCATGTTTCATTAACTCTTTGCTTTATGTAAATTTAATATGGGACAATACTATGCAGTACCACTGGACATATATCATCAGGATTAACTCACTGTAGCAACCCTTTCCATTGGTAGATGTCTTCCAGGCTAGTATATGTTCTCCAGGCATTTCTCCCTAGCTTCCCCAAACTATATTTATAAAGTAGAATTGTCTAGAAATGCAAATGAATGACACCTGGGATTGATAAGGAACACAGAAAACTGGCTTTCTGATCAAAAAAAGGTTATGTCATAAATTAAATGTACTTCTGGAGTGGAATCCAAGCTTAATAAAGTCAGAGGAGTTTTCTCCACTGTGTTTCAACATTTTGGGGACTGGGGCCTTGTGAAACTGTGTAAGATAAAATAGGGCAAAATAGACTTGTTGATCATTATACTGCTCAATTCCTGTGTGTATTATTATTTTTATGTTGTATAAAACAGCACTTGACAAGGGTTGTTAAAATTATTTTGTCTCCCGTGCAAACCTAGTCTTGCTTTTATGTGTGACTGCTGATTTGTTACTGGTGGCTTATCTTCTACCAGTATGTCATGGTAGATGTGCCAGAGAATCAGCAATAACAACCTGGGGTAAACCATGTAAATATTTCTATTTTCTTTCTTGTCAGTTAGTGTTATAGACTGCAGAGTCCTCATACTGCTGAGGTGGATTGTATTGAAGGAATAAAGATGAGAAGTATTTAACTGGCCTTTGGTGCATGCTGGAAAAGGTCAATAGTTTGTCTGCCACCTTGGTTGCCATTGAATGTCTCAGAGCAAGCATTAAAGAAGGGATTTCCGAAAAGTGCATAGAATTTGCTTTATTCTGTTACCATTTAAAGTCAATAATAAAGTATTCTTGACATTTATAATAGTGGGGTCATAGCAGGACAGGGGCTTGAAATTCTTCCCATCCTAAAAGCTCTACACATACTTTACTGATAATGGGATCAAGCCCCAGGTTTCCAGCCATCTATCTCGTTCAGCAATAATGTCTCTTCTGTAATCAACCAGTGTCCAAGAAATAGGAATGGATGCTCCATATAATTCATACAAACACAATCTTTTTTAAGTCATGCCAAGCTTTTAGTGTCAATAAAATTTCCCTGCAATGAGAAGCTCCAATTTAATTAAATGTTGCATGAAGCTGTATTTCTTTTCCCCTGTTGTACATATGCTCCCTGTTAATGCATCCTGTATTCCAGAACTCAGGGTAAACAGACATCTCTATTTGGCCTTCTCTAGGCAATTCATTTGTTTTTATAACTCAATCATGATTGATATAAATCTTTTCTTTTTAGAGTAGACTCTCCTACCCTCTTCAATTCCTTCTTATGTGTTCCCACAGTGCCTTTGGAACTTCCCATTTCTGTCTTTCCTTTCTTAAGGACAAGACAACTAAAACTAAAGACAAGAAGGCTGAAAGCACTGTGGATGAGACATTTCACATTCTATTTTCTTTAGTTCCTTCCTTTTCAGTGCTTTGTTTCTCATTAACTAGAAGTCCTTAGTTGGTATTTTCTTTCCCTAGAAATGTTACTTTGTTTTCAAAGTCTATCACTGTACATGGACAGTCCTGAGTGTGTCTGTATTTGTCATCTTGATATGTAATGTAATCCTTTAGGAGTCCTTTGGAATCCTACCTATTCTGATAACTGGAAATATCAGTGTTGGGGTTTTTTTAGATTTAAAAAAAAATGTTTGAAATGTTCTGCTTGAAATATTCTAAAACTGCTATTATAGGGAAAACACCCTGATTTTTTAATTTATTTTATTTTTCTTTCTTTGATATTCTGGATTTTTAAGGACAATATTCAGTCAAAAGTTTTTAGATTTCTCTCTTCTTACTCTCTACTTTTTTAGCAGAAAAGAATTGAACATATTTGAGAAGACTCTTACTTGGTTCACTGAAGATACAGAGAACATCCATGCAAGCACTCTTCCTGTAGAGCGCCAGGGAAAGGGCATTTTGAGGAGATGTGCGTTTTAGAAAGACACCAAAATTTCCTGCATGAACTCAGAAATTAATGTTTTGATTTCCTAATCTTGGGCCAGGAATTGGTGCTGACTCCCTGGTTAACACATTTTCTTAACTGTGTCTAGTTTTCATTTTCATAAAAATACTTTTGATAAATTATAGTAGTGTTGTCTTTATTTGCTGTTGTTGTTAATTTAATATTGGGGGAAATAAAGGATGAGAAAATCTTGTTCTGATGTTGAAACGGAGCCTAATACCCAGCTAATAGGAACCAAAATCTTGGTTTTCATTGCAGATAAATGTCTGTGGAACTGGAATATCTTTTTTTAACAATAACCATGAAAAGAGAAAGTTGACAAAATTAAATGTTCCATTTACCTTGGCTTATTTGAATTACCTTGGCTTATTTGGATGAGAGAGTTCTGTGGCAAAATACATGCCACCTTTTAGATTTTAAGGGGGCTCCATCTCATCTCTGTCACCCAGGCAGATAGCTCATGGTGCGCTAACCTTCACTGCAGGCTTGGCTACCTGGGGACCTGCAACAAAGGCAAAATGAATCAGTTAATGGTGTGAATTAAAGTGCATTAAAAATCCTGCAGGTGTCCGCTTTCAAGTGTAAAGAGGTTGTATGTCATTGCAATTTAATCCTTCTCTGAGGAGGGCTTGTCCTCGGTGAAGTGTTAGCATAACTTCGGCATTGTTCCTAGATGAACTCCTGCACATACAGAGTCTCTAACTTAAATTTAGCAATGATTTAGATGCCTTAGCTGTGTTTTTCATCTGTGCTGGTGGATGAACTGAAGTGTTTGATGTCTTGCTTACCTGGGCATGGAGGCTTGATAAGAGTGGGCATAGAGTCTGCCATACTGCAACACAGCTGAATTATCCAGTTTGTTACAGGCCTGGGCTAAAGGTTGTGTAATGTTTATTTTCAGACCAGCAAGGGGGAATTCAGCCACTTGCTGCTAATGCCTGCATGGAGTGTGTCACTAGCCAGTCTCTTTCCGCAGTTTCAATGTTTGCAGCGTGACCACGTTTGCCCAAGGGAGGCCAGCTCCAGAGGAATCAAGCTGCCTTTAAGGGTACATGCACATGACTGAAGCAATTGAGTTACTGAGGCTTAACAAGTTACCTCTAATCAGTTGATGAGCTGTAATTCAATAAGACACAGAGTTTTTATTGCTTTTAATTGCAGGTCTCCATCTTTGGTAACCTGAGTTAACCTTGGAGTAGAGAAGTTCCCTGGGAAACTATGGTAATATATGAGCAGAGAGCATGACTGGGGAGGAGGGAAGTAAATCAGATCCCGTTTCAGTCACATGAATTACCTGGCTTGCCACTGACATCTTCTCTAGAGCCAAAGGAAAGAGAAGCCTCTGCAAGGTGGCTTTGAGCACATAATTTAGGCACTTCCTCAGAGTCTCTCTGTGGAGGAGCTTACCCCTCTGCATTGATCTCAGAAGTCATTAAGAACAGGCAGATAATTTAGGCATAAATGTTTCTTTTGGGTATTGTGCCTACATGAAACCATTGCCATATGTGTCTTCTCTGCCAACAAATAATAGATGTTTTCCTCACAAGTTGGTGCTTGATGTCAGCAGAGGCTATATATTTATGTATTCACAGGTTCTGGTTTAATTACACTGACCTTTTGTATATGACAGAAATTTAATATTTTAGTTAAACTTTTTACCTCCCTCAAATGTTGTGGTTTTTTTTTTCTCTCCCTAAATTTGCCCTGTAGAAAACTCTGAAGTGTTTCATGCTGACAGGCAACTTCTCACTCATCCTGGAAGTGGCAGGTTTATGCTGATTGTTAATAGTGGGAATGAATGGCACAAGGTGAGGCACAAGGATACCCCACAGTGCTGCCCTTCAGCAGAGCCATCTGAGACAGTGGAAAGGGATTTTTCATTCTTTAGTGATGAACTATGAGGAAGCTGGATCAGGGAAACCAGATCAAATGTGACTGAAGAATTCGGCCACAGAGTAAACTGTAAATAGGATTTGTTTTGGTTTTTTTTCCCCTCCAGGTGCAGGTTGTACCTACTGTACTTTCAGATGTTATCAAACTGCACAGTGAAATAACATCAAGTCATTTCATTTTCTAAATTAATATTGGCCTTCTGTTCACCTTCCCATCCTCTTGGGCTACTGAACTCCATATTAGAAGTGTCCGTCTGACTTGTTTCTATCTCCCTTCATTGCTTGTGTAATTGGAAAGAGTGAGTACAACTGTACTTTTGTGGTTTGATTTTAGTTGCTCTTACTGATCACTGTGTAGAATACTGCTATATATTACAGTTTAGAAGACCACTTGTGTGCAAAGGCCTTTCACAAACACCAATTCTTAAAGCTCTTCTGTAACTGCATGGGGTAAATGGGTTTAAATTTACACATTTTGCAAGCAAGCTAAGGGGACTGGTGCTAACATGCTAACTCATAATAGGTTAGAGGATTTTTAGCAGCAGTAGTGTAAGCAGTTCTCTGGAAAACTACCCACGCAACATGCCTCTGACTTTATGTTTCACAACATATTCAAAGCCTGATTCCTACTCATCATCTCTCATACCCTGTTTTTGCAAATATAGAGTCTTTTTCAAACAAATTAGACTTCCTAATGAAAACTGGGTGAAATATAAAGTTCCATTATTATTTTCTGGGACACTTAACTGTTACACTCAAAATTAAAGTAATAGTAAATAGAAATTGAGAGGTCTGCCATAGCTTACAAATGAAAACCTCCCACAGTGGTGCCTCTTGCTGTCTCTATGTGAAAAACAAACATATCTCTGAACACTTTGCCACTTGAGTAATGTCATTTTTATCAGCATAGATAAAAAGTCTAAAGACTTAAGAGACCAGAATTGCCACTCTCCCCCTAAATCAGAGTTGAATTCCTTTTTTATTATGGCTCATACTCAAGCCCATTTCTTCCTCTATAGGAATGTGTGTGAGGAAAAACACTGCAAGTCGACCATCTGTTGGATTAGACAACCACTTCATGCCCAAACCCCAGACTCCCCCCTTGCCTTCTTACCCACCTCCCTGCAGCTCCATGCAGCACATTTCAAAGGCTAAAAACGCTACGCTGGGACTTCTTCACCCCAGAAACTCAACAGTACATCCTGAGAAAACTGCTTCTCCTTTGAGGGCAAGTCCCTTTAGCTCTAATTCTCATGTACACTTGTTTTCCTTCTCTTCTCCCATTCTAGGACTAGATGTTGATGTTCATTGTTTCTCTCCATGGGTTATCCTTGCTCCACTTTTAAAACCTCAAGTGCTCTTCAGCAGATGTGAGAGCCTCCTAAGGCTCACTTGCCCTCTGATCCACAGAGAAACCCTGATTATGCAGAACCAGATATTATGTGTCAACAGCAGGCATGTAGGGTGAAGGTGTACTTTCAACAACGAGCTGCTAAACCTGTAAAGACTTCTATTTGAATCGCTAAAATCCTGCAAGGGAGAGCTGGTCAATGAAACAAAGTTCCCTCCAGAGCTGTTTTTCCACTCCCAGTGTTTCTCTTTTTAAAACTTATTTTCATTTTCCTGGCAGCAATTCTATTCTCTTAACCCTATTGCTATAGTTTCTTTTCAGAGGCTATTCAGATTACGCATTAAAATTCTTTACCCTTAAGGTCTGGAGTTTTCAGCCATGTAAATGGTAGGGTGTATTGAGAGAAGGAGAAACTTCTGTAACCCCCGAAGAAGTGTCTCCTGCCTCAAGTTGCAGATCTTTTTTTCTGACCAACACACTTCATCATCTGAACTGTCTTTTGTCAGAGACCATGCTGGAAATAAAAATCTGCTGCACTCATGGTCTACAGCCTGTAACTACAGTATCACAGCAGTAGATACAGTGACTCCTACATCCTAGCACTAACTGCCACTCTGCCATGTGTCATGAGCATCTGTCAGTGTCATGAGTACTGTCATGGGAATCACGATGCTGAATTCCTAGGGAAAACCTAGGACCGATATAAAGATATTCAGACTCCAGAAGTGAACACTACTACCAGTGTGGCCATCCCTTATATCTGCAACAGGCAGCATATAAATGCTTTTTATATTAATCTACTTTTCTATTGGCATGCCTACATGAAATTAAATTATATTACAGCAGCATAACACTGAAAAAAAAAGCAGTGGTGAGCCAGGCTTTGTATCTCATAACTCAGTTCACTCACACCTGCCCTTCAGGTATGTCTATGGGTAAATATATATGCATCTATACATGTATATAGTGTGCATGCTTGTGTGTTTGACTGCACATAAATATCTACATTCTTTTATAGTTTGAATACTTTATCAGGAAAAAATATACTGAAGTTAAAGTTAGGACAGTCTCATTACAAAATATAAATATTTATGATTCTTCCATGTGTCAACTTGATTGAGCTGGGCCCATAATCCTTTTCCCTTCCTTTTCTTCTGGTTTAGGGTGAGAGGCATGTTATTAAAGTTTGTCTGCAAATGCACTGCAATGATGTGTTCTTGCACAGCTGGTGCTAAAATTTGACATTGATGTCTTTCTGCTTATTTGTCTTTGTTTCAGTTAGCCAATGTCAACATCTCTCTTACAGTGGAAAGGTTCACTTTTGCAACTGGTACTATCATACAGGAGAATTCAGACACTTTTGAATGGAAATGAGATATGAAACAGTACATCCATCAATACTTGCAGGGGCTATCTATGCTATCACTAGGAGCAAGTATGACAGTGGGATAGGACACACTATTCTAGTTGATACTCATGGAGAAGAGCACTTAGTATTGAAATTCTGTGCTCCTTTTGCCTGTATCACAACAGTGAAGAATTTTAATTGCACCTGTCAATAACACTCACTGTACCTTGTTTCATGCCTACTTAGGCACATCTAAGATATGTTTTGTCTACTGAGCTTTGGCTTTTGTGACATGGAGGGCCACGAAGATGATCAGGGGACTGAAACACCTCCCCTATGAGGACAAGCTGAGAGAGTTGGGTTTGTTCAGCCAAGAGAAGGCAAGGCTCTAGGGAGCCTTCCAGTACTTCAAGGGGGCATACAGAAAAGATGGGGAGGGATTCTTTATCAAGAAGAGTAGTGATAGGATGAGGGGTAACAGTTTTAAACTGAAAGAGGGCAGATTTAGGTTAGATATAAGGAAGAAATTCTTTACTGTGAGGGTGGTGAGGCCCTGGCACAGGTTGCCCAGAGAAGCTGTGGCTGCCCCCTCCCTGGAAGGGTTCAAGGCCAGGCTGGACGGGGCTTTGAGAAACCCAGGCATGTGGAAGGTGTCCCTGCCCATGGCAGGGGGGTTGGAGCTAGATAATCTTGAAGGTCCCTTCCAACCCAAATAATTCTATGATTCTATGATTCTGTGGTATGTGGTAGGAGTAGTTGAAGAGATTAAACTGTGTCTGTACCTCCCTTCTCAGAATGCAGACATAGCATATTTAGGCCTATACTGAAAGATAACATGAGTTCAAGTCTTCAGTTACTCATCGCTGCTGTACCTTGGACATTTCCTCAGCTCCACTAGTGAATACTAGTGGACTCAAACTCTATGAACACACCATCAACCTAAATGAGTAGCTGGATTTTGCCCATGCTTGAACAGTAATTTTGATGTGGAACTGGGATGAGAGGTTTCTGGACACAGAAATCTTAGGGCTGTAACTTAAAATTATTGAAACATGCTAAAAAAAGAGGAGATAGAAGTGTGTTTTGCTAAGACCCATATCTCCTTGGCACCAAGGCTTTGGTCTCTGAAGTCCTTCTGAGTTACCAGTGATTGCCAAATGCTACCAGAGGCTGGGGTGCCAGCCTATACACTCCTTGCATAGCTACACCACCTGTAAAGACTTTTGGGAGAAGCATGGCACTGGAGATGCTGCTGTCCTTCATGGAGTTTCATTCAAAGAAGAGATGTGACAAGCATCTTCATCAACTCCAAGGCTGCTCTACAATTCTGCTGTCCAGTAGACTCATCATTGAGCAGGTACCTCGACACTCCATAAATGTTTTGACAATAAAAATTTGAGGCTTTTCGTACAAAATGACAAGCAAACAGATGCACATAGCAGTTTATCCTTTGAAATCATGAGTCACATTACACATCACCAGTGCCAGAGAGCTGGATTATAGTCACTTTTAATTTTCAGTGCTGATACCTGAATAAAAAAGTGAATATATTGTACTTTTTTAAAAAAACAGGGTGATCTTAGGATACTAAAATTATAAATATAAATCATAGAATCACAGAATGGTTGAGGTTGGAAGGGACCTGTGGAGATTGTCTTGTCTACCCTTCTATTCAAGTAGAGTCACGTAGAGCAGGTGACCTGTTTGAACATTTAATCAACTTCTCGTTTTTTTTTAAGGTTTTGGGTTGAATTTGCAGTAGATGACCCTCCAAGTGCTTAAATGAATTTAGATAAGCATCCAGGAGTTCAAAATTCTGCCTGAAGATAAATTGACTTTCTCTGAACCTTGGTAAACAAATCCCACTTAAAATCTCATGAAGATCACTTATTTTGTCACAATGAACCAAAATACAATAGAAATTTGTTTACTGAATAGATCTTCACTTTGTTTACCAGAATTTGAAATGTTGCTGGCCTCATTCCTTGAAATTTTGATCACTTCTTTCCTTGATATTTCTGAGAGTTCCTATTTCTTCTGGTTTTTGAACTAAATTGATGAAAACAGTCTTTATTTTGCTATGTTGGTATTTTCATGTATGGATAAATAACAAAAGTACAAATGCACACATGAACCAAATCTTTTCATAATTGAAAATGGATTTAGTTTGAGCTTGAGGTTAATATTAAGGTCATTTCTCATTTTAGATAAACCATTTATTTCCACTAATCAAACACCAATCTTAACTTCAGTCAAAACTTAATCTGAATGTGAGCTTTTCCCTCAACAAGAATAACTTTTCTAGGGTCTTATGGATTGAGAAGGAGCTGCAGTTCATTAGCATTCTCCTGTATTCACAACCACAACTTTCTCCAAGCTTCAATTACTTTCAGGTAACACAGTTCATGTCCAAACAATGATTCTAATAAAGAGATTAATCTAAATCTCCAATGTATATAGACAGTACACTTGCTCTGAAAATAGAACAGGATAGGGGAAAAGCATAGGAACGGACACTGTCTAGTAACTGAATTATTGTCTTGACAGTGTTATTAGCTTCTCAGAATCTAATGGAAAGCAACAAGGTGAGGAGGTGTAGGGCAACTGCAGAAGATTATATTAAATGCATCAAAGCCTGGAGAATGTAGCATTTACAACACGCTGCTTGTCTGAACTGATGGCAGTACTTCTTATATCTGTTTCAAGGCAGAACAGATTTCTTCCACACTTTGGGGTTATAAATCTAACAGGAACAGGATGTGTTCCTTTAAAATTTTCAAGGTAAAAACACCAACTCAGGTAAATCAGTATAAGTTCATTGTGTCGTTAATTCAATTATACCAGTGCCCGGACTTCTTGCCCTTGAGTATTTGAAGAAGGAAACACTTCCCTCTCAATGAGTTTATCAGCTAGATAGATAGCGTGGAAGAAAATAAATATTATTTTCTGTAATGAAACTTACTTATTACAGGCAAGTAATTAAGAGAGAAAGTCATAGAGAGGTACATTTTCTTCCTCACTGAGAAATCTCTGCAGCAGAGTGGGGGAAGACATTAGGAACATCATCGCAGCACACTAGTTTACATGGCCAGTCACAGACAAATAGTATCTTAGAACAGCTCTTAAGCTTGGTGTCCCCTAAAAGGACTTTCCATGGCTGGAGGTCTGGTGTAAAAGAGATCTATTGTCTGTGCTTCATCATGGGAAAGAAGGGAAGAAAGTGACAGAAGCAAACTCCCATTACAATTAATTTGCACTGAGAAATTCCTTTCGAGTATAAGCAGGAAGGTCACCCATCTTTTTCACAGGTAGTGTGAATTAAAATAAAAATAAGAAAACTTTGCTCTGAACTCTTTTCCAAAGGAAAGCCTATGAAGTCAATGACAGAGTATGGTTTGAAACCCAGTTTTGATGATGCTTCTACCTCTCCTGTTCATGCAATTACCTTTCCTCCTTATTTTTCTTATATCTTTGTTCCTGGTTATGGGAGTACCTTGTTGTTCTCCAAAATATTTTTGTGCAAAATTAAAAAATGAACGATGACATTTTGTCAAACACAGATACAAAGGAACCAGATGTTACAAGAAGAATTCTATGACATGTTTAGAGATTTCTTAACCATTACTGTATTTGTGTCCTGATACTCTTCTATGCAACTTCCTTTCAGTTTAGATCACAGGTACACAGATTTTAATTTCTGCTACATATTCTTCCTAGTAATATTTCGGTTGTTTGTGTCTGCTTATATTTAAAAGACTTTGTCTCTTTTCTATGTAAACTCTTTTACATTTCCTCCTGACTTCTTTTCCCTCTATGCCCAGTCATTGTTATGAAGGTCACTTTATGCACTGATAAATGCATTTTTTATAGCTATCTGAAATACCTCACTAAAACAGTTATATTTTGACTATTCCACTTCCATATGCACTTGATCCTGCCATAGTATCATGTGTTTAAACATATGGAAACTCACCCTAAAGAGGATGACACTTTCTGAATATCATTTCACTTGCATCCAGTTATTGCACACAGGATCTGTGTCTGGCATGTTATTTCTCACTTCTCAGAAGGAAACAGTTCTGTTTGAGGGCAACCTTGATGGCCTTAAGCAGTTTTTTATTCTGCACTGAAACAAAACTACGACTTTTCAAACATTCCTACAGAAGTGAAACCGTGCCAAAATAGCTATTATCAGACCAGAATGCCTTTGATTCAGGAAGTCTGCTAAGTATATTAACTATTTTCCCTTTATGATCCTAGCTGCTGACATTATGGGGCTATTATATGACTCTGTGGAGTCACAGATAAAACACATAATGAACCACAAGGTAATATTCCTTTTCAAATGTGCACAGGTATGAGAACCCTAACACTATTTCACCATCCTACCAGAACCCCTCACTGCAGTTTGCATAGGAAATGATGCTAACACCACTCCTATCAGCACTCCTTGTCCAAGAAGATAGTTTATCTTCTTGTTATAAAGAGGAGGTGGTCTTTGCCTATCAGTAGGTTTCTAAAGATTTTATATCTGCTTATTGCAAAAATGAGACAGCAATTAAGGGGTAACCTAGAGTCAGGTGACAGCGGTTTGACAGTATCACAAGTACATGAATGCCCATGCTGTATAAGGAACCCACTTTTACATGACCACACCATTTAAAAGAGCAAAGGAGAGGAAGGACAAGAGGAGAGTGGGAAAGAAAATTTCTTTCCCACAAGAAAATAAGACCAGTTGAGCACAAGGATAAAAGCTACTACGGCCCTGTCAGTGACCCACAGTTGCCAAGAACTGGATCTGAGCTTTAATCTGGTGAGGTAAGTATAGCTCTGTGTTCTGCCTCATGGTGAGACTTCCCATTATGGAAAGCGGAAAGAATGTGCTCATCAAAATGTGCAGTTACTTCATATAAAAATTGAGGTTTGGAATTGTGTCATTCTCTGCAACCTGCTGGCAGGGATGTGGAAACTGCAAAATCAAAGCCCAGTGGGGAAGCCATGGATGGTTAATGGCTGGAGCATCCCTCTGGTGCCTTCTGCCAGCTGTTGAGCACTGTTGCTGCTGGGGTCTCTGGAAGCTGGATGGGTACACCTGAGGAACCATAGAATGGGATACAAACCATGGTCCTCTCTGTCCAACTTTCTACTTCATATTTACAGGGAAGGGATCTGTTGTACCAGTCTTCCCAAGTGGCCTATGTTGGAAGGTTAATTCTTCTGGAAAAGAAAATGAAACCAGACTGCAATGATTGCCATGAGAGAGAAACCGTGTGGTCAGTGAGATAAGTCACTGCTTCATTGAACTACCTCCATCACTGGAAATGTCTGTTAAACTGACATTCCTTGGGGAGAAATGAATAACGAAGAAGGAAAATGGCCAGGCTCAACAGCACAAATGATATAATTGCAGAGCATATTAAAGAGGTATTATTAAATGAAGTGGGCTGGATGATTTACCTGAAAGCCACTCAGTGAAAATTTTACTCTCAGACATGGGACTATGCCAAGGTTAATCATCTGTATGGCTTGTCCATAGCAAGCACTCCCTGCATAGACATATATCTGCTCTTTAAAAATAGAGAAACTGTAGAGTGTAATCAGGGAAGAAGAATGAAAGATCAGATTCTCTGCATCATATATCCAATACATAAAAAAAAAAAAAAAAAAAATTAATTGCCACATGCCACTAACGAAACTATGAAGCTAATAAAGTGTAAGGAGAACAACACATCATCTTCTACATGAACTTTGCATTTTAAAACACCCTAGGGCATATCGTAACATATAAGAGACTTTGTAGGACTTAACTAAAATATGTTTTGTGTCAAAAGTGTTTCTGTACTATTACACTGATCAGGAAAGATGCAAAAGGCTGAGCTACTCTGCCAGACTATTGGAATTCTCGAAGCCAATTTGACGTCGCTATTTATGGCTGCTTTCATATTTGTCAGAGAAAATATGATCAAAAGTGGCAAAAGTTCCTTGAATTACAAAATTTAGTACAAAGCCAAATACTGCATCTGGTCAAAAAGGGCAAATATATTATTTGGATTCTTGGCAGTGTTAGAGAAATAGAAGTTTCACACAGCCCATTTCATGGAGGCATCCATGTTAATTCCATGGTTTACAGCAATTGTCAATTCAGTTCTGCTTTACAAAGTCCCCAGCATTTGGAATTAATTGTCTGTAACTAGTTAAGATGTATTCTTCAGGTTATCTCATCTTCAGGAAAATTATTTTTATGATTCATATTTCTTCATAATTGATATTCATATTAGAAGAACTGTTATCTTGCAATAAATAGCTGCCTTCAAAATATTAATTGGACATGAGTGACCAAAAACCACAAGAATATAAGAAGTGACAAAGACCTTGGATATTGCTGACAGAATTAACCTAAACATTCAGAAAGTATTTAGAAGTAATTTCCAGTTAGGAGTTATTTTAATGTTTTAGGTGTATATAAGATTTTACAGGACTGTAGTGTAAATTCTCTGTTTAAAAGGGTAAAAGATACATTTTTGTTTTAAAAGGTATTTGAAAAAAATTTTGACCATGAACAGCAAAACTTTGGAGGAAAATACTGCACTGATTAGCATAAATTGAAAACCTCTCTGCTTCTGTTACTTTTAAATTCTTCACCAAGATGCAGAATTTAGGATTCTGATAATGCAAATGATAGTGTCTATTTATCATGTTAGGCCTAAGTATTTGAAGTCCCCTTCCAGACAATATGGGTAACAGAGAACTGTGAGAAAACATCATGTTCCCTGAGGAAAACAATGATCCCTGTGGAGGCTGTTTTTCCAATAGAAATAATTTTCAACTGTCATGTCTTAAGCACATGTGCAGTGGTCAACCAGGGAGAAGCTATGTACTAAAAGCACAGAAGCACTTGGAAATTATTTGCTCATTCAGCTTTTTGCTACAGAGGTTGATTAAGGATGGATGAAACTGCGGACATTCAGCAGTCCTTGACTATATAATATACAGATTCAACCACATCTGGACACCATTGTATGCACTTCTCGTAGTGGAGGGCTGGTCCCACAGACTTCACTTTTGTACAGTCCTCTCACTTATCATTTTGTCCCTAAAATCATGGTGGGTGACAGGGTTGACATACTTCAAATTGAGTTTCCACTTGCAATTTCTAGCATAATTTTGACATTTTCATTCCAGCTGAATTATGCAGAGGACCTTCATCCAGAGTGCGAAACTTTCCAGCCTGCATGCGTGAGGCTGAAGGCCACTTCTGTCCAAAGCCCTGCACTCGAGGCCTCAGGTGAGACAACAGTGGTACTGCATCATGGCTGAGCTTAGTGTTTGTGGTCACAGGCCCCTTTCACAGGAAAACTGTGATTAAAGATCTAATTACATTGTTTTCCCTATACTTACTCTGTATGCCCTGACCTAACACTCAAAGTCTAGTTTGTTTAAGCAAATGAAAAATGTCTATGCTGGCTAATTTATATTTGGCAACAGTGTTGTAGAAATTTTTTAGAGAAAATATTTCTTCTTTCTTCTTGCCAGAAGCATGATGTAAGTGACAACCTGACTGCTGGTTCTGGCTTGAGAAAGAAGTGTGTGAGGCTGCAACCTACTATGGAAGCACAGGGGACAAAATGTCTTAGCAGTAACAAGCATCTTGCAAACTCTCTGCACCACCAATGCCAACATTTCAATGCTACATGAAATTCAAGGAAGAGTCAATTGTGGAATTTTAATGGGCCTTTTCTCATAAAATAATAAGTTTAGGTTTACTAGCTGAGAGATTGTGAGTGAAATTAAATCTGATCTTATAGTTAGTAATTTTTCTCCTCCCCTCTTCTCTAACAACAAATACAAGGAAATTCTGTTAAATTCCATTATGATTTCTCTCTAGCTGTAGCAGTCTGACTCTCTGCCAAATCTGTTGGCAAAATTCCACCATGTAACTGGAGAAATCCATTGGTTTTATGAACAGAAATCTTGGCTCATAATCCCTAGTCATAAACAGAGGTAACTGCAATTTCTGAGATGTGTCCAAGAGGAGGGCGGTTATCAAAGTGCAGCACTAGAAGTGATAGCACTATTTTAGATAGGAGTTTTAGTATCTTTTGTCTATTCAAACCTACTAAGAATGGATAAATAAGTAAATATTTGAAAGTCAGAAGAAAAAAAAATAAAAAGTCAATCCTTTTCATTTCATGAAATTCCACAGGACTGGAAGGAGAGGCAGGGAAATGTTAACTAAACTGGGAATTACCCCTCTTAAGAAAAGAAATGTGGCATGCTTGAGAAAGAAGTCCTTCCAGAAGGTCCACACATGTTAAAGCAAGAATTTGGTGTTTATTTAAGCTGAAATGCCAGCAATTATTTCTGCTCCAACGCCAAGTAAATATCTCGTTTAGCTACATTACTTTTTTCAATATTAAAATTCAATAAAGAATATGTTTGGGATATGGAAGTCTGAGGACACAGCTGAAAAAAAAATATGTTCCAGGTTCTTCTCCTATCCTTACATTCTGTAATGTCTGAAAGAGAGTGATGGGAATAAGGATTGTATTTTAACTATGTTTGCAAATGTGGAACCAAGTTTTTGTTGTAGGGGAATTTGGACTTGTTCTGCACAAAGGTACTTTGAAAACTCTGGCATCAGGACTATGATGAGCCCCTAGCAGAGTCACTAAACAGCATGGCATATTGCACTGGCCCGGTGACTCCCAGCAAGAGAGTACCTGGAGTGACTATAATCTTTACACCTCCAGTTGTGCAGTAGAAAAGAGGAAAAATAGAAGCATGCCTAGCTATTTCAGAAGGCTGCAAATTTAAAAGAGCAGTAGGGTATCTGCAATTTTCATTGAGTTCCAAAAAAACATTTTGGTTCCTACATTTCTCCATCACATATGGAATAGGGCTCATTTGGAAATGTTACTCATGCTGGTATGTAGCTATTTTCTTGCAGTTATTTTATTTAAATCATGTGTTAGTCTAAAAAGGTGTATTTTCTCCTTTTTTTTTTTTTTTCTTTAACTGCCATTTAGCTAAAAGGTTTGACTGGTGAAAACAGCTTTATCACCAATCATATTATAGATTAGAGTCCAAATATGAGTTGAAAAATGATACGGTATTAAGAAAGAAATAAAAACATCACAGAAGAATGAAAGGAAAACAGGAAAACAATTCTATAGGCCACCAGTCTCTGTTTTGTCCCTTTTATTTGAACTAGTAATATGGTGTAATCAAAAGCATGTAGATTTGGAAAGGAGCACTAAGACACTAAAACCCAGAGACTGACCAGTGAGGGTAAATGTGAATTTTGGATTTCAGCACTGAAAAAGTAATTAACTGGGGATATGAGGAAGTTGCAAATGAGAAGGAAGAAGCAAAAGAAAGACGGATGTCTATTTTTTGTGTAGTCTCCGTGTCACTGTTACGTGAACACTTCAAACCTCACCATAGGATGAATCAGTTCATCCTACCACACTCCTGAAAACTGAGTGGTGAAAACTTAACTGGACAGTGGAAATGAAAAATCTAGAAGAGAGCACAGTGAACTATTCACTGTCTTTTATGGCTTCATGTATTTAAATTATGACATTACACTGTATACCCTGAATAAACAGTTAGATGAGGATGGAACTGTTTGAAGCAAATTCTGGTCTATTTACACTTGATATTTTCTACTGGGCTGTGTTCTACTGAATTCAGTCTTCTGTGGAAGAACCAATAAAGAATTTACATCCTCTGTTTTCTAGATTTTCTTTTTTCCACCTCTCTGCCACTTAATAATGATTAGGTTCCACATGTGGTCTCATCATTTCTGAGGGCATGGCTGAAAAACCTTTCATCTTATGAAGGTAATGTGGAGGCACCTCTGCCTCTAAAAAAAGTATGTGAGGACTGGTTACCCTGGCATTTCCTCCTGAGACTCAGAGCGCAGGCACTCTCATCAGGCACCAGGCTTGTGCCCAATCCTATGATATCTTGACTGCATGACATGCACAACATCTAAGCAGGGGACAGGAGGGTCCACTTCTAGTCAGGTGATATGGGAAGAGAGTGTAGCAAAGAGGAAGCTCCCAGAAATAATTTAGCTATCTCCCATCTCAATCCACACCCATTTCTGAAATCTCTTAGGACTAAACTGCAGACTGATTATCTATTCTAATGGTCATGACCTGCCTAAGGGCTCTATGGAGAACATGGACTGAGGCATATGCAGCATCATGGCAGTGGCTCCTCCCACCGGAATAGAGCTGAAAGTCATGTTATCCTTGACTTTGAGGATTGTCCCTGGATAAGGATTTAAACCCTGCTGGTCATGTGGTGCTGCTAAAAATGCAAATTTTTTTTACACTGACAGTGCCTATGCTATGAGGCAGAGGACTTTGTTTCTCAGAGTCATCAGTCTAATAACTTTCATCAGCACTGAACAACCTTGAAGGAGAAGTGTCAGTTTTTTAGTTGGTTGGGTTTTTTTTAAAAAAAATTGTCACCTTGAGAATGTTAGAAGACAGTCAGTGTCTGCCTATTGTAATCATCTTTTACAGGAGAAATGTCACGTCCCAATCAGACATCCTCTGGGGACATGAACTCTTATCAAAATACTTAGGATCACTAGTCCTAGAGGCTAACTGATGAATACAAATCCTCTTGCAATGTAAAAACATTCCTGTTGAAAGCCTTCTGCAGCCCCTGGCAGGTTTGAACGCAGGTTTGAACACAGGTTTGCTCTCCTGCAATAAGTAGAACTTTATTCTACAATGTCTCTGAAACTGTTTGTGTCTATTGATTAACAAAACCTTACAGCAGTCTTCTGAGGTCACTGGTTGTACCTTGCTGTGTTCTCACCAGGGATACAGACACTAAAGTTACTGAGGGTCTCTGGGGTCTCGGGACCTGAAATGCGATGCGTGGCTCCCCAGTCCTGGCTGAATACTGGCATCTGAGAGATTTCCCTTATAGCATGCTGGGTGTCTCTAAACTGTTTGGATTACTTTCTGCGAGAGCATCTGCACCATCCCTATCACAGAACTGAAACCTTCCCATTAAAGAGGGAAGGCAATGGGAAGTGCATAACAGTAGAGGAGTGAAAATAGGGAGAGCAGAAGGAATACCAGGGAAAGGGGAGAAAATAGAGGAGGATAAGACATGAAAATAGGGAGAGAAAAAAATGAAAACCAGAAAAAAAAAAAAAAAAAAGGAAAATGAGATATTGTGAAGCTTTTACAGACACAGCACGGGTTTGTCCTGGAGGATTTTTCCAGTGGTTGTTGTTGGTGAATTATCCCATGTTTAAAGCTTCAGAAGTTTCAATTGATTTCTGGCCACACGATAGCTGGAAGCAGCCTAAAATTAGTGAAGATCCTTGTTCTATTTATGTGTAGGAAGAAAAGCTTGAGCCTGTTGACAGAGGAAGACAGATATTTTTTTTCCTTTGCCTTTTTTTTCAAGGTAACAAAAATTAAGGACAAAAATTGATGTTGCAGACATGTCATTAAATAACAGAGCTCTACCACCTATCTCTACTTTCACCAGATCACCATAAATCCTACCTTAGGAAAGATATATGGTAGGTCTTGCTAGAGGATATTGATGGAAGAATGAAATACCATTAAAAGCTTGCTTTCTGACCGTGCTTCAGGATAGGGTCACTCATCCTAATGCTTTTAAATACAATTGAGAGCAGTACCATATTAATATCAGATACTGTCTAAGAGAAGACTGCATCCTGCCCCCAGAGCACTTAGTGCTATTGTGCTTTCTATCTGTAAGTGATATGACACAGTATATGGCATGAGAACACCGCATTATGCCATGCCACTGTGACATTGTTACACCACTACCACACTGAGATGCAGCCCCATGGTGTTATCATGTTGTGGAGCTTAGCCCTGAAAATAAACTCTCTAAAGGTTACAATTATAAATAGACCTGGTACACTGCCTTATCACCTCCATGGCCTGAGCTGAGGGGTAGCATCTGGTGCTTGCAATGAAATGAGATTGACTGCATATTCCCAGCCTGCTAGAGCACATCACAGCAGTGCCACCAGTGCCTTGTGTTTAGATCAGCTGTATGAGAAGTTGGATGTTTCATGTGCTGGACTCCAGAATGGATCCTGTTCATACTAGAGAGTGGTATTGTTTTACCCAGCTCAGTAAAGATCTAACAAGTCTTTGGTTGCAGTACTCTTAGCAACAGGTTTCATGGTGGGAAGAACCACCCACTCTGTGCAGTGTCAGATAACCAGACCAGTAACACAGCTGAGGTCTTGCTGCTGGCTTTGCCAAAGCCACAGCTCTGGAAATTCCCAGTTGCTGCTGATGGGGGAAAAGACTAGAAGGCACCTAAAAGCAGACACTGACGCGATGATGGCTCCTGACACAAGCAGTAGCTGCTGACTGCTTCCCGAAGGCTCTCATCTTCTGGGTCCCTCTCCTAGTTATGCCTTTTTTCTCTACCTGGTCCTGCCCCCTGCGCTGGAGATAGCAAGTTTTGGTCTTAACTGAGAAGCTATAGCCCAGCTCTGAATGATGTGCATCAACACCACATAGTTTCACTGAAAGATCACAGTGTGTTTAATGAGTAGAAGAACCGTCAGTTCAGTATCTATAGGTACTAAAATATAAATGAGTAATAGATAGATTTTTAAAATTTGCATTCATATCATAAACCCTATCTGCATATTAATTTTGCATGTAATGCTCTAGGAGACAGAATATCAAATAGTTTTCCAAAATGAAGGCATATTATATTAAACTATCTAATGTAGATTTCCATGAAATGTTGCTCTCCCCAGAAACCCCATCTGACTTAAATAGGAACACTACTGTCCATGAACTAAGGAAAACAAAAGACTGAAAAAAAAGATAACAGTTCTGTGATATGTCTGATCTGGGGAGTGATATCGTCTAATGTGGCTACTGGGAGAGCTGTTTGATTTGATTTTATTTAACATATTCATTAATACAAGAACATAAACAGCTTAGAAATGAAACAATGTGAATACATTATAGGAAATAATAGAGCAGATGGAAAAATAATACAAGTTAGCTTGGGCTCTGATTTGGGAATAGACTTAAACAGTGACTTATTCAGGAAAATTCTTTAAATGACATGTAAAATTTTAGGAATATATATTTAGAGCTGGCAGTGGCCAGCATATTGATGGAAGACTTTGCACAATGACATAACTTTTTGTCATATGTCCTTGTGAATGCGCTTTACAACAGGAATGAGAGAAAGGGATGAGTTATTCTCCCCTTAGCTGTGAAAGGTGATGCTGTAATTTTGACTTAAAACTCAGGATTAGCATTAAACATCTTTTTAAACACTTCCTTCAAGAGGATTTTTTCATGTGTTGGGTTCTCAGGAGATTTGGAACCAGCGCAGGAGAAAAGCTATATCAATTTTCAAGTTTGAAGAAAAATAGTCAGAATACAAATATGCAATGAAAATGAGAAAAATAATATACTAAGAGAGGTCTGAGCAATAGGGAACATTAATGAGATAATGTATCGCACTGAAGTATAGATACCAAGAAACAGTGAGATTTAACACTTTCCTTGGAAAGGTCATTTACCAAGCAAAAAGCAGCAGTTGCTCTTCTACATCACTGTGATGAAACCACAACACGGACTAGCGTATTTCTTTCAGTGGGCCAGGTGGAGGCAAACTACAGAGGGCTCCACCAAAGATGGCAATCTGTCCCTCCAAACCCCCTGAATATGTTAGTGAGAACTGATCATTCACAAACTGTGCTAGTGTTAGCAGCTATGTGGGTAAGAATGATAAGCACCTAGCATAAGGATCAGAATTTCAAATGATCCAGTACATTGAAAAAAAATAAAAATCATAACACAAAATTTAATAAAGGCAAGAAAAAAGTGTTACATATAGGAAGTGAAAATTAGATGGACAAACACAAAATGGAGAATAAAATGCTTGTGGAGAAGAAGATCTGAATATTGATAAGACCCAGTACACAATGTTGCTATGAAAAGATAATTTAATTATGGAATGTGTAGGGAAATAATTATTGTAGTACCCTACAATAATGAGTACTCAGCTGGAATACTACATTCTATTTAGCACATCACTTTCAGAAGTGCACAGATGTATTATGAGGGATCCCGAGCAGTAGAATTATATTGATCAGAGCTGAAGAAATCATGCAATAGAGGGAAAGATGGGAGAATTGTATTTTTTTATTCCAGAGAACCTTGAATTTCAGAAGGCTGTTTCAAAGGGTGAGAAACTGTTCTCTGCACTCACAAGGAATAGCACAAGGAATAAATACTCTGACCTGCAACAAAAGAGATTTTGGATCCTAATTAGGAGAAAGTTCTAAAGACAAGGAGAGTTAGACACTGGATCAGTGTACCAGAAGAGTTTTGTAGCATCTCTATCCAAGGAAGTCTTTATATCAGGTTATACAAAGATCTATCAAGGATAATCAAGATATCCTCAATACTGCTTCCAGAGAGGAAGAGTAAAAGCACCATGAGTCCCCTTCTAGCATCTACTGGTACAATTTTTAACAGATCTAATCATGACACCATTAAAATCCTCGCAGGAAAACCCTGAAAGGGAAGAGGCATACACCAGGGCTTGGTTTAATAGTTCTTTTCCGTTTTTACTCACTGTGATTTTCAACCTTACCTTATTGTGCTCACACATGATTTTAGTACAGTGAATGTCTATGCACAGAACAATACTATTCTACATCAGGGTGGGATAAACTATATAAAAACCCAGTAATTCTTCTATATGAAGAAGGGGGTTCTCTCATATAAAATGTGAACATATGGGAAGAAACAAAGAGCTCTCCTTCACAGGTTCAGTGTAGCTATGTAACACCGTCTGCATGCACCTCTCTTCCTAGAAAACCCTGGAATGATCTCAGGAAGGATAAACTGGTGCAACCAGTGGTAGAAGACCTACAGATGTGGTGGTGGTGGTGGTGGTGATGGCTGTAAAAGTGAGGAGAACAGAACAAAAAAATATTTCTGGTGTGGGTATGATTGAGTTTGTTATCTATATTGACATAATTTGAGGAAGCTGCTTGCATGCACCTTCTAAAAGATAGCATGTATGACTTGCAGTCATTGGCAGAAAAATTTTCTGCACAGGGTTCCCTGTAGTTTCTGAGCTACTGGAAATATTATGATAGTTTCTTGGCTACAGCAAAGACTCCTTCTATTGACTGTAATGGAGCTGTGCCACATAACAGTTGCTGAGACTGACATTAGGACTGGCTGAAGATATAATGCCTTTAGACTTAATGTAATTTCTACTTCCGGTCATTTATCTTTACACACAATCTAAAAATACAAGCATTTCTCTATTTATGTTTTTTAAATCAAGTCACTTTGTACTTTTACTGGGCTCCCTTAATACTTTTGCCAAGACCAAATAGAGAATTAAATGGGTCAAAGAGTAAAAGAAATAATGTAAAACTTCCTGCATAGATCTTTGGAATCTGAAAAGAAATTTCAGTTCCAATATTTGTAAAATGCCACAGGACATGGTAACAAAAGTGAAGTGACCCCAGAGTAAAACAAAACCCCTCCAATACTTTTATTTTTTAAGATTCAGTTCTTTGCTGACAGAACATCTAAAAAGTTATTCAGATGGGCATTACTTTCAAATAGATGTCCATTTTGGAAAGGCTATCAGGAGAATTAGGAGTTCAAAGAAATCCTTCACAGCAGGAGAAAAAGTGTAAACTCCAGAAATCGCTAGTATACATATAAGATAGTGCATGGAACTTAACTGCACTATAAATGTAAATGTCTCTGGTGTTTTAACATGGAACTCACCTATTGTGGGGTATGCAGAAGAAGACGTTTTGTAGGCTTTGGTAATTCTTCAATATTTTATATTACAGCAATTTAATTTTGGGATAAACTAAAACCACATGGAGAAAAGGCAGTCTGAAATCAGCACTGAGGCAAGTTTTAGCTGTTTCAAGAGATAGATAAAGATGGAACCACACAAACTACTGGCCCAATTCAATGACATTTTTTTTGAGATCTGTACATTTCAAAGGAAGAAAATGACTCACTCACTGTTTTTTTGCCTGGTATCAGAAAAAAATTTAGAAATGCAAACTTCATTGCCTAGAATCTTGCTTGGATGGATTTATTTTAAAATTAATATCTGACCACAATAAAATCCTCTTATATAATTTAGTAATTTTTCGAAAAAATCTAATTTCTTTGTTGGGAAAACAAATCCTTTGACATTTTCAGAAAGTTTTATATTAGGTAAATATAATTGTAGTTGATAAACAGTGCAAATGAAACTGCATCAAGTCTTAGTTTTATAAAATAACACGAGTTAGAAAAGGAAGTAAACACCAACTCCCCCCCCCCCCCCCCCCCCCCAACAATACTTCTTCCCTCTCCAGAAGATCAGTTTCACATTACACACCTGAGTCACAGAGAACGTTGTTAGAAAGAGGGCTAAGATCATTGACAGCAGTATCTCAGTGGGACATTGGTTATTTGCTTATTTATGAAAATAATTTCTTTGTGGAACTATAATGTCCAGGAAATTAAGCTCCCTGGAGCTGATCTGGAACTGACTGTTGGTTCAGCATCTAGTACAAGGGGAATTTTCTTGGGAACTTTGAACACTCCTCTAATGGCACCATTTTTCGTTACTATAGAGAAATGCTAGCCAGACATTGTAGACTAGAAGCCCAGCTTGTAAGTAGACTTTGAAACCTAAGTAAGAGGAATCTTGCTTCCAGTACTAAGTCAGAACACCCTACTGGACTGAAGAGATTTCACTTGTAGAGCTTCCCACTACAAAAAGGAGACACCATCACAGCTGTGTTGTATGAAAGTCTTGGTACTCACTAAATAGTAAAGTTATTATTAATTTTCTTTGACATTAGCAAGGGCTCTTAAAACACTGAGATTTCTTTGGCTATTGTTAGATAAAATGTCAATCCTCTAGCCTGTGATTAGAAAGCTTTCAAGCTAAAGGTATTATTTCCTTCTCTCCATTATGTGTATGAGACAGAACTCACAACTGATGGAAATGAGAGGGAAGAAAGTTCTGGAAACAAAACTGAGTAATAATAGGATTTTTTAACCCTCATTCCAAAGATCGGTAGTAACCACAAAAGCCACACTGTAAAAGTATCAAGTAGAGTTCTAGTCCATAT
Organism: Athene cunicularia; assembly: GCF_003259725.1. NCBI lineage: Eukaryota > Metazoa > Chordata > Aves > Strigiformes > Strigidae > Athene > Athene cunicularia. The sequence continues at coordinate 15,841,675 of NW_020799092.1, read as the reverse complement.
TTGCTGATTTATGTAGATTTCTATGTCATATTTGCTGAGGGCACAAGTAAAAAGACAACCTAAGTGTCTACAGCCCTGCAAAACTAGCCTAATGTCTAAACCCTCCTATAATAAAAGCACAGTGACTAAGTCATAACTGATAATTTTGCTAATAGTGCACACATCAGAACACAGTTCTTTTAGATTGTAATAACTCTACATTTCTAACAATAGAAAACCTTGGTTTGGTCAATAAATGAAGCAGAAATCTTCAAGGACACATACATAATGTGGATAAAGAAATGCCCTTTTCACAGTTCAGACTGAGACTACATTAGCTGTGTATATTGTTCCTTCATGACATTGGTAATGGTATTGCTCCACCACAGCCCACAAAAAGTACCTGCTGAGGAGTGCCTATAATGAAGACCTTCAATGCAGAGGAGCGAGAAACCTCCTCCTGTCCATCTTGAAGAAGGCAGCAAGTAATATAAGCGTGAGTGGCCTGATACTAGTTTATAATTTAGGAATTTAGTGCAATAATTTGGGAATTTAGTGCAGGATCTCTCCTGCCGCCTAACCCTCAAATAAGCAACCTGTGTCACAGATGCCGTAATAAAGAGTAGCAAGGAACATGAATGATGGTCATGGTTTCTACTCTCTGAGTAGAAAACAGTGCAATGAGATGGCTTCATCCTTCCTGCAACGATAGAAAGAAAGGGAGAGCAATAATCCAACGTGAATAGGTTCTGTTCCTATTTAAAACTGGCTTTCATCTTACTGAAGTCCTTCAAAAGAGTGTTAATTTCCTTATCCAATAAAGTGTTATTGAACAACAAACAGAATTTTAATCTCAGAAGCTCCAGCTGGAGGAAGAAGCCATTACTGAGAACTCATCTTTATTTATGGTTTTGGTTGTTTGGTAGTGGGCTTTTATTCTAAAAATGACAATAATAATCCAGTAGGGGAAAAAAATTTCTCTATAAATCAGATGCAAAATCTAGTACTGCCAGATCCTGTAATTTTAACATGAGTCATATGTTTCTTCTATTTGGTTTTGCTTCCTTTAAATCCCAGTTCTCTGAATCAGGTAATGATAGCATCTAAGATTTTGAAAGAAAGTAAGTCTCCAGTCCTCATTCTTCTCTATCAAAACTTTCCAACATCTGAAAGGAATTGAAAACTAGAATGTTTTATTTTAAAAGATGCTTGGTGATGGTCAATGTCCAGCAAGACTGATCTGGGCAGATTCCTGGGGCTGAGGTGAGGCTGAGTCTGTATCTGATGTTTGTAGAAAGAAATCACAAAGGAGCTGTCTAATGTTAGATGAAATCTTAACACTGTATAAAGGTTTCTGTGTTCCTGTTTAGTCTCCTATATATGAGGTGGCTTGTGCTTCTAGAGAGGAAAGACAGCAACCCTTACTTGTGGTGATGGTGGCAGAACTTCAGACCTATACTCTATTAGTTTACAGGCTAGAAGATGAAATTTCCTTCACTAGTCTCTACTCTTCTTTTTTTTTTTTCTTTCCATGTGTGTATGATGAAAGGAGGGAAGGGGTAAAGCAAATTCTAACCTGTATTAAGGTGCACTATGCTGAACAGCTTCAGAAGCATCCCCCTTGCCATATTAAACTGTATTAGTCTGATGGATTGGTTTTGTGGTTTGTTGTACCCAGTTTTATGTAGATCATTTTCAAAAAGTTGCTACACTGTTTATCCATACCAGAATAGAAATTATAGATTCATAAGCCTTATAAAATCAGCATGTTGAAAAGGGCAACTTGATTAGCCAGTTTGTAGTATGCCTTACACTTTGCAAACTAAACACACCAGCTGGAACTACTTAGCCTGCTAACAAATATTCATATGCCATGAAATTTCATAAACAATGAAAATGGTCATTTTTTTCCCCTTTGGTTCAAAATATAATCTACTTCTTTAACTACGTTTGCATTTTTAAGAGACTTGCAATGAGATACAGAGCAACTGGAGTTAAAGCTACAGCTATAACATGTGAATAAGCAGCTGTCATGGTGTATTGTAATTCAGCACCAATCACAGTCTAAAAATAAAAGACATAAATAAGGGGAAAAAAGCCATAAACTCATAAAAGTTAGTGCAGACTTTCTTAAAGGAACCTGAGGGAGTAGGAATATGTTTTCTTCAGAAGGGAAGGGAAAAACAGGGACAATGATTACACCCTACTCGCTCTAGGCATGTCTAGACAGATGGCTACAGACAGATCTGAGCCCCTCTGCCTCAGCAAGGACCTACTCCGCTCCAGGATTTGTTTGGGGAGAATGAAAGATACATTACTGGGTGAACATTATTTTCAAAAACATCGGGAATCTGCTTGAGCATGACCCATTCACACAGACAGAAATTAATCCACTATACCACAAAGCTCTTTTGAGTAAGGGGGGGCATTCACTTCTTCCCGATTAAAAATATTTTGCTTAGTAACAATGATCAGGTGACTCCTGGCCACTGTGGAATCCAAAAAGTTTCTTTTATGACATTAAGTCACCAGCAAAAAAATGACACCCCAGCTGCTTTCTTGCTCTCCGTCTGCTGCTGGCAAGTGGCATTACTACAGATTGCTTTGGACAGGGCTGTTACCCTGGTGTCAGTTCAGCAGTATGCTAATAGGGCACTTGAAAGCGAGTAATACACTTCCCCCACTCTCCCTGGCTATCATCTCCCCCTTTTGCCAATCATTACCAACAGCTTTAAGGGCTCGGGTAAAAGAATAAAACAAATAGTCACTCAGCTGTGGGTCACACATCAGTTCCTAACATGTGGAATGACCCAAGTGAAACAGAGAGCAAGAGAGCTTTAATTACATGTAACTCACAGCTATGTCACAATTAATACCATATAATACAGATGCATTGTTTATCTCCAGAAGTCATTTTATTCCCCAAATAATTCTTTCTCTCTCTTGCTCTGTTTTCTTCTCTCTTTTTTCTTTTTTCCTCCCCCTAAAGAGAAAAGTCTTATGGAAACCAAAAGAGGTCTGTGAAAACTGCACCACTTTTAAATTGTTCATCATTGGCAGCCCAAATATATTTAAATTACAGTTCAGCGCAGCATGCAGAATGGTACATCCTGCTTTATACATTTCTTGCTCACATATATTCCCTTTCTACCTCCTGTTCAACCCTCAAATAGAAATCATGTATAATAAATGCAAAATGTATATAAGTCCAGTAAGCAATGACATAAGCCTTACCACTGACCGTTCCTCAGAGTAAAACTGATTTTCAGTGGCTCATTATCAACATCCTTGAAGGGTCTCAGTGCTCTCAGGTGTAACAAGTGACCCCAATAATACAAAGGTCATTGACCTGAGCAGCTCACTTCTGCTCTAATTCCCCTCTTCCCTTATGACAAGACTTGCCTTTACCCAGGAGAACAGAGGACTCAATGTTGAATTGCACCAATGCATACAAATACTTACTATCATGCAGAAGACATGATCCTCTGTAGGTATATCTACACTTCGAGGTGAAAAGTGGGCTCAGAAGTGGATGTAAGAATGCTATTTCCCATGGCCTCAAAGCTTTCCATCCACACTGGTATTTATAGCTCAAATGTCCACATTATACATGGAAAAAGCTGTACCTCACATATCTGCTGATGCTGTGGGAATGTAACATGCTCTGCCCTACCACAACCTGGTCTGTCTATATCATTTAAACAAGAATTTGGGTTCATGCAGAGGCTGGGAATGGGCTCAGGCTCCCCTCTCAGAAAAAAACAGAATAACCTAATCCAGAGCTGTTAAGACCCCTGCAGGTAATCACTGTGGATGGAAGCCAGGTGTGGGTTTGAGAATAGGGTCACACCTATAAATTTTTGATAGTGTAGGCATACCCTTTCAGAACATGCCTGATTGCTTTAGCTAGCTATCCATTTAGTATTTTAACTGCTTCACAGAGGACATCTTTTGCCCATTCAGCCTCTCCCTTTGACAATGAATGGAAATTTACAGCATTCACAGAAAGGTGCAAGACAATCCACTGCAGAAGCAAGTACATACACGTGCACACACATGCACACACTTGGTAGCAACCTGGAAATTCCTTAGCTGTATATCAGTATTGATTGTGTTTTAGTTCCCAGCAGAGAGATGGTTTGCTCCTTCTTGTCGGTTGTGGAAGATTTTTTGTTTTCTCCATGGGTAATTTCCTCCATAGTGAGCAAACAGTGCAGTCAGAAGAGCTCCAGAGGCAGACAGGGAAAATAACCTGGTAGCTGAGAAGAGCTTATTGGCTTCCGCTGCTTATGAACAGCTCAACAGCATGGAGTCCTCCAGGTTGGTGTATCTCTATAATCTTGACCCACCTGGAGATCCATGGTGTCGAACTATGAACTTATGAAGACAGCACTGCCTCCAGTGGGTGGGGGAACTCCTCTTCATCCTCAGAGCGTTGAACAGTCCAGGAATTGCTCAATCCTTTACCATTTCTTCTATGACAGGCAAGTTCATTTGTTTCTTTTACCACCTCTTTTCCACCATAGCACAGTTTGATACAGATGGACAAGAGGTGATGCACGCCTTTCATTTCAGCATTTGATTAAGTGGCAACCATTCTACACCCTCCATACTCAATAGATTCTGTATCAAGGCAGAGACCCCCAGCAGAAATTACAAAATCTCTGATACCTTTCATATCCTAGCCATCTCTGAATAAGTTTTCTGGGTGACTGCTCTGTTTTGCAGGGATGGTGAAGGAAGTGAGAAATTATTATGAAAGGTATTGGTTGGCCAATAAAGTTTTATAAAAGAAGGAGGTTTCTAAGTATTTCTGAAAGAATATCAGATGCTGGATTGTCTTTCTCCCGGCTAAACAAGAGTCCTTCCAACCCCAAATCACATGCTCATGTCCAAGGAAGATTAGATACTATGGCAGAGTGATGAGTTTCCAATACGGTCTCCTACCATTGCCAAATAAGCAAATACAATGTCATAAACTGCTCTTTGGTTCCACTGACTCTGCACTTCGTTTTTGTGTCCCTAATGAGACCTCTCTTACAACCTATGGCTATTATTTTCAAGCTTTCTGGCTTGCCATTTTGTCTCCTACAGTTTGGTTTTGATGTATAAATAATAAATGGTCAGCATGACAGCTATAGGATCTTTATGAAATAATATTAAGAAATCTTCTTCCTGTGAAGGTTTAGATAAATTAATTTCACTTAAAGAGCAAATTTCAGCTGACTGTTTGACATTAATTAGCTTAGCTTTACAAAACCCCTGCAAGGTATTATATGAATTTTACAACATGCTATGCATTTTACAGATGAGTATGCTGAAGTCCACAGAAAGACTAAATGCCACATTACTATTTTATGCAAACAGCTGACCAATGTGTTGATTAGATTGTGTGGTGATAGACTCTTGGCAAGAGTCCTTAGCTTGCTCCACCAGGGAGTGATAGCAGAACATTTTGAGCAAATAGGCATCTATTTTGGAACTCATCTCTCCTACTGATTTGCAGCCTACGTTTCTTAATTTTTCAGTGCCTGTGCAAAAGGCAATCTATTTAAGCTGTGCTTATCTTTTTTTTTTTTTTTTTTTTTTTTTTTGAAAAAAAACCATCCCAAGTGATAATTGCTGGAGACTTCATGACTCACAGATATCTTCTGAGGTTATGGATACATGAGTAGAGAGGTAAATTTATCCTAAGTCTACCTCTTGAGAGGATAAATTGTGCAGCTGTATACAAGTCAACTACACATAGAAAATCAGGCACTAGAAAGCCCTGATACCTGTAGATTGGCAGATAGGTTGGCCATTCAATTTTCTGTGACCTGAATGATCAATTATTAATTTGGTGGGGGAAGAAAGCAGTAAATATTCACTATTGCTGTATAATAACAACACATGACAACATTTTCTGGTGGGTAGACGAGATGTAGAGACTAGATTCCTCATGCATGCCCCACCAGCCTGTCACAGGACAGAAGCACACACAGTCAGCTCACTCTGTAAAAGCCTGGATAGCTCAGGAAAAAAGAGAACACATTGCACCCATTTAGGATGTTGTTCAAAAGCATAGTAAAAATTACTTTCTAATCCTCTCTTTTTGTAGAACTGTAGAAAAGAATGTTACATTATTATTACAAGAAAGCGGAATCTAATATTTCGTATTGATATATATGATACATATTTCTAAAACTATAGAAAGACATGTCAGTGATAATTCAGTTTGGAAAAGGACACTGTATCAAGAAAGTATTACTTAAAGCAAAGAAATTATTGCTACATCTTGCAGTGCATCCCTATAAAGATGTCTTATGCGGATGTGTTTTGATTTGAAGAAATTTCTGGTTTCTACAACGGATGTGTTTGGTGTTTATTTTCTTCTGCAATATAGTTCAGTGAATATTGTCCCAGAGTCAAAAGACATGAGCTAAAATGGAGGGGTTTTAGGGGTGTGTATCTGCTCTTGCCACTTCCTCTTCATTTGAAATTACAAGGCTGTTTGTGCCATTAACTTTAGTTGCAGCAGAGATGCTTATGATGTCACAGCAGGGGCAAATAATGAATATAAACAGAAAGAACAAATGGTCTCTTATTCCTTGCTTTCATGAACTTGCCAACAGTCATTTCAAGCAAACATATCCAAAATAATTCAAATTATGTTGATGACTTATATGGCAAATAGTACATTACTTCCTGAGGTGCTGTATGGAAATGTATGGGATTCCTGCTTACTAAGACATTATTCTTCAAATAGTCCAATTGGAATATATGGACTGCTGCTGACTAAACCCACAGAAACCTGTGAGTCTGATGGGAAGAATATCTCTTCTCAGAAAGAAAAATTGTGTGAGAATCTAACTTCAAGGAAAAAAAAAAAAAAAAAGACATGTTATCTGACAGATCCACTAAATTCCTGAAAGTTTCTTACAAGGCATCATTTTGATCACTTTATTGTGTAATGGCACTGTAGTTTCATTGTTCCCTGTTCCTTTCCAACAGGCATGAATCTGAACAAAGTTTTACTAAAACAATTTGCATGAGAAAATTTTAAAGAATGAGGATATGGAGCTGCCATCAGGTACTAGGGAAGGTGAAAAACAGAGAGATTACATTTGTAGCCCTACCTTCCAATGATCATTTCACTTGCCTCTCCTGCCTCTTTCACTGCTTTTGTAGGACTGTAAAGCTATACTTCAAATAAGCTACAGTGATGACTGACAGCAAGATACCACAGTACTGTAAAAAGGTAATTGGTGTTGCGTTCAGTTACTCTCCCTTATGATATTATCACTATAACAGTAAATTCCAGCACACCACCAGAGAAAGTTTCTTAAGAACTTCCTGACTGGCAACAAAGAACAGACTGATAAATGTGCCAATAAAGTGCTTGCAATGTTCTTTCTTGGGAATGGGATGCAGAAAATATTTAGATTTGTTTCTGTTTGTGTCAAACATCCTTGATGGGGATCTGCTCCAAGATTTCTTTAGCATACCTAATTATACATAGTAACTGTTGGCCAAGTGTTCACTGTCCATCTCCACTGTTACTCAGAATTTGCTGCTATGGAGAAGGGAACAAAGCTCCTTTGCAGATCTCTAAAGATAACGTAGTCTCTGTGATTTCCTCTCTACTCAGAAGACAAAGAGGAGCTTTAAGAGAATCTATTCCTTCCAAAACCCATGAATTCTGTTAGTGGCTTTTGGTCTGGAGTACAGAGTTCAGATTTACCACTATGATGCTACAAGATACTATTGTCTGCAAAATACTAGGGCCTCAGCTGTTATTGCAAACAAGATTGCAAAGTCTTTCAGTGATTGATTTGAAGTTATGTGAAAGACATTCCTCAAAGTAGATGTTCTTTTATTCCTCACTTGTTCCTTTAAACGGTTCTGGTTTTGGGTCTTTCTCTTTTAATATTACAAGGGCCAGATAAAACTGCCTCCAGACACCACTGGTATCACCAGCAGTTAATTACCAGCAATTGTGTTTGACTCGGAACTCTCTTCTCTCAAATGATAATGAGCTGGATTAAAGGAGATCGAGAACTGCTACTCTAATATGACTTGGGTAATTAAATTCCAATATTTAAAATTCTACCTAGCATTGCAATGGGATACCATAGTCTATTTCCTATGCTTTGATAACATTTAATTCTGCTAAATACTCTGAACCAGCTGATGTTTCAACCCAGAAGTGTACTGAATATGATGCAGTGGGGAGTTTTGTGTAGTGAAGTCCAATCAATTGGTAGAAATTTTATTACTCCCTTAAGGTGACAGATAACATGAAAATGTAAACCATTCCCGGCAGCATCTGACTAAACATAATGGAGAATCTAACATGATTTTTGGAAGTGTCAAACTCTAACAGCTCCAACTGAAGACTATGAAATCAAGAGATTCCAAAAATCTCATAAAATCAGCCTCATAGGCCTCCCTAAAATGCTAATGAAGGCTTTCTTGTAGTTACTGCTAGTAACGTGAGGGAATGCAACACAGACAAGATGAAAGCTCTGGTTAGATAGTCATTTTTATAATCACCGCAGAGGTGAAATAAGATGAAAGTCCTGCCAAGTCAAGGCTGTTCCTGCCTACCTACAATTACTAGTCAAAGGAACATGTCAGAGAAATTGATTATCATTTGTTTAAAATTTTTACCAGGGTGGAATCTTTGCTGAGTGAACTCCAGTAAAAAAATTCCACTAATTTCTATGGAGAACTTGATGAGGACAGATACTTGTTTTATAGAGATACAGCCGTCTCACAAGATTAAAAAAAACCCCTTATCTCTTAGGAGAGCTTTTGGGGTGTGTCTCTGCTGGTTCATTTTAATTTGGAGTAAGATGTTGTCTAATACTACCTGTTCACAGAGACATAAACTGAAGTTTTGTGATGACCAGAAGCAAAAGAAGATCTACTTTGACCTCTGTGGAAACAAGATCTCACCCATGACAGCTGCTTGCGACCTGAGATTTCTACCTAATAGGCAAAGTCAGGCAGAATTTATTTGATGTGAGCTGTGTACTGTGTACTATTGAACTAATGAATAATTGCTGATGGATATTGTATCTAGAGGGCATTTCACTCTGCTGAGTCATATAGTTTTTGCAGTATGTCAAAAATGAAATTATTCTTCTAAGGGCCAGCATTTTTCTGAAGACAAATAAAGACCAACATACAGCTAAAATCTTTTTAAGGGACAGCGCAATCCATCATTTCAGTCATGATTTTGACATTATCCAGTATCTTAGCAACTGACCATGCAAACTGCTTGTCCCTAAATACTGTCACGTGCCCTCTTCCATCAAACAGTTATTACCAATATGGAAATGATAAATGGTTTATTACAATTGTTTTAATTGTCTATAAAACCAAGCTTCTATCTGGCAACACTGTGGCAGAAAACAAGATAAAAGAGAGGTCTCAAATAATTTAATCCACACTGGGCTGTGCAATTAAAAACATTATGATTGTGAAACAATTGGTCATCAGAAGTATCCATAAAAGGAGAGAAGAGAAATGGATCCTGAAGAGTTTTACATGGGGCAGTATTGTAAAATACTATCAGTCCAATAGTTATCTCCAAGAAAATCAGTCTTCAGCCCCTAGAGGAATTTATCTGCAAAATAAGAGAATACCTGTCTGCACAGAGACAATCCTACTCTGGCCCATGGGTGGTCATTTCCTTCAGCGACTTAAATCAGACAATTCTTTGAAAAAAACGCTTACCAGATGTATCATTGCATATTTGAAACTAATAGCCTGCTGGGGGTCAGCTACAAAAACTTGTCTCTTTGGTAAGTTTAGCTTCTGCTGTGAGAAACGTGGGATATTTAATCTTAATCAAGTGGGACAAGGTACATCCTGGTGTCCGTGGCATTTTAAGCAGAGATTATCTTTCACATTAAGATTTTTAACTCCTTGTCAGTTCACTCCGCACTGTGCTAATCATTTGCTTAATGCCAGAGAATGAACAAACTATGTACCAAAAAAATCTCAAGCACAGCACAAGCCATTTTGTGCACTAAAAGGCTGAACTTCAGAACTGAGATAGCCACACAGTATTTTAAAAAACTGCACTCTACGTTACACTTTCAAAAACTTTGGCCTGGCAGAAGTAGTCCTTTTTCGTAATACAGTTATCAAAATAGTGTGTTTCATAACTGTGTTTTAGATGGGACATCAATCCTCACATGTAGAGGACATTTTTTCACAGGAACATAACAGTGGTCGCAGAACAAACAGGTTTTTCACAAAGGTTCTGATCTATTAAGTATTCAACACCATCTTCTACAGAAAGACATGATCTTGCCTGAAGAGCAAATGGCTTTAACAGTATGGTTTTGATTAATGGCTTTGGAATTTTGTTTGTTATGCTACTTTTGCTTTTGTTTGTTTGCTTGCTTGCTTGTTTAACTGGGCAAACAGTCATGCCAAAAATAAATTAGTTAGAGTGAGAGGAAGGTAAGACAGCACCTATCCCTCTCTTGTGTCACAGCCTTGTGATTCTGCTGTAATGCCAAGCTCAGGAAATTAGGTTAATTTTCAGGGAGGCGTGCTGCTTTGCCAGTGTCTGAAAGCTCCTAATTTCTATAAGTCTGCTATGCATCATTCATGACAGGTGGCAAAGAACACTTATTAAAGCAGAAAGAACAATCCAAGGGGCAGCTGTCCTACCCAGTAAAAATCATATGCTGCTTACTACAGACTACATTAAATTAAAAATGGATATGTAGAGCATGATGATCTTTCTTCTCATTAATGTTACTGACCAAACTAAACAGAAAATTAGACATTTATCTAAAGGGAAAGTTGCTCTTTCAAAACAGAAATATCTCCAGCAGGATGTTCTCATTTAAAGATGGTCTTGCTTAGAGACTTAATTGGAAAACCAACTTTGGTTTGGTATGTTTTTCTTTTTGGTTTTCCTATTTTGTAATCATTTTGTCTAAAAGCTAAAAGACAGGCAGGCAGAGAAATGTCATAGTTAAAGGATAAACTGAATAAAATGGAGAAAACAAAATTACCGTAAAGGGCTGTGATGTGTTGCAGGACAACAAGAAAAAAAACACCAACAATGGAACAAAAACCTGGAGGATGATCTATTTATTACTTTTTGCTTTCAGAAAATGATTGTTCTTCCTACCAGTTGAAACATAGTTTTAGAAGAACTGATTTTTTCTAGTTAAATGGATGGAAACCTGATTTCCTCTCGGACTACTGAAGCTCCCAAGAAAAATATCATATTTTGGGAACAGACTGCTGTGCATATCAGAGGTAACTGGGTAGAACAGATTGGTAGAGTACAGGATATCACCGACAAATTCAGAATGCAACTCATCTCAGTGTGCACCAACATAAAAGCCAAAGCAGATGTTCATTGCTTCTGCCACTGTCATGTTAATTCCTAAAACTGCATCACAGATAGTTAAGCAGTACCACAAAATATTTTGCATCTTATCAGAAAGCAGGTAATGGACAGCAAGCTACCTCATGGTAATATCCTGGAACAATAGACTCTTTAAAGCTATTTCAATTTTTGCTATCCCAGACTTTAAGTCATTATCTAGACTCCTTGTTTTATTAAACAGCAGGGTAACGTGTCACACAGAATCACCATTTACCAGATGTCAGGTATTTCTGCAACACACCGCAAAGCTATTCCCCTCTGTAGAGGGCTTTCTGTAAATCTATGTAGGTGTATATATTGTCCGTGAACTCCAGTTGTCTTGTGAATTGTTTTCCTTCTGCAGTCAAAAGACCAGACTACATCCGAAATAGTTTCAGGGTAAACTGGAAGACTTGTTCCCACTGTTCTTGGATAAAAGGATGCTAGCTGCAAGCAGTCATGGATGACAAAAATATTTTTATTCAAACATTAACATTAACAAGGAAAATTCTCCTTCTGAAGAACACCACTAAGTGAACAGCAAGCAAAGCTTTAGGATTAATCTTTTTACTTCTCCTAAGCCTTCCAGGAGCTTCTTCAGTAAAACTTGAAGAAAATCCATCCACATACACAGAATAAAAATGAGAAGAGAAAAGGAGAAAGTAAGGAGACAGGGTTTCTTTGTGGATCTTTTTTTCTTTGTTTTGCTTTTAAATCTACTTATAAATACACAGAAAAAAAAAAATATCTTTTGCTGTAGACAACATGAAGATTACAAACATAAAGACTAGAACTGTGTTCTTTTTTTTTATTTCCAGAGCAGCCTGAGCTTTGAGAAGAATTTCTCTCCCATCTACATCTGAAGGACGCTTCTGTTGACCCCAGGGGAGTGTGGCTGAGGAGAACCTTCTGCCAGCTCTGCTGCAGCACATTCTGAACAGTCAGGGCATTGATCTAAGCAGGCTAACATAGAGACACTGGCAGAGGCAGCATAAGGTGGGTATAATACATCCGGGCAGCCCAGAGAGCTCAGAAATACCCTGGGCTCAAAAGCTCTGCTAAGGTAATATGGCATGAGTGGAGCTGACACATGTATGCTCCCACTTCTGTTCCAAGCACTGGCTGCTCTTTAGGGCTCATTATGAAGTGCTTAATGTAGGAGACCTTTGAAGTCCCTTTAGCCTGCAATTGCTATACTGTCTAATTTAGTGTTCATTATATTATTGCGATTGTGGCCACTGCTTGTAGGTGGTTCTCTGCATGTGTAAGGGTGGTGGGAGAAGGCAGGAAAAGGTTGTTCATTTGGCATCAGATGCCCCTGAAATTATTGCTGTTACTGGTAGCTGACAGTGTGACGGAGATAGATTGCTTTTACCCTCTTCTTGTATCCAGATATTTCTAAAAGAAATACAAATGCAAGTCCTCTGACAGAAACTGCCACAGCAGCATGACTTCCGCTGTACAAATGCTGGAGGGAGCCTGCTCCAAGCACCACAGAGATTAGTAATGTGAACAGATTTGAGGCTGGACTCTCTTTGCCAGCATCTGTCTGTGGGTATGATGGAAGGGCATGGTGTAACGCACATTGCTGGTGCAGCTTTGCTGGAAACCAAGGTATAATTTATCCTGTGATAGGTCTGCCTCAGTCACCCTGTGTGACAGGAGCTGGAACACTGAAACCCTCAATGCAGGTAGAAAAAAAGAGAGCCAACAAAAGAAAATTGAGTTTGTATTGTACTTTCAAGAGTGTACATTAAAAGTAAAATAAAAACCAAGTCCCAAATTTGTGAACCAAATCCTAGCCACTTCACTTGGTTTAGTATTCCCTCTGTGACACTGATTGCTTGCAAAGGATTGGAGGAAAGAATTGTGCCATCTCATTCACTATGTAAAATCACTACAGGTGAACGTACATCTATAGGGAATAAAATGTGAGGTAGGAAAGTGGAGAAGAGAAAGCAGAGGCAGGAAAAAGGTGGAAAAATCCCTGTGTGTGAGTGTAAAAAAAAACCTCCTGAGAAATGAAAAAGCAGAATGGAAAAGAAATGTAAAACAGAAATGTAAAAAAAAAATACAAAAGAGAAAAAAAAATACAAATTCTAATAAATTAGATAACTTATACAAGCTCCTTGTGAACCCAAAAATGTAGGCTAGTTTAAAGAAACATGGAATAGGGAGGAAGACAGCTGAAGAAGAAACGACTGACAGCTAAACAGTGTTTAAGAGGTAAACCAGAGTTTGGCCCCCAAGCACAGGGATGGTTCCATCCCTAATCTAGTTATCTAAAAAAAAATGATCATGTTTTGCGAACATCATTCATTTCCCGCTCATGTGGTTTGCCTGTGTTTTGTTGGAGTGATATAGTGGCTATCTCAAACTGTGTCTTCTTAACCCATTCCTTCACCTTTAAATTACCTTCTCTATGGACAGATATTGGGAAGCATTTTGATGTTTTTATTTCTTTTCACATATATTTTTTTTCATACAATAAAAATAAGAAAGGTGTTGGTTACTTATTTTAGCTCGGAATGAAGAGGCATAATTAACTAGTTTGGAATCATGTTTAAAACATAATATAAGTTAGATAACTTCTGCAGAGGTATAATTTTTTTATATATATGTATGGGTGACCTCCTCCAGATACTATAATGATTTTCTTTCAGTTCCAAACAGAAAATAGATTTTGAGACTGAGTTATTTCCTGAAGAAGCAGAGTTGATTGTTTCAGGTTCTCTCCCTTCCATCTTGCTCCAACCTGCTATTCCAGAGCCAGTGAGATAGTAGAAACTGTAAAGCAGCAATGTCATTAATAGGATTTTATCCTCCCCACTCCATGGGGATGCCTTTGGCTTTTGTCTAGGCAAAAAAGTGTTGTCTCAGTGTTATTCTCTCCAGCTTTATGGTCTGTCCTCTCTATCTTTTGAAATGTCACGTGCTCCTGCTCATATTGGTGTAAGCCTCAATTCCTTTTATTTAATCCCATTTCTCCTTTAACTTGGTTAAAATCCCACTTTCACTCTCAGATCCCTCCACACCTCCAGTGCTTCTTGTATGTTCATGCCTGCACCAAAATGGGCATGTCCTACAGTCTGCCAATTCCAATTGCCTGCCCACCCACATGCTCCTACCAGATTTAGTGCAAGTGATGGTTCGTCAGACTGCTGTTTTCTTCTGTATTCAGTGATATCTCTGTCCAAAATACATCACCCACAGGAACCCCACTGAAAAATGTTGCCTGCACATGTTTTTTAAATTTAGTAGCATGTAAGAAGGTGTCTATACATGCTAGTGCTCATGTGGAAACTTATTGGAAGAAAATAACAGCCCCCAAACACTTTCCCTCCTTCAAGTGTCCATCTGGTGAAAGAAACTGAAGCAGGTGACAATTTGAAGAAAATTAACCTGCAATGCAATTGTCTGGTAGTCAAAGCCCTGGTATAGTTAGGCAATCATAAACTGTGACAATACTTCATCCTACACAAGTACTTATGTTTTGTGGTGATATTGATAGAAAGGCACCAAGACTTTCAACAGTAAAAGTTGGAACGACCGTTACCTACAAACTTCTACGTACCCACTTTACCCAAGCACATGGACAGTCTTACAGAAGGCACAAAAACAGTATTTCTGCTCAAAGTTAGACATGCAAAAGTGTTTTCAGGTTCAGAAAGTGTATTTGTAGCAAATCGATACAGTCTGTTGCAAGAAATTATCGTAGTAGCCTATTGATAAAGAAAAATAGAAAAAAGACCTATTGTATAGGAAATTGCAAGGCATTTCAAATATAAATGGATTCAGTCAAATAAAATATGTACTTGTGCTGGTTTTGGCTGGGACAGAGTTAATTTTCTTTGTAGTAGCTAGCATGGGGCTATATTTTGGATTTATGCTGAATACAGTGTAGAAAATGCAGAGATGTTTTCATTACTGCTGAGCAGTGCTTACACAGAGTCAAGGGCTTTTCTGCTCCTCACACCACCCCACCAGTGAGAAGGCTGGGGGTGCACAAGGAGTTGGGAGGGAACACAGCTGGGACAGCTGACCCCAACTGACCCCAGGGATATTCCATACCATATGATGTCATGCTCAGCACATAAAGCTGGGGGAAGAAGAAGGAAGAGAGGAACATTCCGAATGACAGTGTTTGTCTTCCCAGGTAACCGTCTGAGTGATGGAGCCTTGCTTTCCTGGAGAACACCTGCCTACTGATGGGAAGTGATGAATGAATTCCTTGTTTCCCTTTGCTTGTGTGTGGAGCTTTTGCTTTACCTATTAAACTATCTTTATCTCAAACCATGAGTTTTCCCACTTTTTCTGATTCTCTCCCCTATCTTGCTGGGGGGAAGTGAGCGAGTGGCTGTGTGTCGCTTAATTTTCCCCTGTGGTTAAACCGTGACCCTATTTTACTCAAAAAAAACCCCAGAACAAACAACCAAGCTTTTGGGTCACAGACTTATAATTTCATGGGCTAAATCACAGTAACAACAAATATATTTTCATAAAATTACCATTATCTCATAAAGCACAGATGTTCTTATCCTTGTCTTCTTTGCCTCCACTAATTTGCTCTGGCACTGTACTGGGTTTCTCCACATATACCTTGCACACTCCTGAGTTGGCACTGTCATCTCTCAAAACAATATTAAGCAAAAAAATTCAGCAAGTTTTTAAAATTTTGTTTCAAAATGAAAGAAATTAAAAGAAAATAGTTCAATGAGCTCTCCAAAAACTGAAAAATGCACTGTTTTGAATTTCTAATGAAGAAATTGTTTTTTTTAAGAGGCAGATATTTTCTACTAAAATTTTTAGCTACTACAAATTAAAACATTTTACTGAGAAGTCTTTAAGAAGTATATTAGAATAATAACTTTCTGGAGTTTCTGTCTTTTTTTTTTTTTTTTTTGCATTCATTTTTAAAAATACAAATAAATGGCAGTGGTTGGTAGTTTGAGCTGTTTATTTTTCTATCTTCCTCTCTTATTATGTGTTTTCTAGTGCTTATACATGGGAAATTACTATATCTGAAAAAAAGATAAAGCTCCTCTAGAATATGTTCAGTAGAGACAGTAGTAATTCTATAATATGTATACTAATAAGGAACTTTAAAGCATAAAGAAACATCATAATGACTGAAAATGAAAGAGGTAGACTGTTAATAAAAGTGTCTGAAATGGGAAGCTCCTTGCAACTGTGGTGTTAGGTCAAAGTCTTAAAAATTAATTAGAGAGTATAAAGAGAAAGGGACAAAAAATTACCTAAAATGGTAACACTTAGTCCTAAATCTGGACATTCAGTAGAGGTAAGCATAGTTGAAATTATCCTCTTCAGTTCCATGTAGACAGTAAAAACACATCCCAGGTGAGGAATAGGTATATGAAGCAAACCTGACAAATTTTTTTGACTCCCGTTGCAGCCATAATCTTTCAGTTTAGACTGGTCGATTCAGGACAAGTACCAAGTTAATAACATGTTAACCTAAAGCCACACTGTGACACTCCATTAAAGTACCAAAATAAGATCATTTTGGTCACAAACTATCTATTGTAAACCATGGTGTGAACATTTTGTCTTCCAAGACTTATGTACTAAAAAACATGATTAATCAGATCAGGGGAGAAAACTTCATCAGCGAAGTGCAGTGACACCAATGCATAACTAACCTAAGCAGTTTGTTCATTACTAGCTTTTACAGTGAGCCAATACTGAATACTAGTAGATTTTCTCATGCTTTCTACAGGTACACTTACATTCTGCATTTTCTAAAAATATTAACTCCTGTGCCATGTCATTAGCAGCCTTCCTCTGCAGAGTTACAACTCATGGGCAGGAAATCTGAGCTGGATCACTCCCTCGCTGTTTGGAGACAGGCACTGATCATGCAAAGAGAGCTCCTCATTCCCAGTTAAGGAGTCCAGTTCTGCAGTCCTCACTTAAACAAACCACCGTTACTCACACAAATCTCCTACCTACAGCCAAGGGACTGCTTGTGAGACGGACAGTTTCAAAACTTTCTCAACAAGAGAAAAACACCCACTTTACCTCAGGCTAAGGACACTGAGGCTGCTTTAAAGACTACAACTACTCTAAAAAGTATAACCTGAAGCACTGTGCTATTTACATAGCATAAGGAGCATAAGCCTTCCCAGTAATTCCTGAGCTATATTATAAATGTTGCTACAGTTACCAGCAAATGCAACAACTTCTAAATAACATGCCCAGGTATACTGTGCTGGCTGTTTAATTAGCAGGTCTAAAAATTATAGCTGTTGCTAATATAAAGATCAGTTATTGGTTTACACATAGGTTTTAAAATTTAAAAAATCTTTATCGTAAAGATTTATTTTTTCCTTTTCTTTGACTAGAACAAAAGTCAATATGAAGATTTACTCTCAGTGAAGGTTCTTAGCAGAGAAAGAGACGGCATTCAGGCAGCAACCATCTTTACATCTTTCTGCTCGAGGTATTTTTTTACTGCTCTCTTGAAATCTGAAACTCCCAATGACATGCTGCTGAAACCCTTCTCTTATTAAAAACTTTATATTATGGAATTTCTGGGGAGAAATTAGTGGGATTTTTTAACTACGTAAATTCATGAAAGATATCTTTAAAAATTCATTACCAGAGTATTTTAGCCCCATATATGATTTGTTGTTAATGTCTGAACTTGACACAGGTTAAGGAAGCAGTTTACATTGAGAGTATACTGCATGAAGACTCACCACAGTTTATCCTGCCTTTTGATGTGGCTGAGTTCATTTCCTCTCAGTCCAACCTCAGCATGGACCATTAAGATCTCCTATGTAGCCCCCATCTCTCTCCTACTGCTTTACAATAAAGATACCACAAGAATAAAATTATATTTTGCTTGAAAAATATGAAGACCAATAAACATTAAATGTGAGTACAGTGAGGAGATTTATAAAGTGGATAGATGGCATTTATTTCAGATCAAGCTCGGCATCAGTCAGGAGCTGGAAAATAAAAACAGCTTGTGACAGGCAATAACCTGTTCCAACAATACAACGGACCTCGTAATCAAGCTGCAATCACTCTTCTGATCTCCCGCGGTCTTGTTTCTTTCTTTTCCTTCTTGAGGAACTGGCACTTCCAATCTATTCTAATTTTCCTGATTCTAGGCTTTGATTTATACTGTTCTGGCTATTGTACATCCTGTCAGAGGAAGGAGGAGTTAAGGATTCGAGGTGGAGGGAGAGGCAGCACTGACATGAGGGTGAGTAAGAACAGAGAATAATACCAGAGATTAAGTGATTCTGATGGGTGACGTTTTAGTCTGTCTTGCTCTGTAATTATACATAACATTTTTCCTTCAGTCCTGACTGATGTGAAAAAATACGAATAAAGCTCCATGTAAAATGATGGTCCAATAGTAAGAGCATGGTGCTGAATTCAGAGTTGGGACATCTGGGTTCTGGTCCCCTCGGCATCAACATGAGACTACACAGAAGCCATTTATTCTTCCTTCTGCCTTTGTTTACTCTGATGCAGAGAAATAGAATTTTTTAACTCTACTTTTCTAACAAAGTGTGCCAAATGAAGGACAGACTCTTTAGAAGTGACATCTCCAATAGAATTTCTTTAACCGTGCTAGCTGAGACACTTCTCTGTCTATTTAGTGGTCTCTCATGCCCTGTGTGTATCCCACACTCTTTTTGGTCATTCTTTTGAGTCTGAGACATTTTTGAAACATAAGAATCTCCATGTAAGCAGAGATCACTGAAGCCTGTACCCAAGAGTACAGAATTATACATAGTGACACATAGTATTTATACTTCATTCTTCAAGGGACAATCATGCACTTTGTTCAGCAATCACCACTCTTTTCTTAAGCAGAAGGGTACCTCTTTAAACTCTGGCTTGGTAATCAATGTAAAACCAAACACATATGAACTGATACCACTAGTAATTTTGATCATAAAAGGCATAACAGTTAGTATACCTGGAGGTGATGGTTATTTCCATGTGACTGACAAATGCTTCTTAAAAATGCATTAAATACCTTGGTTCAGTTTCTGCCCGTAGTCTGACAACTAACAGCATGAAAGTCACTGAGTAAAATATCCCTTGAAAACATTTTCAAATGTGCTGTCCTGTATTTTCAGCATGTGTGAACAGGTTGTATGTGTGGGAGAAGAGATGTTAAGAAATGTGGGTGAGAGAGATCATGAAAGATGTTGCAGTCTTTGCTCAGGCTGGACATCATTTCATTCCGTTATGACCTGACCACTGCTACTCACAGTATATAGCAGTTGATACAGCAAACATTTCTGGTGTATTTCTTCAAAGGTGATGTACTACACAAAGTGAATAGAAGAGTGGTAGCATCTGTCCTACACTGAGCAGAAGAGACAGCAGGTGATATAAAAAAGGCAGTGCTAAACCAGCAGAAATGTCCTGAGTGGCATCCCTTTGTCTGCTTTGCAGGTCCAACGCATTCAAGAAAGGGGATGATGGAGCAGCAAGATGTTGAAGTGAAGGAAACCACGAGACAGAAATTAACTTCCCAGGGAAGCCATACCTGTCTTGGGATCACACACTTTCCCTTGGGACATGCACAGGCAGCCAGGTTTGTCCTTTTGGAGTGGACTGAACCCTGTGCGGCTGCCAGGGTGGAGGAACACGGTTTCTATCCTGTATGGTGGCAATCGTGGTGTAATCAATGAAAACATCCCCAAAGGTAGTTTCTAGTGCTGTCCATCATTGTCCCAAAGATAGCCACAGCATGGACCTGCACTTGGCCTTCATGCCTCTCTAACGGCGCTTACCTTTCCCCTTAAAAAGACAAGTGGACAATGCAAACTAATGCCTCCTCTAGCCTTAAACTGTAACATATCACCATGATGTTCAGAGGCATTGAACCAAAAGATCCTTCTGCAAGATCTCATCAAGAACAAGCTGAAATATGGAGTCAGCCACCAGAGATTTACAATAATTGTCTGATGCAAGGAAAGGGACAATAAAAACAGCCCCTGCTGAATGGCCCACTCCTCTGGTTTTGTCTTTTCTTCAACATCTTTCTGGTTTGGTATATGTCCCCACAGCTATGCTGCCCCTGAGCACGTCTTAAAGCAAAAGGGAATAACTGTTGGCCAGCTTATCTGCCTGTCCCACTATCTAGACCACGTTCAGTTTCTTTTTATAAATATCAGGACATTAAAAAAGAAGGTAGCTATGTCATATGAGTTAAGTGAACAGTCACATGCAAAAAAACCCCAAATTCTCAATGCTGAACATGAAAATCTTAGAAGAATCTCGGCCTTGACACGATTGTTGAAACTATTAATCAGACTGCTAAGCTTAGCCAGCACACTTGCAGATGAACAATTCAAAATATAGGGGGAAAATATCCAGTGAACAAATTAATGACAATTAACAGATTGTTCAGCATAGGTCATTTTATCTTCAGTGATCTGAAAGCAAAAGAGAGCATCAGCTGTCTGATGAGACCAGCGTCCAGTCACTCAGGATGAGAGAATGTCTGTTTTCAGAAAAGCCCATCTTCACACAACTGTCTTTGAGGTTATTGGAAAGCCGAAAATTTTTCTCACATCTTTCAGGTTAATGGCAATCGATCATTCACAGCCATTTTCCTGCATAGAAGCCTACTAATTATGTCCCCATAATAACCGTTTGTGTTGGCATTATGCTCCAGCATACCAGCCTGATCAGATTACTTGCTTGCAAACAAATTTCTTCACCATTACCCTGGAGAATGTCACAAGCTTATAACAAGTACACAAGCAAGGCTGAGTGAGCAGGGCAGTTGGCTGGAATATAAGAGAACTGTGAGGTTTTGTCCCACATATATCCTTTATAAATTCTTTACCTATAGCTTGATAACTTTTTGTGCCCTGTCCTCTCTTCCTTAGACTGAGGGGTCAGAGATAATACCCAGACAACTCTCACAAAAGAGACAGATTGCAAACTACAATATACTTCTACAATGGATGTGTGATACCAAGCAAAACAAGTACTTCTACATGTGACTGAGGCTTTTTAGATGGTCACATAACTCAAAGACTCAAACAACAGATTATGTCATTTGATGACTGTCTGGGCTGTCTGTTTTTGAAGAATGATGAGAATTGCATGGTGGAAGGGAGAGGCATATGGAAAGGAGAATAATAAGAAAGAAAGGAAGTGAATGGAAGAGTACTCTGTTTTCAGTCTACTGGATGTGGACAGAAGAGAGAAAATTTCCTCTCTCCTCTCCCCATCCTTTTCTCACTGCATCCTATCAGCTCTGTTTACCAGAGTGCTGCTTTCCATAAAATAATAAATATTTGATTTGTTTTCAGGAAAATATTGCTCCCTTCACTTAGATGTTTAATTACAGGATTGATTATTAAAAAAAAAAAAAAAAAGTAAATGTATAGCACCATTGGCAAAATCTATTCTTTGAAGAAACACCAAGAAAATAATTATTTTGATTTTCAAATTATTTGTCCAGTTAAGCTCTTCATTCCTCACTGTGTGGCAGATAACATAATAATCTGTGTATAAATAACAATAAGAACAACTGCATGACATGATCTGCTCTGTGGAGAACATGAAGTATCTTTGCAGATTTTTTTTTTTCTTTTCCCCTTGAGGGGCTGTAAGTACTAATTGCAGCAAGCAGCAAAATAAAAAAAAAATGTATTAAATATAGGTATTGTATCAAATCCCAGCTATTCATGAGCTAAGCTAGCTAAGAAGGGTCTGGTCCTGCACCCTTCAGTATGCAGGACTGAACCTAAAGCTGGGATGACATGTACATTATTTCCTATAGGAATGCAAACAGCTATGTCATTATTTTGTAAATTTGCTTGGAGAGAGAATGCTTATCTAATCGAAGACCAGCTCTCATTTTCCTTGCTGTGCAATTCACATCGGAGTTCAAAGAACAGTGGGAGAGCAGACAACATGCAGCCCTTCTCCCCACTGGGACGTACCCAGCATTTTAAAGCAAAGGCACTGATGTTTCTACTTTCCAGCTATGCAATTCTCCCCCAAAAAGGATCAACAGCCAGGTTAAGCATCAACAGCAGCACTGAAAGGTAGCTGGAAAGACACCTTGATTACTACTGGAGAAAATAAGTGCATCTGGTTTCTTTGTGAGATGCTGCCTCATTTTAGCACCTCTCCCCCTGCTTACATGCATCTCTTCTAAACACCCATCAAGCCCCAGCTTGCCAAGCCCTGGTATCAGAGGAAACGTGCTGCCAGCTGTCAAGGACCGGATTAGGCTCCTTCTGAGGCTGCACTTTAAGCACCCATAGGGGTTCACTGTAGAGCAGCAAGAGGTCTGGCACTCAGGATACGTATTAATCCTTTCAGATCATGGCAGGGAAGCTCAGGCTGACCAAGAGATAACAGTCTTTAAAATCCCTGGGCCTGTACACACTAGCTGAGACCATGTGCTCTTTTAGTGTCCAGGATGCAGTGAAATCAGAAAGGGATGTTCACAGCCTGAGTGTCCCTACACACACACCCCCGTGGCTGATTGTTGTAGCAGAGTAGAGTGGGTTAAATGAGGATAGAGGAGAGAGTTGGCATGACGACTGCAGAAGTCTTCTATGTGGCCTGTGCAATAACTAATCATTACACAGTAAAGGGTAATAATTACTTCTTAATGCTGCAGTGCAGGAACTGGCTTCATGGCAGAGCACAGTAGGCTGAAGAGATGGGGTGCTTGCCAGTGCAAGAAAAAGAAATAAATTGGTGTGAACCCCATCAAAGAGGTCTTAACAGACCTTCAAAATAAGTAAATGAATCTTCTTTATTTAGTTATTATCTCTTCTTTATGTGCTTAACTGCAAAAAATTTCTTCTTTCCTGGCTGTTGTGTTTTCAGTTTTCTTCCTTCATTTATGAAGCAGTAATGTGCAACAAATGAAATCTTGGTATGGAGTTCTTCTTGTGAAATAAATCAATAACAAAAAACCCCACACACCCAGAAAACCCCAAACAAAAATGAGTAAGAGAACACTCTGGGTTTTAATCCTTGTTCTTATTGCTGTGTTGCATTAACAACACTGGCAGAGGGTTGGGAAACAAGCTCAATCACAGCCTCCTCATGCCTTGAAGTAAAGAGCTGAAGACCTCCTTCTTTGCTCCATCCACCCTACCTGGAATACAAGTTAAATTGAGAGTTTTTCACTGCTAAGACTTTCAGTCAGGAGTCTCTGCTCCTTCCAGTTGTGTTCAACTCAACATAGCACCTAAAGTGTTCCAAAAAATGAAATGCAGAGGATGCATTTCTCCTTTGCCGTTGTGCTGTAGGTATTTGTTGTGCTGTAGGTATTTCTTGTGCTACCATCCTCAGCACATAATCAGCTGTCATCCTCAACACATCCTCAGCTAGTCTTGTCTGCTGACCTGCAGTGGGGAAACTTGATGGTTCAACTCTTACTTAAACAGTCAGAGAGGGGGAAAGGGAGTGAGGTGAAGGGATTTGTTCTTATTCAAGTCACCAGCAGGAAGATTCCCTCTGAGAGAAGAAGTGGCCATCCAGCCTGTGCCCCAGATCACACAAGAAAAGGCAATTCAGACAGCCTCCAGTGGGACTGAGTCTTCAGGAACTGCACCTTTTGTCCAAAGCAGCCAGAGCCAATACCTCTCCCTGAACAGAGTCACATTTGACTTCTAGGGTGCCACTATGTCACCTTGTCACAGCTTCCCATACTAGGAAAATACTGCTGTTGTTGGTTTGTTTGGCTAAGGACTTTCTGCAACCTTGCATCCTGCCTTTCCCTCACGGCTCTGTATCCTCCCATCCAGGCTGCTGGGACAATGTTTTCTGAACCCTGGGGCAGTGTTTTCCCCTCACTGTTCCCACACTGTTATTCTCATGCTGCTAGCCTTATAGCCTTGCACACACCCCCCCCCCCCCCCCGTTCTCATGGACAGTGATTTCCACTAGTACAAGAATCAGCCTTTTTCCTCCACTTTTGCTAAATTCTGATTATAGCTATAAAAAAAGTTTATGCAAGGTACGTAATAAAGTTCATGTGCACACGAGCAACTGGCCATGCAGCCCCCTGCCCCGATCAATGTGTGCTCCAATCAACACTAACAGTAAGCAGTGACAGCCAGGTGAAGGTTTGAGCATGTCCTGGTGGAAACTACAGTTACTGTGGAAAGAGTATTAGTGGGGGAACCAGCTGCTGCACAGCACAGGATGACCAGGAGACATCTGGAAACCATACTTGCTTCTCTACCCAGCTGAGTGTCATGAGCAGACTTTCCTTTTCCCTTCTGTCTCTTGTCTTTGTTTTATTTTCCATGGCTTATTTTTTCCCCAGCTTATTTTTTCCCCATTTTTTCACAGGTAGAGTCAATGTAGGCCATCAGCTATGGACTTCACTAATAAATCTTCATGCATGTGAACCTGCCTCAACATTGCTGGTACAAACCAGCCATAGTGAGAGAGAATTTCTATTACAACAACATACATAACATATGATGTACTGGTTTGCATTGTTTATTTGGTTTACATATGTATCACCAAATATATTGAGGCAATAGCCAAAAGACCGAAATGGGTTGGGAAAAGTAAAAAAAAAATAAATATCTGGAGGTAGATCATGGGAACTGGTAACTTACAGGTGAAAGGCAGTGCTAAACAGCTGGGAACAGTGTCTTCCCTTTTGGCTGACAAAGTAAGGATATATGTTTCCAAACGTAGCTTCTTTTCCTTATCTTTTCAGAATAACTTGGAGAATGCCATTGAAATATTTGTCAAGAGAAAAACTCCAACTCACTGGGTTCTGCCATAATGTTATAGGATCTACTTGCAAAGTTGCCCACTGCTTTCTAAAGCCCACAAACCAGAAAAAAATGCACTGCTAATTTGTATGGTATGGGCTTGGCTCTACTTAGTCTTCAGTATTTTTCAATCACCTGTATATGTATAAAATAGCTTCGAAGGGTAGCCCAAGCAGAGCTGCAGCTTTTCACAGCCTTGTGGGTAGCAAAGAAATAAATTAGGTTCCAGCTAGAACGAAGCCCACATTTTCCTTGAGATTTATTTTGCTTTGCTTTTAAAGATTTTGGCTTAGAGTTAAAAATATTGTACCTAAACTTGAATTTCTAAAGCCATAGTCAAGAACACACACTAACAGCTTGATTTTTAAGCAAGCAAAGCATCCAGAAATAATTTTTACAGTTATTCAGCAGAAAATGTGGGGGCTTCAGCTATCATGAGCTTGAAAATGTAATTTTAACACTAGTGTTGTGTGGGTTTCTTAATAAACAGAAAGCTTGTCTTCTGCTCATTTCAAAGCTTTTCAATTCAGCTTTAAGTTCATGCCTTTAAATTTGTATGTTGTTGCAGTACAGAGCAATCCTGCATAGGTGAAAGAACTATGTTGTGATTCCCACGGGACCATGGTCATAACAGGAAAACTGACCTAGAAAGCTTTCCAATGAACACATGTCCCACCACTTACAGACATAAAAGACATCAACAGAACAGACATCATCTTCAGGGAGTCTCTCTTTCATCATAAGTTCAGCTTTAGCTTTCTATTCTGTAGAGTTCTTTTTTTTTTTTTTTTTTTTTTTTTTTCTTTCCTAGGACTCACTACTTATAAAGCTATTGTCTAAATCCTGATACAGCACATGAAATGATCCAGAGCTTTGAGAAGGCTGTGATTTTGGAGCTTTCAAGTGAAAAGCAATAAAAAGGAATTATCTCTCTTTTGGCATTTGGGAGGGGCAGGTCTGCTCTAATGAGGTAAGAAATTGTATATATGCAACTCCTGAGGGAGGCTTTCTGCTGTTAGATTTACAGGGAGACAAAGGTCTCTTAATGCCTGTCACAACCTTCCTCACTTTTGGTGTGTATAGGCTGTTTGTTCCAGTTTACTTATTGGAAGTAGAAGACTGAATGAGAAGAGAGACTAAAGGCAGAGCTGTGACCACATTTTCCCTTTCTCAACTCACTGTTCCCCTGTAAAGGGAACACCTATAAAGGGAACACAAAAGCATTAAGCTGAAAGAGAAGTGTGTCTGCAAGGAGGTTATCGCAGGCTGTTATACTGGAGTTACAATGGGGTAGGAAAGCACACTCTGTGTCTGGCATTGAGATCTGACTGGGAACCATGAGTATATTAAAATTCTCCAACTGTTACAATGAACAAATAAAACAAAGAATCTTTAAATTTATTTGTAGGAGGTCTTTCTGCGAAGTCGGGGGTTAATTAACAGCTTTCCAGAGTGTCTTGTGGTAGTTTTGATAAGCACCTAGCCAAGAAGGACAACAAATTTCTGGTGAGTAGCAAAAGTAAAACAGGTTGAGCATTGTCCAAAGAAGACAGCTATGCTGATGACTCCAAGTAAGGCTCTGAATACAAGGGCAACTCTCCCTAAACCAGCTCACCCACTGTCCTCTCTCAAAAGCAGCTGGTAGCAATGAACAAGCAAAGGGGATGGGCATACAGCAATACCACCCCAGCATACTCATGTTGAAACAGTGGTGTGGGGAGCTCCCTGTGACTTTATTTGCATCACAAAGATTTTGGTAGTGTTTTTCTTGCAGTATTCTGTCTAGTTTTATCATTTTTTTACTCATTTATACCTTTGGAATCAGCAAAACATCATAGGCCACTAGGTGCCATAGCTCAACCATGCAGTGATTCTTTTTAAATTTGTGACTGTTAATACCCACCTGAGAGCTCTGGGTCTGATGTTGTGGGAAAAAAATGAAATAGTCCCTGTCTACCTTCTCCGTCTCTTCAAGGCTGCTTAGACCTATGTTCCTCATAAGTCATATAATTTCTGGGATAAGGTGTCCTAGTCTATTGAACTGTCTCTGAAAGGCAGGTAATTCTCACCATCTTTGTCACCTTCCTGTGTACCTTTCCCAGTTCCTCTGTATCCTTGCAGCACTAGCATGGGCAGAACTGTTCTCAGGGTTTAAGGAGTTCTATCATGGACTGCTCCAGATGCTGCTGAGGTATCCCATGTATAGCTGCCTGTACGAGCAACACTGAGGGGTGAATGGAAAGGCTCTTACTCTCTAAAGAAAAGAAAGATGAGGTCAATGTCATAAACTAATTTTCACATGGAGTAAAAAGCAACTGCATATTTGAAAGATAACTCCATCGTTCATTTCTTTCTATGGATGCCCAAATTTAGGAAAGGTTCCTCTGTGCAGGCAGTTACAGAAGTGCTGCCAAACACTTTAAAATCTAAAGAGGAAGGGCAGACAAAGCATGTGAGAATGCAAATGCTATTTTATACAATTTCCATGTTAGAAGCTGAGGTACAGCTTTTAACTGCTGAGCTTGTCTGAGGCCATATCTGTATTCTGTGATGAAACTAGGAATTCAGCCCTTGTCACTATTTTCTGAAAGAAGTAACAAGAAAATTGCTCCTCATCTTTTTAGTTATGTGTCATTTCCACACCCTTCTTTGATTTTTAAGAGGCATTAAAAATAATAATGTGGAATATTAATTGTCAGATTTGTCATTTGAAAGAATGGCAATACTTGAGTTATCTGGGTTTTTATTAAATGAGATATTTTGCATTCCCCTGTGCTTCAAAGCAGGAGATATACCATCTCACTCTTCTCAAAAAAAAAAAAAAAAAAAAAAAAAAAAAAAAAAAAAACAGACTAAATGGTTTTCTTCATCTTCTTCCTTTTACCTTCCTTGTTTCTTTCCAATTGTATACTTCTGGGGTTTTTTTCCCTTTACTGAATCATATTGCAAAATGATTAATAACAGTGGGATATTCCTCACAGGGAACTGCTCTGATGTCAAAACCTTTCAGTAAAGATCCCTACATTTACTCCCAGTGGATAAGATTGTGAAAATGACTTGCAGACATCAAACAGACATTTTTAATGAGAATTTAACAGTGAGCTCTTAATGTATTTTTTCCTTCTAGTGTCAGTGAAGTGTTCTGGCTATCACACATGTCAAAAGCAGAAGGGTAACTTGTATTGTATTACCTTTCTTCTTGTCTGCTTTTCTTTTTCAAGTCTTCTATGTTCAGTTAAAGTAAGAAACTTTACAACCAAGATGCCCTGTTTATATCCTCTCTGATAGGGCTCAAGGTTAAACTTGAGAAGGCATGACATTGCCAGGTTAAATATAGCACCTTGTTTGGTGATAGCCTCTCTTTTCATGTCACTCATGTTCTGATAGCTTTCATCAGCTGAGAATACACCGCTAGAAAAGTGAAATTAGTGTGGGTGAAAGATGCCAGTAATGGATCAGGATATCATTTTGCAGCTCAGCCTAAGCATGGAAAAGCAACAGCAGAGAAGACATCTCCCTTGCCAGTCCCCTTCCTCTAAAAAACAGTCTTCCCCCAACATCCATGTTGAGCAACAGTTCTAAAGTTCAGTGAGGAGCAAATTGTCCATATGTTTGTTCCCTACCAAGCCTCTCCCTACAGTTTCCACCACTAGCCCTCATCTGCCTTCATTCTCCACACACACACACACACACACACACACACATATATATATATATATTCATTCATTTACTGGCATGCAGTGTGACGCATAAAAAGGAGTAAACTGAATTTCCCACCATGGCAAAATGCTGCTGGACACATGGGAAAGTGAGTCTCAGAGACAACCTTTTTTAATACATCATCTGGCCTTAGTATCAATTGAAGTGCAAAGCACTACTCTTAATCTACCACAGTAATGGTAATGCAAGTCCTCAAAGACCCTAGGTAATGGAGGAGAAAAGTGTACCCTCTGTGTCCACACACGGACATTGCTTCACCTGTGTACCCTGCTCTCAGAGTTCACTAACTCTGTTTTACATGAGAAAATAGTGTTGGGACAGAGGGGAGCAAGAGGACCAGCAAGTCCTTATAATTTTTGTGAACAACTCTGATGCAGTATATGATCAGAGCAAGGTCATGGCATAATAAACCCTACTTTGGCAATTTTACCCTACTTAACTAAGATGAAAACACACAGAACTGAGTAAAGCCTCAGACCTAGATCCAGTTGTTAAACATTGCCTTCCATTTATTTTTCTCTTCTTTCATTTTTTCAAGTAAGACCAGATTATGAGAACTACTTTCTTCCATGTAAAACTGACCTTGTTAGCTCTTTTTTTTTTTTTTTCTTTTTTTTTTTTCTTTTTCTCCTCACCAAGATCTGGAGCAGTTAGGAGCTTCAGTACTTTTATGTTTGAGGGATGCTGAACATTTTAGCTTCTCCTCTGTTCTGAACAGAAACTTTCCTGATTATCAGCTCCTAAAGGCTCAATTTTGCAACACCCCAGTACAAAGAAAGCCCCTGTGGATGGAGTCAGTCTGCTCCTGTTTTCAGGTGGCAGCACCACAGCTGAACCTCAATACCTGACAAACTGTGGTGAGTGAATCCTCACAACATTGTCATTAGACCAGGAAGAGTTACTCTCCCTACCTCAGGATACTGAGCCAAAGCCTACCCAAAGGTAACAGTATGTCTCTGACCACAGCAGGCTTTGTGTCAGGCCATAGAAATATGTCAAAGGTCAGGCAAAAGGTTGGTGGCATGGTCAGGATTTGTGTTCTTCTTAGTCTCTGTTCAGTGTGCAAAGCACAAAAATATCCTTCTTTAATTAAATCCTGAGGCTTGCACAAAGCATTAGCACACTTAGTTCAGGAAATGTCTGGGATATTCAATGGATTATATGAAGAGAGATCAAAGAGGGATCTAAGTCTAATAAAATGGTAATCATTGTTGACTTCACAAAACTATACCTTGGTAAGTCAACTGGTACAAACAGTTTAAAAAAACCCAATTTCTAGGTAATTTCTAGAATAAATAGAGAACAGTAAGTATCCTTAACTTAAACTAAGTAGCTAACAAATGATACAGTCAAGCCACTTTATAGTAATGATCTTATTACTACATTAAGAGTGGGAGATTAAAGCTCACAATAATTAGTGGAGTGCTTAAAAAGTACTGGAGGTAGAAAGAAAATAGGGGGAAAAAGGAAAAGGAAAGAATGAAGAAAATAAAAGTAAAATCCATAGATTCAAAACAACAGGTGTATTAACAGACAGTTTCTGATTCAGTGAAGTCAAGCAGAAAGCAAACTGAAAAGCAAGATAGGAAAAAAAAAGGTATTGTGAAATGTTAAGGTCCAAGAGGTTGTTTGAGCCAAGCAACCAGCTTTCAGGCAATGACACTTCAGCTCTGGTGAAGCCCCTGGCTAAGAGATTGATATTATAATAAAACACAAACAAAATGTCAGCCGTAAATGAAGAGGGCCAGGGATGCGTTAACTGACAAGAACTTGGCAGGGGGAGGCAGAGGGGGGAATGTCAGGACATTTCTCAAAGGTCTTAAATTCACCCAGTTTAGGAGGGAACCAATGGGATCTGCTACACATCCAGGGGATAATAGGAATATTTAATGAGCAAAGGGACTTTGCAGATGTTCTGAATGATTCATTTGGGGAAATCTGCCCCACAATTGATTCTGTACCAATGTCCATGCTAGACCTACTTTTTTTTTTCAAGACAAGAAAAGACATGAGCTGTCAGAATGTGAAATGCTGAAAGGGGAAACACTGGAACAAACTGATAAACCAAATAGCAACATGTCACAAGGACCTCATAGTTATATATGCAAGGGTTTGGAAAGCATTTGAAAATGAAGTGGTTGTGCTGATAACAACATACGCAAGCTGTCGCTGAAGTCAGATATGCTACAGAAGGACTGGAGGAGAGCAGCTAGCATACCTATCTTTAGGACATACACTGGATTGATCTTAGGTATTATATACTGTAAAGTCTTGTTTCACTTACAGCTAAATTGATTGAAAATAACAAAAGTTAGAATTACATACAGGAGAGAGAGAAAAAAAAGGTTATTTCAAAGAAATGTTGTGTCTTCTACATATTCTTTGAAGCATCAAGCTAATAGACCAAGAAAAACAACGTGATAAGTATACATATATAGGTATTTATTTATCTTCTTAAATTCTTTGATGAATTTCCTTTTAAGAATTTAAGTCATTGTAGAATAAGTAGCTTATTGTTACAAGTTGGAAGATGTTTGAGAAAAAGCAGGAACTACACATGAATGATCACTTTCCACTGTAAAAGAGTAACAGTTGTATTGTCCAAGATTCTATACTACATATAACTTCTCTACTGAAATTATTTCTGTTAGAAAAAGGGAATAAGGATCAAAGTATTTCAGAGAATGCTAATAAAGTTGGGTGAACCTAGTATTTGGATCACAAATGAAAATAAGTGTCAGCCGATGAAGGACAATCACAGATGGAGTGAAATACTTAGAAATCTTCCTGGATTGTAAACCAGCTGTGACCACTCAAGGAAGGATATTTGGCATCACTGTGGACAACCCAGTTGTAAGTTCTGCTCAGTTACAGCAGCAGTCCAAAAACCCCACCCCCCCCCAAAAAAAAAAAAAAAAAAAAAAACAAAAAAAAAAAAAAAACCAAAAACCCCAAAAACCAAACCAAAACAACAAACAAAATTTTCATTAGCGCATAGGAGTAAAATGTGTTAAAACATAAGCAGTTTTATTTTATAAGCCAATAGTTCTCATCTGGACAACGCTGTCCACACTGGTCAATCCATCACCAAAAAAAGGAGGTAGAAGAAATTTTTAAGTTTTTAAGAGATGCAAAGTGACTGGGAACCCTGGGGATTGTCTAACTGAGAGAAAAAAAAAGAGCAAGAGGATTCATGGTTGAATAAATGAATGTCACCTATACAATGAACTGGGTGCTCCCATTGGCCTTTTCATGTCATATAACAGAGACGTAGCAATAACATAGAGAGACAACCAATTTAAATAGATCAAAGGTTGCTTGGAGTGTGGTTTTCCCAAGAAAATCTGTAATTAACCTGCTGAACTCACTGCTACATGCTATCACTAAGGTAGTGAATTTATTGAGAGGCAAAACCAGATTAACTGTTTATCTGGCCAGCAAGTATATCTGAAGTTTGTCTAGAAATGCAAGAAGTTTCCATTTGGTGAGGAAGGCAGGTATCTATTTTCATTTGGAAATGGTCTCTGGGCAGCAAGCAAACACAAGCTGGTGCGTATTAAAACATTTTACTTGAGGGCAGTGCATGTATCTAGGGCAGCATTCCCTCCACCTGCCTGATCCAACGCATGTGGTAAGTGGACAAGACAAAACACCTGCCTGATCCAATGTTGCAATTATTATGTTCTAATGCTCTTTATCTAGATGACTGATGCCTTTTTGAATAGGAAAATAATGAGTAATGATAACAAATAACACAATTTCCGTTAATTATTCACGCTAAATTCATGAAACTTTTCAGATGTATGAATGTTTTAATGAATAAATCGCTGGTCACAAGCTTGCACTAAAGGAACTCAGAAATCATAGAGGAAAGAGCTTGTTGCCATTATTCATGAACAAATCTGTGAATCATTTTCAATATATGATCACTCTGCCTTCTAATTGACTAAATGTGAGATAGATGAGTTTAAAATAGATATCAGTAATTCATTGCAAAGCTGAGAGACAATTTCTCAGGAATCTATGAAAATGCTATGGGCTGTACCAGAAACATATTGTTTCCCATGGACAGATTTTGCTAATTTTTATTTCTCACATGCCGGAATAGATTATAAAAATGAAGGGTCTGATCCTCAGAGTTTGCAGATCATCCTGTCTCCACCAAAATCAGAAGAGCTTTACATACTTGGACTATCTGAAAATCCTGTCCAGAGAAATTACTAAGCCAGAGAATTCTTTTGAATAACTAGGTTTTTTTCATCTCCTTGGTTTCCAACACTAATTTTCACAATGATTCAGAAGAAAGTTCTATGAAGATATTTTTTGCCTTTCTCAAAAAAAAAAAAAAAAAAAAAGAGAAAAAAAAAAAAAGAGAAAAAAAAAAAGAGTACAAAACTCTAAAAAACCCACACCTGCTCACAAAGCTTTTCTAAAAGCTTGAGGAAAACCCTGGGAGATGTTGGTTTACAGAATTTCTCACCTATTTGTGTTGCAGCCTCTCATAGAGATCTTTATTGTCATCACTGTCAGAGGTGCCCCATACTATTCCCAATGCCCATTATCACATTGCATTTCCCTTTTGGCAGAGGCTGACAAAACAGAGATGTTCCATGAACAGTTGTCAAAACACTGGCATATTCTAATTACAACAGTTACTATGTTTCTGTAAAAGTCAAATTCTGAGCTCAATTGCACCAGCATAAACCAGAAGTAATTAAAGTCAGTGGAATCACCCCTGATTTGAAAGAATGTAATTAAGATCAGAATCTAGCCTATGAAGTCAAAAGAGATACTGGAAAAACAAGAATCAGAGGATCATCTCGTCTAAAGGAAAACATGCAGAAGGGTCTCAGCAAAGCAGCTGGCCCTAAATGGTAGTCTGTTTCATTTTATCCTTACCATATTCTTAAAAACAAATACATGACACATATGGACTACTGAAATCCCATTGCATGTCTTAGTCTCATTGGCAAGCATTCTTTAGGAAGCGCTTGATGGAAATAACGCTCACTTTTCCCCTGTTCTATCCTCTTGGGACTTAAAATCATGTTATAATGAGAGATGTCTCTCTGGAACACCTGCTGACATGTATCTCTCCCTGCAGGGAATAGGCAGTGTCAGATATAGGTAAGGATACAGCTTTAAAGGTAGGAGAGATGGTCCAAAATGACAGGCAGCTCCACAGCCTAAAGCATTTTTACATAGAAACAAGCTCAGGGCCCGTGGGAAAGGAATGCATCCAGTTAAAAAAACTCTAGGTGTGGCCTCATCTTTTAATTCTGCCCACTTGTATCAGGGAGATGTAGGAGGGCAGTGGGATAAGTCAGCAAGAAATCCCTACTCAGCTTGGTATGGAGGGCTAGGGAATGCAATCTGCTAGGTACAGGCAGTTGGTGCTCAGCTGGTGGGATGAGAACAAGCAAGTGGGTAACTGTGTCTTTTGGGCAGCACTGACCCAGGAAAAGCTGTGGAGACCCTGGCAAAATTGAAAGTTGTCTTTGCCAAAATATAAGAACTGAAAAAGATGGGTAGGGTGGTGTGTGGGGAGTGTGATAATTGTCTCATCTAGTTACATCAGTTCTCATTGCTTGGCCCTTTGTGGAGCCTGGTTCTTAGAGACAGGAATCCGGACTCAGATTTAACAGGACTTGAGATGCTACCATACAATTTAAGCTTTTTAAGATTTAAGGCTACAAGCATTTGTGAAAAAGTTATCCCTGTCATTCATACGAGATGGATTTAAGCCCCTTCAGCTTTCCTTAGCCTGATTACTGTTGTCCACACACCCAAAGCACCCATAGAAGGTCAGGGCAGCATTTTCACAAGTGAGTAATCCTCTTCTGTTCCTTCAAATCTCTGAGAATTAGCTGCAAGTTACTGCAAGCTGAGAAGCTCAAAGCCAGAGACATCCAAAATTTGTGAATAAATGGCAAGACACAGACTGGGCTTCCCAGCTCTAATTTCTTCCTACCTATTCTTCCATGGTTTAACCCACCCCACAGGACCTACAGTGTTAACCTCTGGGTGACCAAACCCCACCTGCTGAACCCCACCTGCCTTTTATTGCAAATTGGAATTTAGAAGAGAGAACAGCTGATTGGAAACAGACACTGGGAGGAATGCCCTTATCTCATACCACTTGTTTCTCTCCCTTGCCTGTAATTCCCTATCAAATCTCGCATCCTCTGTGTCCGGGAACACTCTCTCTCATCTGCCTCTGGCACTAGAGGGCGCGGGGATCTGGGCTTTGGACTGAAAATCCAACTCTCCGCAGATCCCTACTTTCCCTTAAATTGAACTCAACTTTCAAAGAGGTCTTGATTTCACAGAAAGGGAATCTGCTTCAGTATTACTGGTTTGTCTGTGCTCCCCATGCTGCATTGCTATGGAAACGGGACCAGAAAATAAGTCTTTTGCATGTAGGTCATGATATTAATGGAGAAGAGAAAGTCTGGATGAGCGGGTGAGTGGGTTACAAGGAGTGAAGTGAGGCAGAGTAACCGCCTGGGTCTGTAGCAACAACAGTGGGAAATTTCATAGTAGATGTCCTCAAAAGACTATTGAATCAGACACCCAATGGACTAAAATGTCCAAGAACTTAGTCTGAGAGTCATGAAATGCACACAGGGATTCAGTCCAGAGGTGTCAACCAAAAATGACAGTGGGGCTGGGCACCCAATACACAGGCAAAAAAAAAAAAAAATAAATCTTTTGTTCACAGACGGTGTTTTTCACTGATTACCTCTTTTTCCCCCTTTCTGTGTCTTGGTCTCCCTCCTGGGCGATGGCACAGCACTGCACGGCTGCTGCCCCTTCCACCTCCTCGGGACACTCCTGATCACCCATGGTCCAGATCTCCCCAAGCTCTGCCCAGATGCAGAATTAGAACCTTTTGGGTGGAGGATATTACTCAAAACCTTGGTTTTGGATAGGAAAAGAGCATGATCTCTCTTTTTTATTATTTTACCCTCCACCCAAAGCAATGCGAGGACATCCTGGACCCCCCTCCCCATGTACTGAACCCCTTTTCCAAGTGGACTGCAATGCAGAAATCATGGAGCGCTGCAGACAGGAGCAAAGAGGGCAGCTCAGTGGGGCACATGCTCACCAAGTCAGCAAGCCCACTGCACTTCTTGCTTTCCTGATGCAAAAGCAAACGGCTGCTTTTGCAGTCCAGGGGTGCTGCAGGGGGGAAGTTAGACCAAAGTTATAATCAAAAACAGCCTAAAGAAGAGAGGGAGTATACTAGTGTAGCTTAACACAGTTTATAGATGAGTCACCAAGAGCAGTTGGTGTCATAAACCATATGATCAAGGCTGGTGTGTATTTAGACAGGGGCCACGATTGCAGACGATGCAATACCATAAAAGCAGACAGCATGCATGCTTCTGATCTCCCATATTTACCTTCCTCATTGTCAGTCTTATTTTTGTTTGGATTTTTTTTCCCCCCTGAAAATGCAAGAGCAGACTGTCAAGCAGAGGTTGGCCTTTCTCCTTTTTTTTTTTTTTCCCCTTTCTGTTTTTGTTTCTGCAAAGGGGAGATCTTCCTTAAGGGATAGGGACACGGCAATGTGTGCAAACACACTGATTGACACATAGAAATGGGGAAATACATGTTCTGGCTAGATTTACAATAAGAATTACTCCTTCCCCAGTGTCCTTTTCCAGTAAAAAAAACCAAAACCAAACAAAAAACAAAACCACCACACCAAAAAAACAACCACCACCAAAAAAAACCCGCCTACCTTTCCTTGCCCTAAAGGGACTTTAGCATGTGAAAATATTAGAAAAAAAAGAGTCTTATGTGGGAGGGGTCCCTTGTCCTTTGCCCAGCGAAGGGGTAAAGGCTCACCCCTAGCCCGCGGGAGTGAGTTACAAGCCCTGGCAGCCTCCTCTCGGGGCTGGCGGCGGGCCGCGCTGTGGAGGCAAAGCCGCCCTCCGGGAGCCCCTCGCCGGCTGGGGCAGGGCCCTGCGGCCCGGCTGCCTTGCGGAGGAACGAGTGGAGGGGAGAGGCCGGCTTCGCCGCTTCCAGCCTGCCTGCTCCCCCGGCGGGCCATCACCCCGGCGCTTGGGCAGCCGCGGGATCGCCGGCGAGGACGTGGGGGGTGCAGACCGCGGGACGGCGCGACGCGAAGAGTGGCCCTAGCAGGAGGGGTGGCCGGGATCGACTTGCGCCCGAGAAGCCCCGTCCCGGAAAGCACTTTGTCCCTCCGGAGCCTCCGAAATGGCTGGACTCGGGGGAGGGGGGGGGCACCGGGACCTCGGTGCCCCAGAGCTGTTTCTGGGAGGCAGTTTTTCTCCCACAGCTTGA
The DNA here is from genome assembly GCF_003259725.1 of Athene cunicularia. Lineage (NCBI taxonomy): Eukaryota > Metazoa > Chordata > Aves > Strigiformes > Strigidae > Athene > Athene cunicularia. The sequence goes on along the minus strand of NW_020799092.1, from coordinate 15,804,514 downwards.
TCTGAACTTCCCCTCCAGGCATCAGCTCGCTCCTTCTGGCCACAAGCACCCCGTGGCGGCGGCAGGAGCGGAAGGAGCAGGATCCTGGAGGCACGGCCGGGACCGGCTCAGCCCTGCCGGGGCTCAGTCGGGCCGGGACAGCGGGGCGAGCCGGACCCGGGCCTGGAGCATCGTCCCCCTCAGCACCCGGTCCCGTGGCCGCACCGGGGACAGGACCCCAGGGTCATGGAGCCGGGGAAACGGGGTCGGAAATGATCCGGGGAAGCCCCATCCCTTCCCCGCCTCCGGCGGCGCCCCGCGGCCGCGCTCCCCCTCCCCGAGACAGGACCTGAGATCTGAGGCAGCGGGGACGGGCACTGACCCCGGGCAGGGGCACGCTTCCCACAGGAGGGATGCTGAGGAGCAAGGGATCGCACTGACACAGCGGAAGCCTCCTCCCCTTACACCCCGCATCCCGGCATGGTCCCGGCAGGGCAGGGATACCCCCCGCCCCGTCTCTGCCCTCCCGCCCGGCAGCCCCGCGGGCAGGCTCCGCTCCCCGGGGACGGCACCGCTCCCGGCCCCCGGTGACATTTTGCAGGAGTCGTCAACATACATGTCACAGCGGGATTTGGGAAGGGTAGTCCTGGAGATGTCCCTGTGTTGGAATGAAGCATTTATATAAAGACCCGTGGACAGAGCTTGGAAAATGCGAGGATTTCTCTAAACCAGACTACTGCGTCTCTCCTTCCCTGCTATACCATGCAGACTCGATTCTGGAATTAATATCGCAACTGTAACTCAACAGGGGAAGGCTCTGTGCTGGAGGCAATCGCTTTGCTTTCTCTCCTCTAGCTGTCTTTCCCCCAGTGACCCGCACCGCTATGGACCCTTTCAGCAAAAGTTTCCCTATGTTTTGTTCTGCTCCTGCTACCAGGAAGCAAAACGTAAGCTCGTTTCTTGGACATTATTTTCTTGGCGGGAGCTTTCCTATGACAGCAGCGGATGAAATCCTAGGTGCGGCGAAGAAGGGGCGGAGGGTGGAGGACGAGAAAGAAAAGGGGAGGGAAGAAAAAAAAGATAAAAAAAATAGAAGAGAGGAAAAAATAAATTTAGAAAAAAAATAAAACACACAAAAACCAGAGAGAGTAAACGTCAGTAAAAAGCTTTCCTACCTGTGATCCAGTTACCAGAAGTTGCATCCCATCCCGTTGCGAGCGGCAGCTGCGGAGTGGCCCCTGCGCTGGCGGCAGCGGCATGCGGGCGGCGCGCAGTCAGAGCCCAGCGGCAGCCGCTTTATCTTTCTCTTCCATATCTTCCAAGAGGAGGGAGGGGGGTTGGGGTGGGGGAAAGACAGATTACTTGGTACCGTGGTAATGGGGGGAAAGAATTACAGTTTGGAAGCTTTAAACGAGAGGTGGCATTGTCCGGGCTGATGGAGTTTTTGTCTCTCCCCCGCTC
>NW_020799092.1:15796449-15803024 GCF_003259725.1 Athene cunicularia | reverse complement strand
CCCCAATCAGCGCCCCTTCACGCTTGCTTCACCCTCTTGCAACAGAGTTGGGATTAGAGGCGGGGTATGACAAAACGGAAGACCTCAGGCTAAACTGTCTTCTCTCGCACTCCCAGAGGCACTTAATATCTACCCAGAACCAGGACAGACGAGATCTTCCCTCCCGCTACCCCCTTTCTATCCCCAGACGGGTAAGGATGGGTAAGGAGAGCAGCCCCGCTCCTTATCGCTTGTTATTTTCGACTTGCCACATTTCCCAGCAGGAGGGAAGAAGGGAAGGTGCGCCCTTAGAGGTAAGGATCCCGGCGGACGGGGTCCCGATGGCTCGGCTACATCTCAGCTCGTTTGCCACGGATCAGGCGACCGGCTTGCCGGCCAGCAGACGGCTTTCTCGAGGGACTGAGAGAGCAAGCCCAGGAGATGGAGAGCTCTGTAGACCGGAACGCGTGATTTCCTTTCCGAGGTCCGGACCCCTCCCGGGGAAGAGAGAGAGAGCCACGTTTATTCGGAGCACCTCTTCCCTTGGCGTCTTTAGCACCACTTTTAGGCCAACGGGACTGAGAAGAGCAGAGAGAAGCCCCTAATCTCTCTGTGGAAGAAGAGATGCCTGCAAACAGGCTCTTGACCCCAAACAGCGCAAGGCCATTAACCAAGATGCAAAGCGGGAGGGGGAGCCGAGCTGGGCACCCCGCTCCCAGCAGGGACCAGCACAGGCCCCGGGGTTCCGACCCCCGCCCGCAGCACCTCGGCTGCGGGCTGTGTGCTCGCCACCCCCTGGCACGCTGCTCTCCTGCTATTTAGCCCTCTTCGGGGCTTCCACGCCCGTTTACCTCCAGCATTGCAACGGACAGCTGATTTTAATGGTTCTGCGCACGGGGGAGGCAGGCATTTGACAGATGACGGGAAAATGCTGGCTAGAATGGGACAACGGAACAGCAAATCATCCTCACCGTGCGGACCTCAGGGAGCAAGACGAAAGGAAGGAAGAAATCCAAACCGAGGCAACGGCGAGCCAGACTCCATGCAAATACATCGCTAATAGGCACTTACAGGCGGAAATTAAATGAGTTAAATAAGCTGATGGTCAAACCTTTAACAGAAAAGGACACGTAATCACTTAGCTGTGTCCAGAGCAGTGAGCCCATAGGAGCGTTATAAAGCACAGTTAGATCTGCCAGGGGAAGGCACCGAAACATTGACACATCGCAGCTTGGATCTCGCTAGCACTAGGGAGTTTAGAGCATCTCCGTTTCTTCCCAGTTGAAACCTTTAAGTCCTCCATCACAGCTAGCAAGGAAGTGTGTTGCTTTCACCGCCAGCAACATCAAGGATTGACTTACTAACAGAAAATCACCAAGCTTTTCTTTCACGTTTCCCCTGCACGACGACAGTGTTTTCGTGGCTCCTTTGTTTTCAAAGGCCGACATACAAGGAATTATTCAAAACAGACAGCACTGATGAAATGGAAATTCCCAGCAGGTTTAGACGGGGCTCAGAGTCTAATTTCAAAGCCAAACTGATCCCCTATCTTGCAGAGCAGCTAGGTGGCGAACTGTAAAATCAAACCTACTGTTTTATTAAGAATAAACACAGTATCTGGAAAAGCATCCCGCCAGGCACAGCAAAGCTGAGGAGGCACTTTTTAATGTAAGCATGCAAGTAGTTTGCCTATCAGTAGAGCCCTATTTTTTTTTTTTTTTTTTTTTTTTTTTTTTTTAAATAATTGCTCTTTGCAAATGTTGTAGTGTCCCAAGTGAGTAAGTATATAGGTGGGCAGATCTGAAAACACAGTTTCAGAACAATCTGAAAAAAATATATTTACTGAGAACCAGCGTCGCCGGTCCAGGCTTGGAAAGACAGCTACTGAAAATGAAGGAATAGTGCGTGTTCCAGGCTGTCAGATCTATTTCTGAGTACAGACAGAAAAGTGACTTTCAGGAGAAAGAAAACAATACGGGCTCAATTTATGTGATATGGGACCTAAAAAACATTAACAGGGGGGCAAGCAGTCGTATGATTGTGTTTATAACAGGATACGTTTCATAGCTGTGGCACAAGGCTTTCAAAAGACCAAGAGTTAAATGAAATCCTTTCTAAATTGTGTGTGGAGTGGGTTATTTACCAGATAAAAGTTTTACTTGACGTTGACCATAGAATCACGGAACCTCCTTGACCTGAAACTCTGGAGTTTGCAGCCCGAAGTGTCTCTCATCGGGAGAAAATAGGAAAATCCTGCAAGGGGCAGAGCAGCGGGAGCCGCGGGAGGAAGGCGGAGCTGCCGCCTGCAGCACCCTGGAGAGCGGCCGGCCCGCCGCCGGCCGTGGGGTCCGCCTGTCCGCACACCCTCGCACATCCGGCTGTTACTCGTGGGTGTGTTTGCAGCTGTTCAGGCAAATGCAAGCCAAGAGTCAGATGCACATCTGGTGTGATGTCCTTCGAGGTCACATCTGTTGTTTCTAGTGCTGCGGTCCTTGGAAGATGACTCCCTGCAGCAAGCTGGAGAAGGCTGCTTCTGTGCATCGCATGTACCCATTAGCTGGAGACAGTGGCTAGAAATGAAGATTTCATCATATCCTTTAAAAGTGTCAGAGAAGCTCTAACATACACTGAAGAACACAGTAACCTGAGGCACTCGAGACTATGAATAGGTCCTTCCAGTACAGGCTCTAAGTAAATAGTTGTGTTATTGCAAAAGCGTCAGTGGAATTTTCCTGCAGAGAGCCTCAATTACTGGAAACCTGCCCACTTCACCTGCATTATACACAGAGACAGTGCGTGGACATAGGAAGGCAGGTGTCAGGCAAGCCATGCATTTCTTTTTATTTTAATTAACTGGGGAAAGACCAAGAGGTATTTCAAATGCAAATTTTGCTCAGGGCAGCTGGATCCTTGGAATCATTATGTGAAAAACTCCAGTGACTCCAGACAAAGTGCTGAGGACTGCTGGTTTTGCAGCCCATAAATCCAAACCCAGAATTGTTAACATAGGAGCTCCTTAACACTTTTTAAGCAAGCTATTTCTGTAGGTAGCTCAGATACATTTAGAGAACTGTAGAAAATACAAACAGGAAAATGAATGCAGATTTTTTGGGGGACAGAGCATTGGAACCCACACCTCTTAGGATCCCATGAAGCATTCTCCTATAGGATACTTCTTTTCTCTGGATTTCTCCTTCTTCAAGTGGTGTATTTTGTGCCTATTGTAACTTAAAGGAGCAGTGATGCTTACAGAAGAACATTGTTTGTTTAAATGGCTTAACTTCATGGTGACCACACACACACTCAGCTGGGATGAGAATTCAAATAATAATAGTAACAACAACAAGAAGTTCATTTAAAATGAAACATTAATAATAAACTTCCATTAACTAAGCTGGATAACACCTTCTCCTTAATGCCCAGTGAGTTGCAGATTTGAATTAGAGTCAAGTAGTTTCATTTGTCATATGTGCTGGAGCAGTCTGTTGGGTTTGTGTGTGTGGTTGGGAGGTGTGGGAATGAGGGGGTGTGTGGGTGTGTGTGTGTGTGTTAGAGAAGCTTCTTGAAGCTCATCCGTCTCCTAGTCAACCCCACTTCTGGCCAACACAAAGCCAATTAGTGATGGTGCCTGCACCTCTGTGATAGCATATTTAAGAAGGAGACCCTGGGAGGAGGAGAGTTGTGAGGGAGACACCTATGCAAACACTGAAGTCAGTGGAGAAAAGAGGAAGAGGGGGGTAGATGGACCAGCGCAGACACACACACACACACACCCCGTCCATGGTGGAGCAGATGCCCACCTGCAGCCTATGGGGGGCCCCATGCTGGAGCAGGTGTCTGTTCCTGAAGAAGGCAGGACTCTGTGGAAAGCCCCCATTGGTGTAGTTTGTTGCTGGAAGGATTGCAGTGTGTGGGAGGGGACCATGCTGGTGCAGTTTGGGAGGAACTGCAGCCCATGGGAAAGACACATCAGACAAAGTTCATGGAAGATTGTCTCCTGTGAGAGAGACCCCATGCTGGAGCAGGGGAAGAGTGTGAGGAGTCCTCCCCCTGAGGAGGAAGGAGCTGCAGAGACATGTGATGAACTGACCACAACCCCTATCCCCTGACCCCCTGCACTGCTGGGTGGGGAGGAGGTGGAGAAATTGGGAGCAAAGCTGAGCCTGGGAAGGGAAGGATCGGGGAATGTGCTTTTAAGATGTGGTTATACTTCTCACTGTCCTACTCTGATTATTAAATTAAGTGTTGTTGGTGGTGATAAACTGTTATTCCTTTTCTTCTCCCAATGAGTCTGCCTTTTGCCCATGGTGATAATAGGTATTTTCTAATAATTTCTAATAATTTTCTAATATTTTCTAATTAGCTTGTCTATGGAGCAGGGCTTACTGGCTCAGATGAAGGTTCATATTGTTGTGACTGCTCTGTTTTCAGTACCTGAGCTGGTATCTCCCAAGTCGTTATAGCGTACTGAGTGGTGTGCTAGCTCTCTAATGGCCAGCTTGGAAGCTGCTGCATTACACTTCACAGTCCTCTGTAGATATGGCCTTAGAAATACATCTTTTATTTATCTCATTCTTTATAGTGAGTTCCATATTCATTGTATCTACATGTTACACTTTCTCTCCTTCACAGCTGGAATTTCTTTTGAAGTTTTTTTTGTGTGCCTTAGACTCACAACAAAAGGAAAGTAAAGAATTCCCAATCTGTAGACTGGCAAATTTATAAGCCTTTTTCCAAAAATGGCCAGAATCAGGTATTTCTATAGAAAGAACAAAGCAGTTCCTCCCCTAAACATGAGATAAGATGCCTCCCCCAAGAAGCCTCCTAATTCCAGAGAATTACAGCTGCATAAGTTGTCCTGCATGTTTTCTATTTTCTCTCCTACTGTTTATCTTAGCATTAGCTACTATTATTTAGGATATTGCTGCTATGTATAGAAATGCCCCATTCTTTGAACCTTGTCTACGCTCAAGGTCACCCTTGACTTTGAGAAATACAGGGTAATTCTGTGTTCTACAGTTAGTTCATTTAAGTTTGTGAAAAATATATTTTCTTTTAGGAGTTTCAAAGTTTTTCCTTTTACCTCAACTGATGGCCCCAACCATGTTGGTGTGTTTGTGTTTTTGTCTGAAGTGTCAAGAACAGCAATTTCCCATGTGGGAAAAGCAAATTCCTATATTGAAATGATTAACTGGATCTTTAATTTTTCCATATTCTTTCCTATGTCCCTAATCTCTAAGGGTATGGGTTCCGTATTTTCTTCACCTTCTATTCAGCCAAGGGTTTCTGTTTGTGGGTTTTTTTTTTTTTTTTTGTTTGTTTTTTTTTTTTAATGCTTCATAGATGAAACTACACTACTTAGATGGTTTGTATCATGGTTTGTATCATGTTCTAATATAATTGCTATTATTTTTTAATAAATCAATGTAAACCTCACTGCTTAAGATCCTTCTGACTTCTTTTCTTAGCCAAACTGAACACATCTTTGATAATCTGTCTGGAATTATGTCACTAGTATGTTTAACTGAAAAACTTCAGCAAAATGCACCAGTATATCTTATTATCAACACTGATCTTCATTTACTATTCTGTTGTTCAGCCACCAAACTTGTTAAATGTATTCAACTTTCTTCACTTTTTCTATTGATTCTAGTCCAGTACAAAGCCCCTTTTCAATTCACTGCACTCTTCCTGAACCGATACTGGAGTCCCTTTGCCAGAACTGATTTGTAAACCTTTCTATTACTAATGATCAAGTGCTAAATTTTAAGTCTGAGTTCCTTTATCATTACTCTCTTATCTGCCATTCTTTGAAAAAAGTCTATCAAATGGAGTTGCTTAGACTTCTCCTTATTTCTAGCAGTTGCAGTGAAGTTGTACTGACTTATACCAGCTGTATACCTACAGCTTCTCAAACTGCAGTTTGCAATCAAGATAAGATTATTAACAGTTACTGTCACATATCCCATAACTCACTTTTCTGCTCTTAAATATGTACAGTTTTGAACTGTAGTCAGTAATGTTTTTCTGTAAAATTTAAAAACCCTGCTATGTTTTTTCCTTCCTTATCTTTATTATCATCACAGAAAGAAGTATATTCCTATGCATCCTGGAGAATTTACTTATGTCCTTTGTTGAAAATTATGTTGTTCCTACCTAGAAAGGGTGAAATACACCTATGAAACATGACAATAAGAAACTATTCATTACTTCCTTCTATTATTTTAGGCTAATTCCTGTCAATAAGATATTTAATAATGTTAATAATAAAATCAACAACAAAATTTTCTGATGCAGTCTGACTCAGCAGACATAGAATGTATCGACACTCTGGCAGTATTTAAATATTGCACATCATAAAATTACCTGTTTTCACATTCCTGTGCAGTAGTTTATTGGCTGAATTGCTTTGCATGGAAAGAAACCAACTCTCTTGAGGAGACATGACAATAGTTTCGTAGCTCAAGCTGGTATTAAATCAAGTATAAGCAGCCTTTCTAATAAGCCTTTAAATTAGAAAGAGAAAGGTCTCAGATGAAGTTCTACATTTCTGCAATGATTATTAAGAGCAATGAATCATGCATGGTCAAGCTCAG
>NW_020799092.1:15764941-15796399 GCF_003259725.1 Athene cunicularia | reverse complement strand
TTTTGTTTTTTTTTTTTTTTTGTTTTTTTTTTTTAATGCTTCATGCCAATTCTTCCTTTTCTGATCCGCCTCTACAGTATCTTTCTTGAGACAAGGTGATTTTATAGCAGGCACTATTCTAGATGAAACTACACTACTTAGATGGTTTGTATCATGGTTTGTATCATGTTCTAATATAATTGCTATTATTTTTTAATAAATCAATGTAAACCTCACTGCTTAAGATCCTTCTGACTTCTTTTCTTAGCCAAACTGAACACATCTTTGATAATCTGTCTGGAATTATGTCACTAGTATGTTTAACTGAAAAACTTCAGCAAAATGCACCAGTATATCTTATTATCTTCTTCATCATCTACTGTTTTGTATTTACCAACACTGATCTTCATTTACTATTCTGTTGTTCAGCCACCAAACTTGTTAAATGTATTCAACTTTCTTCACTTTTTCTATTGATTCTAGTCCAGTACAAAGCCCCTTTTCAATTCACTGCACTCTTCCTGAACCGATACTGGAGTCCCTTTGCCAGAACTGATTTGTAAACCTTTCTATTACTAATGATCAAGTGCTAAATTTTAAGTCTGAGTTCCTTTATCATTACTCTCTTATCTGCCATTCTTTGAAAAAAGTCTATCAAATGGAGTTGCTTAGACTTCTCCTTATTTCTAGCAGTTGCAGTGAAGTTGTACTGACTTATACCAGCTGTATACCTACAGCTTCTCAAACTGCAGTTTGCAATCAAGATAAGATTATTAACAGTTACTGTCACATATCCCATAACTCACTTTTCTGCTCTTAAATATGTACAGTTTTGAACTGTAGTCAGTAATGTTTTTCTGTAAAATTTAAAAACCCTGCTATGTTTTTTCCTTCCTTATCTTTATTATCATCACAGAAAGAAGTATATTCCTATGCATCCTGGAGAATTTACTTATGTCCTTTGTTGAAAATTATGTTGTTCCTACCTAGAAAGGGTGAAATACACCTATGAAACATGACAATAAGAAACTATTCATTACTTCCTTCTATTATTTTAGGCTAATTCCTGTCAATAAGATATTTAATAATGTTAATAATAAAATCAACAACAAAATTTTCTGATGCAGTCTGACTCAGCAGACATAGAATGTATCGACACTCTGGCAGTATTTAAATATTGCACATCATAAAATTACCTGTTTTCACATTCCTGTGCAGTAGTTTATTGGCTGAATTGCTTTGCATGGAAAGAAACCAACTCTCTTGAGGAGACATGACAATAGTTTCGTAGCTCAAGCTGGTATTAAATCAAGTATAAGCAGCCTTTCTAATAAGCCTTTAAATTAGAAAGAGAAAGGTCTCAGATGAAGTTCTACATTTCTGCAATGATTATTAAGAGCAATGAATCATGCATGGTCAAGCTCAGCCAGCAAACCAAATGAGCTCTGTAGCATTTTAGAAATGTGTCTTGCAGGCACACTTTTAATACTTTTTGGTGATCCAGCAAGACTATAGATCACAACATGTGGTAATCTTACACAGAAACAGAGATCTGGATCCACTGGTGTCTGATTCCTCATTGCAGGATTAGTCCTGATACCTTTAGAATGAGAAATAGCTAAAGTTTTTTTCATATGTTCTTTCACCTTCCAAGCTCTCAGTGTGGATTTCTGCTAGATTAAACAAGTGTATTTTATCAAATTGTTTTTTCTACCACCAATAACATATAATTTGTACTCTTCCTCACTGTACCACACGCTTCAATAATTGAATAGCCTTTGCTAAGAGCAATTCCTTCTTACCTCACTTGTAGAGCCAACAGATGATACAGCAGAACTTTATATAAGTTGCCTGAAAAGAAGAAAGTATGTTTTCTCCTCCAGAGTAGATACACAGACCTTTTGTAACATTAATGACAAACAAGTTGAAGTAAGTCTAATTGCATTACATTATGACTCACTCAGAATATTCACATCAAAGTCTTTTAGAACCTTTAGAAAAAGTCATGTCCTGGTGTAAACTTCATAAAATACTGACTGCTAACATTCTACTCCTGATTTGTCTCATCAGGGAACAACCATACCTGACTCCCTGAACTGCTAAGCTGTTTTGCCAGTTAGGCCTAGCATAAAGGACACAACCAACATAAAGATGAACAAATAATCAAATTGCATTTGATACAAAAGGGTCAGTACAGGGGTGAGCACTAAGGATACAAACAAGTCAGATTATACATAATCAACATCAATCCCACTGACCCCAACAATGACACCCCACAACCAACAATGGGTGGAATAAATGGTGAAATGCAGCTTCCCATAGAAGGGACAGGAGACAACTGAGTCAACAAGCCAAACACATAAGACCAAGGAAGCCACATACTGAATCTCTACACAGCCCACATTTACAAAAGCCAGACCTGACTGGAGCCCAGTCCCAGGGAGGCAGGAGGTCCTTCCCCAACAGGGAAGTCTGCACAGGGCATCCACCCCACAGACAGACACTCCCCTTCCTGCAAGTGGTCCCAGCTTTTATCCCCAAGTGGGACACCTGACCCTTGTTTACTTCATGTGGGACACCTGGGTCTCATTTACCCAACAGCTCTCCCTGCCAGGCCGGAGCACCCTGGAGGGAAGCCTAAAGGTAAACTCACCCCCCCCCCTTTTGTGAAGGGCTGTGGGAATCACCCATATGTCAACCTTAATTTGGGGCTTGGGGTTGAAGCCCCAGCATTTCAGAAGGACAGGGCTACTTTGGGGATGAAGATTCTTAACAGTAAACAGTTTCAAGTGCATGGTTTCAAAGAACTGTGTTAATATGAAATAATTTATTCTGCCTGAGTTCAGTAATGTGCAGCTAGTATTGGCATCTTCACTGTACAGGGTAGGGAAACCAGGTAAGTGATATTTACTCCTTATTTTAAGCCTTTAGGCTACACAACCTTTCAAAATAGCAAAGAAAAATAACAAAGCACAGAATTACATTTGTTGTGGGGACCATGGTCAACAAGTAAATTGTTGTTGCTGCTAATGACTGTATTTGTTCCCTGCCCTTACTACTGCAGGTGTGTTGCCTTTTAATAAAAGCTTACTGTTGCTAGGTCATGGAACCTTTAGGTCGCAGCTGCAGGGCAATTCAACATCAAAACATCCAATTGCTGGTGTACTGAGCAAGGATATGGTTACTACAGATGTTGCTCACAGAAAGTGGTAATTCTGGGGTTAACAACACAGCACAGGGCAGCAGCCACTTGAGGTGATAAAGCACTATGTGCTTCCATGTAAGTATTGGGGGCAGAGGCAGAACTCGACACTGCTTTCCAACCCAGACAACCTACTTGTGAACATGTTCAAACTTACTCAGTCTGTTCTTCCTGTTGTATAATTACTGTTTACTTGCATCCTCTTTAATAGGCAATACCATTACAATGGCTCCCTCTCATCCACAGTGAAAGACAGCAGGAAACAGTCACCCATTGTTTTTATTAGGATCAGCTCAGCTCTGAGAGAGCAGTAGCAGAGCTATTGTTATGTTCTCTGCCAGAGAATTTATACACTAGCACATGGAACACTTTCCCTGTGTTGATATTTTTCTGCTTAAATATTATGGTTTGCTTTTTAGGTTATTAATAACAATAACAGCAACAATAACAATGATAATAATGCCATCCATGTAAACATCTGCAATATCAGTAAAAAAACTTACCATTATGGATGAGGAAAAGAACACCCCCACCCTGAAACTCCTAGGAATTTATGTATTTGTTCTTATGTCTTAAGAGGCAGAGAAATCTACCAATTAAGTGGGTAAATGGTTCTGATTAAAGCACATGCTTGTTTTTAAAAAAGAGCAACCCCACCTATAGTCAACAGTCTGCTTCATCACAGCACATTCTAAACTTATTAGAAATTCATTGTTTTAAAAAAGGATGGAGAATAAGCTTTGTATATTTTTTCATGAGATAAAATACAACCCCTTTGACAGGATCACTGAGATGTCCATTTCTAATGTGAGAAATTACTAGATCATACTGCCTCTGGTTGCATCCCTTCTTTCCCCAGTTCCCTTGTTACTTGACCTTCTTCCATGTCCTGCCAAGTGCCTCATGTAGACTGTAGGAGCCTAGAGCAGAAGTTTTCAAAATTTTGTGTTCTATATATTCTAAAAAAATTACTAACGGAGCTGCAAATATAGGACTAGTGAGAACAGATTTGTTTTTCTTCACTATATTTCCTGCCCTCCCTAGAAATAGCCGAAGTATCTCCAGGGGGTTGTGGACAAGCAACTGCAAAACAGAAGCATATAAGATGAGTTTTCTGTACCTTGAAGCTAGAGTCAAGCAAAATTTCAGGTGTTATCTGAGCAGTAGAGCTTTGGGTTTGAGAAGACTCCTCCGGCAGCATGTATGTAAGGCTGTGTAGAAAGACATATCTTGTGGAAGAGAACTGATGCAGTCTGACATGTAACAAAAAGAGAGAGAAAGAATATTTTTATACTAAGGAGTATAACATGGCTTTTTTAAGATGGCAGGAGCAAATCTCAATGTCTCAAGGTAGGCAATGCACAATAACATAATATACAAAATTGTTCTTTACTGAAAGAGGGGGGGTACCTTTTGGGACTCAGCTCTTTAAATAAAAGTACACTGTCCATTAGGATAATTCAGAAAAATGCAGTGGAAGTTGCACATAGGTGTGTATGGTGTTCTAACAGGGTTGCAAGACTAACACTTGTTGATTAATGTAACATATAATAATTATTTCATTTAGTTCAGATCTATATTTCTCAATAGCATATCAGTGACAATAGCAGCTGACAAATATTTCAGTGATTATGTCATGCTCAGAAGATGGCTCTTTGCCATGGTGAAACAGATTTATGAAAAAGATGGTGTTTGTTGTTCCTATTTCAGGATATGTCAGAATATAAAAAAAACATCACTTGCATTTGTTTTTCAGTAAGAGTTCACACTCCAAGATTAAATATGACTACAAATCAGTAGGAATTAGATTTACAGATTCAATTGTTGTTTATATTTGAAAATAAATTTAGATAAATAATTCCAGGCTTATTTAATAATGGCTTCAGAAGGGCAAATGTATGTGTTGAGGGATCATTGGATAAAATCATTGTGGGATCTCTCTCTATATATGTAGACATATATTTATAACTTCAGTTGTCTGCATGAGAAAGGATAGGTTCTTTTTTCTTCTAAAGGTAAATTAATTTTATGGCCTAAGGCATTCTATATTTTCCCAAGTTCTGAATTGCTCCTGACTTTTCAGTAGATCTTTCTGAGGTTGGACCTTGTCTGAAGTTCCCTTGTGAATTTCATAAGAAATGAAAAATGTCTATGGGAAAGCAATGCAGACAGGATGAACTTTCTCCTTAAATTGAAAGGATGAAGCAGTGAAGCCGCAGTGATTGCACTCTTGAAGCTGTAGTGGGACAGTAGTACTCTGACTCTTACGAACCAGTTTCTCTCCCTGTTTGTAAATGCCACTAGGTGTGCTAGATTTTTCTAGATTTTATTTGTATTATACTCACTCCTCTTAAAAGCCTGCTGCTTCACACTTCAGATAATGTAACAGCTCGGGTGAGTGAAGGAGAGAGATTAAAATCTATTCTTAACAACAATACTTCCTCATCTGCCAGCGAGGTCCTCCCTACTGATCTTATTAGTCAGTGCAGAAAGCCCTAAGGAAGCCCATGCTTATCTAGTAGAACAATCTCACTGACTGGAATATCTATGGATTTGGATTTCTTTAGATTTCTTATTGCTCATCTCTCATGGGCTGCATAGAAGTCAAAGAAAAAAAAAAAAAAAAAGAAAAAGAAAAAGCTAATAGTCTATAGAGAGCACTCATTCTAGAGTGTCCAGACTGAAACAGTGCTTAATTGTATCTAATAAGCACTAGGCCTTTTCTTGCTTCTGGCTAAAAAATAAAGGGTATAGCCTCCCATGGTGAGTGAAAAATCTGAGCACTGGATTACTGAAAAGGAAAGTGGTTTCCACATCTGAGGTATCAATTTTGCTTTCATTTATCTCCCCATGTTAAAGCAGAAAGTACATCATTAAATAGAGCTTCACAACCTACTGCCTTCTCCCTCTGTGTTAGCAGGTGTTTTTAAAATGCTGCAGTATAAACAGTGATTTACTAGGTCTAGAAGTCAGCCCTCATAAGAGAAAATACTTCAACCAGCTGCAAGTTCTGTTGGAGTGCAGCTCCCAGCAGCATATCCTTGATGGATGAACTGTCCCTGGCAGTTGTGAGTGGGTACAAACCCTCCCAGGGAAAAATGCTACTGCCCAGATCTCCCAGAGCAGCTCTAGGTTGTGGAACAGGTAGAACAGACTGATTGGAAACTGATGGCTCCAGCTAGGATACACCTAAAATCTGTGCTGCAAAGCCCTTCTTTGGCAGTAGTTGAGAAAATAGTATCAATGGCCATCATTTGATCTTCACTGTATATCTCACACCAATCCAGCAAACTTTGCCTTTGCACACACAGATCAAGCGCATTCAGAAAATTTCTAGGACTCAGAAACTGCAGTCATGACCAGGTCCAGAAAAACTTCTGTGGTCTTTTCCCTAGGAAGAATGTGCTTTAATTTCAGGGAGCTAGAGTGGTCTTAACTAATCTCCGCTTTACTTAATTAGAAGAAATTGCCATGCCTCCTCCCGAGGAAACAATGGGAGGGAATTTGAAAAGGGACTGTTGGTTAGAAGGAGTAAAGATGTTATATCCACCTCCTGTGCCTGCCTAATTACTCATGACATGAACACACACGGCTGTGACTAAGACACACCAGAACAAGCTTCTATAAATTTACAGCAGTTTCCTGTGAATTCCAGAAGATGCATCAACACCTGCACAAAACACAAAGTGTCAGTGGCCTCTAAGCAACTCTCTGTTAAGTGAACTTTTACAAGGACTGTAATAGACAATAAAATTGTTCACTTAGGAAAAGTTATAATTCCTTCTAATATGCTGGATACCTATCTCCCAAGGGATTAATTCGTTTGAGGCAGATATTGAATGTTCCCAAGGCCTCATTGAGAATTCTGCTCTGAATGAGGATAAAGCTTCTGAAGCTTGTACCAAAGTGGTTATCAATTTAAGAACCTTGTAGCTGTGTGTCTGAGGAAACATGTTGGGTCATTTTCTTCTAGCTTTGAAAACAGAATCAGAAATTAAAAAAAAAGATCAAGCATTTGTATTATCAAGGAATGAACATAAATGTATGGAGCTTGATTTCTTTGCCAATTACAGTGGTTTTACATCAGGGCAGCTCCATGAATTTTAACATAATTAGTCTCAGTTAGTGCTGATATAAGTGAAAGGAGAATCATGGCCTTTGGTTTAAGAAGAGAAAATAGTAATAAGCACTGAATACTTTCCATACAAAATATTTTATGTAAGTTCAGACAAATTTCTAAGATCCATTTGGTTTTATTTTAGATTCTCCTTAATTGTATCTACTCTTATTTCAATTTGAAAGAATATTTTTGCCAAACCCAAACATCTTATGAAGGCCCATGAAAATAATAACTAATATGCAGGCTTGTGCAATGAGACTTTACCCTTTTGAAAATTCTTTCACGTTGTATCTTCATAAAAGTTCAATTCCCTCAAACAGACAGGACTATATTTGACCACAAACCATAAGTAAAAAAGAAAAGATGTTCAAAGAGTTAAAAAAAAAATGAAAATCAATGTGCTGCTGAAAGTTTAGAACATTCTGATAACATCTTCAAATTATATCAAGTAAGGGATAGTTCTGTGTGTTGGCACCAGGGAACAGAAGACAAACCCTTCTCTGAGAGAGAAACAGGTTCCACAGTGCAGAAAGGCATTTGCAAGAGAGGTGATTGGGCCCACATTCAAAACATACCCAACAATGAAACTGAAAGGAGAAGGTATTCTGTTCAGAGAAAAAGAGATTAAAAAAAAAGTAGTTGATTTGCTAAAAAATAATTAAAAATAATAAGATTTTTTTTTCTTCCAGCTCTATCTCCTCCTTTTATTTTATTAGTTAAGCAGAAAATTTACCATACAGAAATGATATGACAAACTTGTAACAACCTTTATGGTCAGAGGGTCAAATCCTGTTAATGTGAATTTCACATTAACTCATTGTGTGAATTTCACAAACTCATTGAGTTACATAGGGTCAGATTCTCATCCATACTCATGGAAAAGACACCTGATATTTTTAGTTTTGCAGCAAAGGATTACTTCCAATTCTGTTTCCAAACACAGGAAATAAATAGTCTTTATTTAAACTATGATGAGTTCACTTGCATTCTTATTCCTTTGTTTTGCATAGATATAGTTTGGAATGTAACAGAAGCAACCTCTTTATTTATAATCCACAGAGTGTTGTTCATAGCAGGACAACTTCTTTATACAATCTTCTCAGCAAGTATCACCATGTTTAGTCTTCTTTTTTCAGAATATTGTTGCAAACTTTTACATGGAATTTAACTCATATTTTCAGAGCAATAAAGCCACCAATAAAACCAACTGAATATGTTATTTTGAAAAAAATATCAAAATGTCAAATTTTTAGGACATTTTTTTTTTTTTAAACTTAAAGTCCTACTTGAGATTTCTATAGTTACTTTCCATAAAAAATATTATTGTAAACCCAGATATACTATGATAAAATGTGGTCAAAGGTATTCATTCTACAGATGTTTCCCCTGGCTCTGTCTCGGAAGCAAACTGCACGTGCCTGTTAGTCACAGTCCTCATCAAGCAGTTTCTAGCAGCAAATTTCAACATATGGCAGATCCACACATAGTTGGCTCTATTTACATATCGCTTATTGCTCACAGGGGGTTAATAGTTGTCACATGACAAGGTTTCTGCTCTCCAATTGAATTAGTGAACATTTTACAACTGTCAAATTGGCACATGGAAAATAAGGAGGTGATGGTGACAGCCAATATGTCTACACTAAAGGTAAATTGTACCTGACAAGTTTGGGAGCCTTCTACGATGGGGTTACAGCATTGGTGAATAAGGGAAGAGCAACTGACATAATCTTCGTGGATTTGTGTGAAGCATGTGACCCTCTACCACATGACATTCTTGTCTCTAAGTTGGAGAATGAATTTGACTGATGGAGCATTTTGTAGGTAAGGAATTGACTGCATGGTCACACTCAAAGAGTTGTGGTCAACAGCTCAATGTCCAAGTGGAGAGCAGTGATGAGTGACATTCCTCAGGGGTTGGTATTGGGACTAGTGCAATCCCAAGCACTAACACAGACTGGGAGATGAGTGGATGGAATGCAGCTCTGCAGAGAAGAACTTGGGGATATTAGTGGATAGAAAACTGACTATGAGTCAGCAATGTACTCTCGCAGCCCAGAAAACCAACCATAACCTGGGATGCATCAAGAGAAGTATGGCCAGTAGGTCAAGGGAGGTGATTCTCCCCCTCTGTTCCACTCTCATGAGACCCCACCTGGAGTACCTGTGTCCAGCTCTGGGGCCCCCAACAGAAGAGGGACATAGACCTGCTCAAGTGGGCCCTGGGGAGGCCACAAATATGATCAGGGAGCTGGAGCACCTCCCTTATAAGGACAGGCTGAGAGAGTTGAGGTTGTTCAGAGAGGAGAGGAGATGAGAAGAGATGCTATGAGACTCTGGGAAGACCTTATGGCAACATTCCAGTACTTAAAGGGGGCCTGCAGGAAAGATGGGGAGGGACTTTTTGTCAGGGTGTGTGGGGATAGAACGAGGAGTAACAGTTTTAAACTGAAAGAGGGTAGATTTAGACCAGAGCTAAGGAAGAAATTCTTTACTGTGAGGGTGAAACTGTGTACACTGGAACGGGTTGCCCAGAGAAGTTGTGGATGATCCCTCACTGGAAGTGTTCAAAGCCAGGTTAGATGGGGCTTTGAGCAACCTGGTCTGGTGGAAGATGTCCCTGTCCATGGCAGGGATGATCTTTAAGGTTCCTTCCAACCCAAACTGTTCTATGATTTAATGCAATAATGCAGAATAAATAGGAAATGATAGAGTGAACACTTTTGTTTGCACAGAATGATGTTTGGATGGGTATTTAGGTGATGCACAGCTAAGCCTCAAGCATCCATGTGAAATGTGTGAAAGACAAGAGAAGTAAACATGACCGAACTGAGAAGCCTTTAAAAGATAGATTAAATAATTTGGATGCTGTTTATACAGCCTGCAACCAGTTCCAGTACGGAGCTGGGGAGACTAACAAAACAAGTAAGAGCCCTAGACAGACTGTCTTTTCTTGTACCTACTGAAACACATCTAGGGTCACCAAAGCACATCTTTTTCACAAGTGTCAGACCTTTACCTGGGAAAGTGGGATTGTTGTCACTGTTGGTGGGGAACAAATTAGAGCGTAAGAGGCAAGCCTTTGAGAAAGGGTGGTGAGAGTCCAGGATAATGGTGTGGAAAAGCATAACGTTGAATAATGCCCATACTGCTGAAGCAATGGGAGAGTCGCTGTGGGTGTTGGGTTACAGAAGTTACATGCAGGAAGGAGTATCTCAGTTTTGCTAGAATTGTGTGCTATTGCACAGCTAATGAAGGGTACCAAGACCATGGATTGCCATCGTTTAATAATTTTAAATTTCAGTTAAGAGATAAAAAGGAATAATATTTCAAGTAGGAGTCTGAGTCAAAACACCAGATCTACACATCTGCCAGCTGAGGTAAATTTGGTTCTAGAGCCAAATGTTGCTGCCTGGGCTCAGTGCCAGTGATCTAGTGTGGTGACTCATTAGGAGCATATCCAGGGTAAATGAAAGCTCTCTAGAGGTGTGAGCATATTGATTGAAAGCTCAGTAGTGCCAATGGGAAGACTGCCTCTCAAGATTTTTAAATCAGACTGATAAAACTGGATTCTTGGGATATTATTAAAACTCTATTATACATCTTGGGCTCCTGCAGAAATGTAGCCATCTGTCTACTTGATGAAGCACAGAGATTTCTGGTAGGAATATCTAATCTGATACTGATCTTGTGTGCTGGTTTTGTCTGGAGTAGAGTTAATTTTCTTCATAGTAGCTGGTATGGGGCTATGGTCTGGATTTGTGCTGGAACCAGTGTTGATAATACAGACATATTTTCATTACTGCTGAGCGGTGCTTATACAGTCAAGGCCTTTTCTGTTTCTCACACCACCCCACCAGTGAGCAGCTTGGGGGTGCACAAGAAGTTGGGAGGGGACATGACCAGGACAACTGACCCCAACTGAACACAGGGATATTCCATACCATATGATGTCATGCTCAGCCTATAAAGCTGGGGGAAGAAGAAGAGGGGGACACGTTTGGAGTGATGGTGTCTGTCTTCCCAAGTAACCATTAATGCGTGATGGAGCCTTGCTTTCCTGGAGATAGCTGAACTCCTTCTGCTGGTGACAAATGGTGAATGAATTCCTTGTTTTACTTTGTTCGCACATGTGGATTTTGCTTTACCTGTTAAACTGTCTTTATCTCAACCCATGAGTTTTCTCACTTTTTACCCTTCCAATTCTCTTCTCCATCCCACTGAGCCCGAGTGAGCAAATGGCTGTGTGATGCTTAGTTGCTAGCTGGGTTTAAACCTCTACATCTTATCAATTTCTATTGATTTTAAGTTCTAGCAGCCAATTACAATCCAATATGGAATAAACTGAGCTGTGTTCTTGAAGGTATCCCATATACATCAGTGATGTCATAATGCCTTTTTCTCACACTTTGCCTTCCTTTATTTAAAATGACATATTAAATCATGCCTCTTTATTAAAGGTGTTGAAGCAAGTATCCATAGTATCAGGAAGGCAGGAAGTATTTGTAGGAAGAGTATCAACTATGCTATTGCTATATGGTATGCAAAAGACACACTCATCACCATCATCTTCTAACAAGTAAATAACTCAACAGACAAAGTGTTTAAGAGAAATGTGTTAACAATTAATTGCATGCTTCAGAGACCTCAGGATCCAGATGTAGACACGATGGTATTGAAAGCTGAATTTATAGAAGCAAATAATTAAATATGCAAATTATTATTTTTCAAATTGAAAAATGAATGTTCCAACATCAACAAAACATGGGAAAAACAGTAGTTGCCTCTACTTTGCAGTCTACATATCTTTACCGGAAGGGCTGTAAATAAACACAGAATACTTTGAAGGAACCATTTATTGCCAGAGTGATGCTAGGTCATTTGATGAAGTTTGTAGATCAAAAGAACCATCTGTAAATGTGCAATAGACCGTTCAAGTATGTAAAAATTATAGAAATGCAGGACATGAAGATGAGAAGAGGGAAGTAGCGAAGAAGAAATGTCTATCAGTTCCGACTTGTTTACATGTTTAGTCTGATTGAAAGGATTACATTTATGTAAACCTAAGGAATAACCCTGAGCCCGTGTTTCCAGGGAAAGCAAAGTATGAAGGAATGGAGAGAATTTTTAATCAAATGTAATAATATAATTCATCATGTAATGGTACAGCTTTTAGTCCAGATTTCCTTCCTTAAAAACCAATCACTTTGCACATGTATTCTTTGGCAAATGCTGACTATATTAAGAGTAGCTTGTTAGTAAACACAGAATTTGGTCATTTTCTGAGTAAGTTTGGTATTTCTTGGAAAATGTGAGAAATGTGGAAGGGCAGGTTTTGATATATTCTTAATTCTTATAAATGTTTTCATTTGGAAGGGGAAAAAAACCCTGTAAGTTTCAAGGGTG
The DNA here is from genome assembly GCF_003259725.1 of Athene cunicularia. Classification (NCBI taxonomy): domain Eukaryota; kingdom Metazoa; phylum Chordata; class Aves; order Strigiformes; family Strigidae; genus Athene; species Athene cunicularia. The sequence continues at coordinate 15,783,692 of NW_020799092.1, read as the reverse complement.
TAGAAGTGTCTCATAAAAAACTGAATGCTGGGAAGAGATTAAAATTACTTATAATTTAAAAATTTGAACTTAACTACTTTTTTTAAAAAAAGACATGGAGGTGAGAAACTTTACTAAAACCATATTTTACTGGAGTTAATGTTTTTCTTTTATTTTATACAACTCCTGCTCGTTTCCAGATTACTGCTGTTTTTTCACAGTTGAGATAAAGGGCAATTTGAAATAAAATCATTATGAAGATGGGATATTAGTTTCCTCTGTGATTAGAAACAAATCTCCATTGTATCTACCTGTATACTTAATCTAAAATGTAATTCAAATTAGTAACTAAAAAAAGTTAAGTGTAAAATATTATCATCTTTTTAATCAAAGAATCATAAGGTTCAGGCCCTGATACTTGTATAAAAATACGTATGTTGCTTTCTAAAAAATTTTAAAGGCTACTGATAAAGACTGATATAATAATAATTATTTTTAATAAAATACCTTGGAAGCACATTGCTGAAATGTGAGTTATGTATTAGTAATGATAATAAGCAAGTCATTAACTTGTAGGACTTCATAATGATTTATTACCCTTTAACAAATCTGTTAATAGTTTAATAACAAAACAGTAATAGGAAAGGACCTTAATGGAAAAAAATACTATCAGTGAAATATTCAGACTACAAATTAAATGAGAGCACAAAATAAGGCATATCCTCAAACAGTATGAATTAGTCAGAGTCCATTTAAGTCAGGAGAGGTGGACCAGTTAATGCCAGCCTACTATGTAGTTCCACAAACTTAAGTCCATTGTCCTCTTATTAACTAGTGATCTTAATGCACTAAACTGTACAAAGCCTTTGTACACTGAAAACCACATTATTCTCCTGCTATCACAAATGGGATTTGGAGGTGTGAAGAGGTTAAGTGATTTGCAAAGGTCATAGAACAGATAAGTGGAAGAGCCAGGAATAGATCTGGTATGTCATGACTCCTGTGCAGTAACCACAGAACCATCTGGCTTGTCAGAATAAATTCACATTTAATTATGTGACGTTCTAAGGGCAAACAAAAATGTCAGCACAGGTTAAATGTCATCTAATAATTTATCCTCACAGCAGTTCATCCATAACAAGCCATTGTGTAGCCCTATTTCTTATTTGTTGCATCACAATTTCTGTTACATGATTATTAAAGAAATCCGTCATCTTTGTCCTCAAATGCAAATTCAGAAGATGTAGTGCTGATTAGGCTGTGCTTTGTCTGGAGGTACAAACAAGGACCTTTTCTTGATTCATTCCAGGCATCACTGAATATAAATATCAGATCATTTGCCCTTAGTATTCTTTCACTCATTAAATATATTACTCACCTGCGAAAGGAAACCCACCTGATATTATGGAAAGTAGTTCTCCTAAATTGAAAGTTCATTGCTCCCCCCACCCCGTAGCAGCAGTCCAGCCCTGACAGAAGTGAACTGCTGCCTGTAGCAAATGAGGCAGCTCAGCCAGATCTAGATCCACTACTGACCAAGACACTGGGATGTCTCTTGCTTCTCTTGACTGAGTTTGCACTTGACCTACGAATCCTGAGCTTCTTAACAGCAGACTTCCTTTCCCCTCTGTTTCTCTACCCAGTGCCTCCTCTCATGCTGCTGTCTAGCAGCCACCAGGTACAGCTAGTGGTGCTGTTTTCTTCACCTCTTGGCTGAGGACACAATTTTCATAGTGGAATAACTCTTAACCTTCTCTACATTAAGACAATAAATCTCAGAGCATGTTTTGCTCAGATATTCTCTGGCTGCAATTTGGCCTTTTTACCCTTTACTCCTACACTCTCTTCTCTATAAATATTACCTTGATGAGAGATGTGGGGTTTTTTTTCTTCTTTAGTTTCCCTGAGCATCTCAGAACATCTCATTTACCTGCAGAACATAAAAGTGTCCATAAAATATTTTGCAATATTAACAGTGCAGGAAAGGCAGTACATAAAAATAAGGGAGCAGAGCTTCAGACATTGTAACTCATTTACAGTAACCCAAAGTTACAATGACTTGCCCCAGCTGAGGACCTTACTTACAACCTACGACAACAATTCGCCTCTAGACTAAGGTGACCTTACTTCCTTTTCATTGTGAATCTTTGAGGAAACCTGTACATCATTTCTTGGGGAAGGGAGAGAGCTGCAGACTCTTGTTGAGACTAGCCATTGTTACCTATGCCAATCACATCCTGCTCCAGTGATAATTACCAGAGTATGTGAATGTACCTGTAATCATAAAGTAAATTAAACATATAAATAAGTTTCATGCAGGTAATTGCAAGCAAAATGGAAAAAAAAGAAAAAAAAAAAAAAAAAAAAAAAAAAAAAAGTGACTGCACAAGAGAGCAACAGAAAGGCAAAATGAAAATGGAGACTTAAAATGAGAATTTGATGAAAGACTTTGAAGATCTTCTACCCTAATTGATGACTTATATTCATATTTATGCAGTTTATGAAGAAAGAATTGGAAGGGAAATGAAAAGAATAAATTTGAGATATATATTTTAAATTATTCTGCCTGACTGCTTTTGCTGTTTCTTTGTAATTATCCAGCTGGGTTGTTCAGTTGACCAGAAGGACAAGATTCATTCCCAAGTTTCATTCTCACCTGACACCTTGTCCCTTTCTGGAAGACCCTTTGCCAACTTATTAAAGACCTGTCTGTGGGCAACAATGTGGCTGCTAAGTTTTTGGTTAATACACTGAATGTGTAATCTGTCAGGTGACTACTGTGCTCTGGAGACACCACCACCTCTACCATACTCCCCAAAAGTGACCTTCAGGAAGGAGGAAGACACTTGTACTCCTCATCTTTCCTTAGTGCTTATTTGTGCAGCCCAACCTGCTAGCTCATTCATATTAGATCTGTGATGCTGGTATATCTGCAAGCTAACAAATAATACTGTCAGAGCCTCCTGCTGCTTTCTTCTTTCTCTATGCCCAGCAGTGTGACTATGCACTTTGATTCTCCAAGGCCATAAGAGCCTGAGAATTACATTAAATTATTTTTTTCACTTTCTTTCGGTGACCTGTGTTTCAAAGTTTCATCAGTTTTTTGAGGTGTCATGGAAGGCATTGCTTTCAGACCCTACCAATCATGCATACTTAATTATGCAAAGTCATCACTGTTGTGATAATAGGAGGTGGATACTCTGGACTCAAAACATATTTCTGAGGCATGTGATGGGCTCTAGCAGTCTAAGGGGTAGAAGAACAATAAGAGACCTAAGTTTTCATGACTAGAATTGTAGAATCATAGAATAGTTTGGGTTGAAAGGGACCTTTAATGGTCACCTAGTCCAACACCACTACAATGAGCAGGGACATCTTCAACTAGATCAGGTTGCTCAGAGCCCCATCCAACCTGACCTTGAATATTTCCAGGGATGGGGCATCTACCACCTCTCTGGGCAACCTGTTCCAGTGTTTCATCACCCTCATCATAAAAAATATCTTCTTTATGTCCAATCTAAATCTACTCTCTTTTAGTTTAAAGCCATTACCCCTTAGTTCTATCACAACAGGCCCTGCTAAAGTCTGACCCCATCTTTCTTATAAGCCCCCTTCAAGTTGCAATAATGTCTCCTCAGTACCTTCTCTTCTCCAGGCAGAACAACCCAACTTTTTTAGCCTTTTCTCATAGGAGGGAGGTTCCAACCCTTTGACAATTTTTGGGAGCCTCCTCTGGATCACTCCAACAGGTCCATTCCTTTCCTGTGCTGAGGGCTCCAGAGCTGAACATAATACTCTAGGTGGGATCTTACCAGAGTGAAGGGACAGAATCACCTTCCTCAACCTAATGGCCACACTTCTTTTTATGCAGCTCAGGATATGGTTGGCTTTCTCGGCCATTGGTGACTCGTGTCCCATTTTTCATCCACCAGTACCCCCGAGCTCTTCTCTGCAGGGCTGCTCTCAATCCCTTCACCCCCAGCCTGTACTGATATTCTGCCTCAGGGCACTTGGCTTTATTGAACCTCCTGAGGTTCACATGGGACCAATTCTTGAGGTTGTCCAGGTCCTTTTGGATGGCATCCCATCCCTCAAGGGGATGTCAACCACACCACTGAGGTTGGTGTCATCTGCAAACTTGCTGAGGGTGCACTCGATCCCATTGTCTATGTCATTGTTGAAGATATTAAACAACATTTGTTCCAATACAGACCACCGGGGGGGCACCAATTGATGCTGTTCTCCACCTGGACACTGAACCTGGACATCAATACCCTCTGGATGGGACCATCCAACAAATTCCTCATTCACTGAACCGTCATATCTCTCCAGTATCTCTCTAATTTAGAAAGAAGGATGCCATAAAAGACTGTGTCAAAGGCCTTACAGAAGACCAGATAGAAAACATCCACAGCTCTTCCCTTGTCCACTGATGTAGTCACTCCATCACAGGACACAAGGTTGGTCAGGTAGGACTTGCTGTTGGTGAAGCTGTTCTGACTGTCTCAAATCACCTCCCTGTCCTCCATGAGCCTTAGCATAGCTTCTAGGAGGATCTAGTCCATGATCTTCCCAGGCACAGAGGTGAGGCTGACAGACTGGTAGTTCCCAAAGTCCTCTTTTCTACCCTTTTTAAAAATGGGTGCAGTGTTTCCCTTTTTCCAGTCACTGGTGACTTCATCTGATTACCACAACTTTTGAAATATCATGGAGAGTGGTTTGGCAACTACATAAGCCAATTCTTTCAGGACTCTGGGCTGCATCTCGTCAGGTCCCATAGACTTGTGTATGTTCAGGGTCTTCAGGTGGTCACAAACCCGATCTTCTCTTATAGTGGGAGGGATTTTGCTACCCCAGTCTCTGGCCTGTGGTCCATCCACTTGAGAGATGTGGGAAGAGACGTTGCCAGTAAAGACTGAGGCAAAAAAGCTGTTGAGTACCTCAGCCTTCTCCTTGTTCATTGCTACCAGTTTGCAGATCATGTTCATCATGAGGGGTACACTTCTTTTGACCTTTTTCTGGCTGACACACCTATGGAAACTCATTATTTTTTACATCTGTTCCCCAGTTCAGTTCCAGCCTTGGTCTTCCTGATCTCATCCCTACACAACCAGGCATCATCCCTGTACTCTTACCAGGATATCTGTCCCCACTTCCTAGAAATGGATTAGATGAAATCTGTGTTCTTCATGATCAAACTGGAATCAGAAAGTATATGAATGTGTGGGTGTATGTATAATTGTTTTGAGAAGTGATATCTATACTATGTTTTGATAAGTGATTTCTCTTAGGAGGGAAGAAAAGGGAAAGGGAAAGGGAAAGGGAAAGGGAAAGGGAAAGGGAAAGGGAAAGGGAAAGGGAAGGGAAGGGAAGGGAAGGGAAGGAAAGGAAAGGAAAGGAAAGGAAAGGAAAGGAAAGGAAAGGAAAGGAAAGGAAAGGAAAGGAAAGGAAAGGAAAGGGGAAAGGGAAGAGAGAAGAGAGAAGGTGTCTATAGAACAAGTTCTGCTTAACAGTCTAATATTAATGCAATAAAACTTCAATTTTCACATCTCCTTTCATGTGAACTATATCCCCAAATGCTTTACAAGTTTAAACAACATTATATTGTATAAACTACAGACAAACTGTGGCAGAAAGATGCTGCCAGCAGAATACATTAGAGAGAGATAAAGGCCAGTAGCAGAGAGAAGAGAGTGGAAGAAATTAAGAGGTGCAGGCAGGGGAATGAAAAGATGTTTGCAGATGAGATCTGAAAAGAGATGGGACAGAGAGATACTAGAAAGGTGTTCCAGATGGCAAGAGATTATGGGGAGGGACAGAGAGGAAGCTGGTGTTAAAGGAGTGGATGGAGGAGGCAAGGGGGACAAATGAGACGTCTGGAAGTATGGTAACAAGGCAGGCATTTTGCAGCCAGTGTCTGAGATGAATGGGAAGCTCAGCATTTTCTCTGAAAACAGAAGGCATTCGGTAGTTTTGGTATGACAAGTACAAGACAGTGTACAGCATTTTGCTTGCTGTCAAGAAGCAGAAAAGCCCAGGGAATGTTTGGTAGTTAAATCAAAGAAACTTGGATGTCTACAGGAAAAAAAAAAAAAAAGTCTATCTTCAGACCTAACTTATTTATTAAGTCCAAGGTGCAGTCTGCATAGGTGTAGGTCCAAATGACCTATAAATTCCCCTCAGATCTTTAAAGTTACTCAACTGGTGTGGCTCTTCATGTTCCCTTGCTATGCCTGCTGTGCCTCTGATCTACCCTTCCTACTGGTTTCCCTATGCTAGCTTGCTGTCTAGCAGAAGTAAACAGATATTCTGGAAATTTTGTGTTTTAAAAATTACACCCTTTTTAGCATCTCCACTTTTAAGTGCAACACATGTTGATCATGCAAATCTAGCTGTGTACATGGGACTTGGACTCAGAAATATGACTGATATCTTCAGTCTGATTTGTTCAATGCTCGTTTCTGCTTGCCTAAAACCAGGGGATGTTAGAAGTTGTGCAGGTTGATTTTCTAATCCATGAACCCTGACCTCACTACTCATAACTCTTAAAACTATTTTTTTTTGTTGTCTTCTAACACTGACTGTTGCATATTTGATTTGACCTTTGTTCTGTTCTGATGGGGTTATATCTGAACACCGAAGAATATTTTAGTCCTGTGATTGAAGGGTTATCACATTGAGCCTGAGGTCTCATGAGATTTTATTTTTCCGGAAGTAGTGAAGGGCAAATATTCCTGTGTCACTTCCTCCATTCCAACCTTACTCCCAAATTTATCATGAGGTCATTTCTGTGCAAAAAAAACACTTGAGAAGAGTTTAAAAGTGAGTTTATTTACCTAAGCAAATACAGAAATGGAATGGCTTCTCCAACAGGTGGTCTGGGGGCCAGTCTAGTGCTCACTAAGCCTATAAATGTCATTACTATGATGCAAACAGGCTTTAAATTAAGCCTCTGATTTTGATCAAAAGATTAAAATTCTACTAAGAGTTAGGAAATTGTTAATAAAGTACTCCCTTGAAGTTTCAAAATGTTCAGAATCAAAATAAAACAAGACTAACAAATCAACATATTTGTTTATCTCCAGAGGTTTCAGAGATCACTCATCAGTTGTTCTCAGACCGATCTAAATGTAAGACAAGGAATCATGCCAAAATATGCTGCAAGCTCATGCAAGTGAACAAAAGGAGCCAAATTCCAACTGATCTGCAGACGTCTCCATGTCATTAAGTATATCTAATCTGCACCAAAATGCTTGTTTGTTTTGTCAGAGACTTTAGCTTTAATGAGACTTCAGCTATAATGGTAAAACAGTAATTACTGGGCTATTTATTTGTCAAGTGATTTTGCTAAAAGTGTAGTAATACTCTGGCAAAATTAATTTCCAAAACGATAACCAAAGTGTGGCATTGTCTTGAATATGTCTCTCCCTATTTTCCTCCCTCCTTTGCTCATGCTGCAATTGTCCGTTTTACAGACAGTTTTGTTTCCCAGCAACGTGTCACAGTCATATGCAATGTGTTACTGATTGACCTGTAATGTAATGAAGACCATAGTGATACCACAGTTGATTTTTATCTAAAAGAGTGAAGAAAGAATATCAGTATAATATCTTAGGTTATTTTTCTGATATTTTTTAAAGCCAACTTGATAAAGTGGGTATCTGATGCAGGATTCATGCATGTACAGGGAAATGTTTTGGGTATTATACAGGTGTAAAAGTATCCACCAGGCAGATGTCAGGGAATGTTTGCCTTGCAAAACTACAACTGTATTTGAATTGCTTTTCTTTTAAATGACGTGAATGTGCATCTCAGGATAAAGATCTTTTTTAACTACACTGCTCATATGAAATAACTAGATACAAAAATAACAACTAGTTCCAATTCCCATACCTACAGGCAGCAATCTGGCAAGAGATATGAGTTTTGCAGTGTTTCTTAAATACTGTTTAGCTTGGATTTTGGCAGTCAATGGGAAAAACAAATGGAAGAAAGTAAAGATCCCCAGAATATGTTTGGCCACCATCTCTGAGATCTTAGACCAACAACGTCTACGATCAAGATGTGGCAGTCTTCTGATAACTAGTTCAAATGTAAGTGGTAGCAACTTCTTAAATTACATTTGTCTCTGAATGAAGTAATTCACTGTTTTCAGAAAAGCTCTGATGAGTAACGTGATTTGGCACACATAAACTTGCTAACTTGTGTGCCTGGTAGTGCACTAAATGTGCAATTTCAAGTGTTGTCCTGTGTAGAGAACAGAATACTCTGAGGTTTTGGACAGCTGGTTTCCACTAATTAGTGGAATTAGGGCTAATAATGTGCCAACCAAGGCCATACTCAGAGGACATACAGAAGTGCTTTGTTCTGATTTTTTTTAGGCTGAACACAGTAAGTTTAGGAAGAATACAAACCTTCCTTCCTTGTGAATGTTGCCCTACAATGACAGCTTAGCAAATGCCAATGAATGGCTTAAAGTTCACTTAGACTCTTAAAGTAGTCTAAGTGGATATAAAGGATATAAACAAGACTTAAGTGATGCATATGCTATATCTTTGGGATTACTAATTTTATGGAAGTATGAATTAAATATTGTGAGGTTAGCCTTCTGAGAACTACTTCCAGGAAAGGAGATGGATCATGACAGTGGTGAAAGTGCATGGAACTGCTGCTAAACAGAACAGTTCAGTACACTGGAGAAGCATTCAGAGGACATGTTGAATGTTGATCAAATCACAATATTGCTCTCAGTGTTCCCATTGAACATCTACATCCCATAGGGATAATGAAACTGCTCTGATATATTTATAGTTCTTTGGAAAGCCCTGTCCAAAAACTTGATAAAAAGAAAAAGTGAATGTTATCATAAATGTTGAAAGATGCATTTGGGAAAGAAAGGTTGCAGACTGAATATAAAAATGTAAGTTTCTTGGCAAGTATTTGCAGCATTTTCAGTCAAGATCTTCAATCACATCTGTTCGAGGAATTGGTCTATTTGCAAGAAGGTTGTCAGAAATGAGAGTGTCACAGACACTCAAGGAGATGTTGCTCAATATCTTTGGGCCAAACTAATGGTATGCTACTGACAAAAAGAGGAGGTTCTACTCCAACCCCTGCACTGTACTGCCTATCTCTTCCATTGCCTCATTGGAGGTTGGCACTTGTTGGACACCTCTGTGAGCCTACCTCAAGTTATTAGCTGGGAAAAAAAAAAAATTTTGCAAATTAATAAACAAGAAAAACCCTTGAGCCTGGAGAGTTTCTGCAGGATTAATGGGTTGAATCAGATTAGAAAAGGTCTAACAAAGAGGCAAAAGCAGAGCTATAGCCATGTAATCAAGAGTATGGGGGGGAGAATTAAATAATTAGTTTCCATTTTTATGGAGATTGGATTTTAGTTCAGTTCTTTGTCATGTGATTTTACTCTTATTTCCATGCCACACTGAAAAAATTAGCCTTGGTAACTGTGTACTTGCAATTTTGAAAATCCTTTACAGACACAGGCAGAAGGATTGCTGCTAGCAGACCTAAAAATCTTCTTGGACCCAATCTGCAGTGAAGTTCTCACCTATCAGGTTATCTATTTTATCTATCACCTCTGTGACTAATCTTTTTTCTGATAAGTGAATCCTGTCTGGGTTTTTCAAAGACGACCATACAGACTGAAAATAAAGAGCAGAGAGTAAGGCTTACTTGCGAAGAGACAGAAGTACATCTGTGTAATCTATAGTCTCCATGGGAGTGGGCTGACTCAGAAGTGACACATTTTTGACTCAGTAATAGAATAATTACATTATTTATGGTGGAGATATTATAAACATAAGCTAGTCCACGTTACCACCCCTACTGAACAGGATCCAGCTGTGAAGAACCTGACTGATTGACTCATCTTCAGCAACAGGAGTTGTCACAAGGCTTCAGGGCAATGATGAACCTGTGGAAAGAGCAGCCTGAGGTGGCAGAAGGAGTTCCAGCCCAGTCCTGCATTCAAGTCCATTAAGAGCAAATATTCAACCTTAAAAATACAAATGAAGATAGAAAAGGAGACCAAACAAAAGCAGTAGCATCAACAGCTTCCCATAACTCTTTATAGCTCTCTGGAGTGATTATATCCTATTTACTTCCACTTGCAGCTCTGTTATTGTATTCTGCCACAGAAATAAATAAATAAATAAATAAAAGAGATCCTCTTTAATTATCCTTCTACTCTTTTTGCCAGACAGGCCCTGTGTCATGGATTGAAATCAATGTTAATGGCTTTTGAGACTCCAGTATAGATATATTTTTTAATTGATGTCTCCTCTTCCTTCTGCTGACCCAATTCTCATTTTCATTATATTCAAAAACACATTGATGATCCCCTCAGATCTGATCAATTATTTTAGCTCCTTTCTGCAATAACTAAATTTAATAGTGCTTTGCTGGCACAATTTAATTACTGGCACAAACATCTGAAATTTGTGAGGAACAGCTGAACTGCAGTGACAGAAAGCAGGTGGTCTGGTGGCTGTTAGGATCCAAGTGGCAAGTGAACTAAGACAGTGCAGGCTACTGGATGGACTCATTACTACAATTTTACTGTTTGAACCTCTTCCTTATCCATCAGCTGTAATCTTTATTACATCTGACATGGCAATGGCCATTTCAGCCCTCCTCAGTGTGACTATTTATAGTTATGGAGAAGGCACATACATAAGAAATCGCCAGGCTAGGAAAGAGGGAATGGAGCAAAAGAAGAAGAGGTGTCTAGAATGACAATAAAATGATTCAGGATGCTGGAGATAAAGTGTACAGAGGAAAGATGTGTATGGATTTCCCTGTAAGCAGATGGTGAAACAAGCACTCCAATGGTCATTGCAACTGAATTTCTTTTGCACCATGTTTTATAATTGTATTTTCTGATACCCAGTGAAGATGGAGCCTATTCTGCCATGTTCCCATTTATTGGGGTGCCCTTTCTATGACACCTCTGCCTTTTACAGTATCTTAATAAGATGACTTTTTGTCATCTTTTTCTTCACCAGGTTTGCTTGAAATACTGCTCTCAAACAACAATTTTTTAGCCTGTGGTCCTCACTGTTGTGGGAGAGAACCAGGTCATTCTACAGCTCAAAGAGAAGCGTAGGCAGTTAAAATTGGCAGAGTGAAGTAAGCAATCATGCTGTGGTATTTTCTACGGTTTTGCTTCTTATCAGAGGTGGATTTACCAGGCTGGTATCCCCTGTGTTAGCACTGCCTCATGTGGTAAATACTATTTCGTGAAAAGTGGTGGGAAATGTGCTGTCTCCATAGCCTTGCTTCTGTGAATGCTGTGCCTGCATGTAGCCATGCTCACAGATAGTTCAGTGCCCACTAGTCACTGGGGTTTTTTGGTGTGCCGGAAAGGAAAGCAAGTTGTTTGAGGCAAGGTAACCGAGCTGATCTGTTGCCCTGGTACTGCCAGGCCCAAGACCTTCTGAATGTTCATAGCTGTCCAGCTGTTTTTCCCTGTATAACATTGCAATGAATCATGTCCCTCAAGAATAGATATATCTAAACACAAATCCTGTAGAAGTCTCATGAAGCAACTTACCTGCCATCAATTCCAGGCAGAGAAGCAGGAGCACCCAGTCCCTCAGGGTGTCTTCCATGAAGTTTGCTGCTACTGTGGTAGGAATATGGTTCACTGGGGGGAGAAAACAAGCTCAGTAGAATTTGTTTTATTCTGCAGTATGCTTTAGAGAGATCTTTACTGTTACTGTTATCACTGGATACATAGCTATGACCTAGCATGAATTTTTACTGTGTTTGTCTAAGCACAGGACAAACCCACCTGTTTTCTGCTCCAAGCAGTTTTGCAGCATGCAGCAAGAGACAATGGGTGAATTCAGGCAGACAAGGGAATACAAGGAAAACCTGCAACAGCCCTGTGTCAGTGAGAGAAGCAGTAGCCTCAATATACCAGAGTCAGCCTGTTTTTTGCTGTTCATTTGAGAGTTAATGGACAATTGTTAGGGAGCTTTGTGGATGTTTCTGGGTAGGCCTGTCAAAACACAGGGGATTGTATGGAGCAAGATTTTTGTCTGAAGAATCAATAGAGGTCCTGTGGCTCCTAGCTAAGCTTCCTTCCCTTTACTGTTCATTATTTAAGATTTTTGTCCCACATTTGGATTATTATGATTGAAAAATTCCACACGTCACAAATTTATTGAAACTGGTTCATGCATTGCAGATGGAGAGGGGAAAAGCCTGATAAATCTTGCTTTTTTCCTTATTATGGAAGCTAGATATCACTAACTCTCTTTGCTGAGGCAAATCCTAAATTAAGGGCACAACATAGGCGTACAATGATGGCTACTAGGTGGAATGGAATAGCCATCTGAAAAAAAACCCTCAATATTCTTAAATGAATTCTAAAATAAAATTCAGAGACCTGAGTGAAAGTTTTGCCCCAAACTGTGATCTGAAAAAGCTGATGGGATATTTTCAGTTGTTCGTCTACCATTCAGCATCACTGCTGGAGAGGAAACGTCCTTGCTTGAGGAGAACTTATACATCAAACTCATGTTTCAAACCAGTGAAGATGAAGAGGTAATCAAGAGTGCTAACAGTCACAGTGAGGTGTGATAAATCTGGGCAAAAGTGGTAGCTATGGGTAATAAATCCAGCAGCCCTCTGGGCCTGGCACAGAGCCACCTGGGACAGGCTGATTGCCAGTAGTTTTGAAGGTGAGTGTAAAATGAAGCATCATCTAAGTTAATAACGCTCACATAATGAATATAATCGTTTATTAGAGCATGAGTTCTGTGACCAATATGAAATCAGTCTGCCTGAGTGAGTGCACACATGTATTCAGATGGAGATCTTGAGAGAGGCAAACAGGATGATGAAGTCACCTGCAGGCTGGTATTTTTCTACCCTTTGTCTTCTTCAGTCCTTGTTCAGCAGCTATATTCTCAGAAGGCTGTTTAATCATGAAACTCTGGTGTCTTATTATAAGATTACACAGTTCTACTGTGTTGGAGGTGGATGGAATGTGGCCATATTAGGATCAAATACTAAGACAGATTTGGGAGGGTGTATCCTAAGGACAGTTTGGATATCACTGGTACAAAATCAATCATTATTGTATAAGTTGAAAACAATAATGCTTACAATTATCTGTGTGGGCTTCCAATTCTGAGGTGAAGTTGGGAAGTCATTGAAGTTGTCATATTTGTTTTCCAAGATGAAGAACTCCTTCCTGACCAACAGTAACTACTGAGCATTCTATAACCTGTGCAAGGGCAGGAGAAAGTTCTGTCAACACTGTAGTCTGTCAGAGGACCAGGCACTCCAGAGGGCCCTTCAATAACCCCTCAATGAAGTTCAGTTGTTAGCATGTCCTGAGAGTCTAAACAGTCATGGAAGGCTTGTACAGGGTCATTGTAGGAGAGACATTGTTTATCCTCAGTTCCTGAGGAACTTGTTCATGATGCTCAGAGGAGGAGGAGAAGGAGAACTTATTAGGGGAAAGTCAACCCTGAAACTTTTTACTAAAGAACCCTTGTATGGACAGCAGGACCATAATGTTGAACAGTAATCTCTGTTGTGGTGAGACTAGAAGTCTGATGAAGCTATAGGTTGATCTCAGCTCTGCTGATAGTGTAACTAAGTATTGCTGTGCCTGGGATGAGAAGAAGTCAGCATCCACACAGGTGTGTGAATTGTCTCACTTTCCTTCTCTCCAAAGACAGCCTTCTGTCTGTGATGAGGTTCATGGTGCAGTCCTCTTTATAACCTCCTTAAGTGATCTATATCCTGGGAAGCAATGGCTTCCTGTCCTCAAACTTGGAGTGGTCATTGTGTTGTGGACCTTCTTTTGGTTTTGTTTGTTACTGATTTTTATCCTGCACTACTGTTTATGTGGACACAGCTGGGAATCAAATTCCTCATTCAGATGCATCTTCTGGAAAGACTTGATGTTTTTATCTCATTCATATGATGTTGTGGATTGGTCCTCTTCCCAGATTCAGAGTCCACAGTGTGACCATATGCTCGAGATTGTGTTAAGTGTCATGATAGTATAAATGACAAAAGTACACATCCTATATATGTTGAGGAATTTGTGACCAGGACACTATACAGGAAGATGCAGAAATGCTGGTGCATGGCAAGGAAGTACAGTGGTGTGGGCCATGCTTCATGGCCTTGTGGGGTCTGCACTGACCACCTGAGACACTGTTCCCCATCAAAAACTTTCCTGTATTGAGCGTGAAAGACAATGTAGACGGTCCTTCGTTGGGCAGATACCGCTACAGTTCTGCCCATGACATTTCATTGTGACTGTATTCGCAATATCCTTAAGGGTTCTGCCAAGGGTCTTTGTGTGATCAGACCAGTTGGACTTCATGACACTTCTGACATGTGCCACACACTGGCACATGTGCCAGTACTGAGTTACAGTAGTACTGGCACAATGATCAGGACTTAGCCTTTGTCTATCTAACATAACTTTGGCACATACTGCGTGATCCGGATGTTCCCACAATGTTCTAGGAAAGGGGAATGAAACTGAAGAGGACTACTTCTGGACAAACGGCACAAGGAGTATGCTGCAGCACAATATTCAGAAAGCTATCAACACGTCTCTGCTGTCATTAGAGTCCCATTTCTCCTGGAAATCTCCCCGAAAGCTACAGCCTCCTGCAGATTCAGAGATGCTGGAAGATTTTAAAAAACATAGCTCTGCCCATTCCCAAATCCTTTCCTTTTCCAGCATGACCTACAGAGGTGGTCAGGATGCCTTCTTACATCCTGATATTTCAAAAGTTCACTTTGTTGTTCTTGATCTCCCAAGACTCACTCATCATAGATTTCTCTCTTTATGGATAACATATTACACCTTTAAATTGCAAAAATACCCTCAGAAGGATTCTTGAGGTATTATTAAAGCACTACAGATGCAAAGAGTTTCTCTGTGACAAAGGTTTTTAGGCCATTACCATAGTGATAGAACTGTCAATTCACAGAGTGATTGAGAGGAAAATAAAGATTATATACATATCTCTGGCCGCTTTGTTCTCCCTCACTTAGCTGCAGTAGTGTAAACCATCAGGATAATGAAATTACAGTAATATAAATGAAAGAGAATGTGACCTGGGATTTCTAGGGTAAGAATGCCAGACACCTAACCTAACATCAAAGGATAAGAATCTTTTTGTTGAAAAACTACTTTTAAAAGTAGGTCAAAACACACTGCATATTTTTAAACAGGGTCATGTTGGTTTTCTGGCAGCACAGGTCTGACAGTATAGTGAGTGGCTATAATGGCCAGATGAAAATGGTTAAATGACTTCAAATTTCCAATTGGGTTTTTGAATCAGAGCAAGAGATACATTGATCCACCAGCTTCTGATGATACTATAAGTGAAATCAATGAGTATGCGTAAAAAGTTTTAGTGATGGCATTTTTAATGATTCCCAGCTTCAACAGCTACAAGAGAAAGTGGGAAAAGATACCCATTATCAGACCAATGAACATGCTTTGGGGGTTTAATCACTTCAGTATCCATGCAGTCATGGACTCTGTGTTCACATAGCCACTAAACATCTTCCTGCTCTTTATTAATATATTTTTTCTTAGCACCTTCCCATTAGTGGTAGCTGGAGACCTTTCTATCCTTCCTCTTCTTAGGGAAGCATACTGCCAGCAAGAGAAACCTTCAGTTCAGACTGAAGGACTGGTTGAGCTCACTGTCCTTCCTCAGTCCTGCCCCACTCTAAGGTCTCTGCTGGCGGTGGAAGGTAAGGAATAGCATCAGGGCTGAACAGCCTTTGAGGTGACAGGATCAAGTAACTCTCCTTGAAACTATTGTTTAGGATCTCTGCAGGTCGGAAGATGTTGCTGTAATGTGTTTATATAGGGGGGGAGCTTTTTCAAAGAAGACGTCAGAAAATTTTACCTGTGTCTGTGGAATAAGGACATGAGACCATCACATGGGGCTCTAAGTGTGGGTCTGTGACATCTAAACCTTAGTTTGTTTCTGAAGCAAACTAAATATAGCTTGCTGCAAGAAGGAAATTTCCAACATTTGGTTATCAACACACTTGGTAATAACTGGCTTGTTTTTTTTCTTCCACCACCAACATACATTGATTCTTCCAATAGAATCAATACTTAGGAAGCTGAATTGACATTAGATGGAGTAAACCCCTTGGGAAACAGTATTTTGATAATTTGTAATAAAATGTTGTTAGTAGTTTTAATTTTTCTCTCTTTTTTCTCTGTTTTTTTCTTTTTTTCGTATTTACAGGACTGCTTTCAAGTATTTAACATCCTCAGTTGGAACTAGGATGGCTGCTTCAGGAGCCTTATTTGCATTCACTTTAGTAGCATACAATAGGATCTTGCAGGTGCCCTCTCTCTGCAGTATTTACCAAGGCAGATGCAGGAGTTGTAATCAGAATGTTAAAAAAGGAGAAAGCTTCCACAGCCAGCAGTCTGAGAGGCAACTTTCAAAGCCTATGATGTCTCTTTCAAGACTCAATGTTTCCAAATGAACATCATTGTATCCTAATATATTTATGCATTTTGCATTGTTCAATGTGGCATTTATATACTTGCATCCATTTCAGCCAGTCACTGTGGCCAGCACTGCTTAGCCTTCTATTTTTCAATTTGGTTAGACAGATTATCTCTTGTTTAGAAGATGGGGAGATCTGACTCCATATGTAAGATATTCTACTGTGAGGAAAGCCTAAGAAATACACTAGGTAGTGTCAGTTCTGCAATAGAAATAGGTAAGACTAATTGACTATTTTTAATGAATTTTTCTTTTCTGTGTTGGAAAAAAAAATGTCCATTGAAACAGAACATTTTCTTTGGCAAGGAATTATCTGTTGTGGAGAACTTTCCTCATAAAGATTTTGTGAATCTAGGGCATATTGCAGATCAGTCCAAGTTGAGGTCCAAGCTCTGTCTCAGCAAGCTGTTGAACACAGTCTCCCAGTCTTCCCTATCTCAGGAGTATGCTCTGGCTGCTGGGGTGCAGAGACAAGGGTTCCATCAGAAGGGTATGGAACTGTGGGAGATGGAACTGAGAGAGATGGTCCTGGAGGGGAGTGTGCTCACCAAAAAGCTGCAGAAATGTGACTTTCAGTCTTCTCTATATTCTGAAATAGAGCTCTTGTGGGGTGTCCTTTCAGTCTGTTTAGTTGTTTGGGTTTTGTTCCTCCTAAGAAAAAACAAAGACACAATTAGCCTTCACATTCTTATCTTTGTCCCAGGAAAGAGGAAGAAAGAACTTTAAAATGTTCCTGGGTGAGAAATCATTTCCTACCCAGTTCTGGATGATATCAGACTCGGATGACCTGAGATGAAAGAGCAGATTGAAGGACAGTTTCTTTCTCCTTCAGTTTATCAGCTGTGTTAAAGCAGAAACTGTTTCAAGGGCTGCAAACCTATAAAGTTTACATCTGATAGGGGTAGGAATTGCCTTTTCTCTTATTTACGTACACAGAGCATAGTAGAGTAGGAGTCGAAGCCATGACTGAAGCCTACAGGTGCTACCACAACAGACAGAAAAGATGTTTAAATGAGGAAAAGAAGATGTTTCAGTCAAAGAGAAACTGTCTTAAAAGTAGAATGCAGGAACAAATATTCGGTGTAGCTGTTACATAAATGTAAGTGTGAAGGTAAGGAACACCACTTTCAGTAGTCTCCCTTACAAGATTTAATAACTAGAAACCTATGTTTAAAATTTCACAAAGCCACAGAACATGTTCAGCTGAATGAGAAAAAAATATGTACTTAGAGCTTATCTACATGGAACTAAGTGAGGGTTCTCCTTCCTATCACCCCCCATCCTCCACCCACCCTGCCCTATGCTGAAGGCCAAGTTTTGAAAGCTGGCAGCTCATCCAGACCTGAGACACTTCATGTGGGGAGGCCACAGCAAGTAATGTACAATGAGGTTAGGTCCTCTCAGCAACTTTCCTGCTATGAGTGCTTCTCCTAGAGGTCATCATGATTGGTCTTAATGTCTAGTAGTTGATTCTACAGCAACACTTCTAGTATTTAGTTTCAATGCATTTTCCACACTTGGCTTTTGGGGATTCTTTCTTATACTATCCATGTTCACTCTCAGGTCAGTTAAGTTGTCTGGGACAAATTTTTCAGAGATGGTGTCTTCAAAAAGTATGGAAAGGTCAAGGTTCAGCAATAAGAGTTGTTCTCTTTGTGGGTACTGAAGCAAAAGTACTTGTACACGTGTTTGAAGAAGCTTCACTGAAGTCACTGGAGACAGTAAAGGTAGAAAAGGGGAAAAAAATAGTTATCTAGGGAAAATATTATGCACATATAGATGTAAACCTTCTTTCCTGGTACACTCGTTTTTTTGTTTACTGGACAGTCTTCCAAGATTACAGTTACCAAGAGAAAAACAAAGTGACGTTTCACCTGTATTATTGTCACGTCCCGCTCAGACGAGGAGGACAAGTGACTCAGATTCGCAAATCCCCAATCGGAGCGGACAGCAAGTCTCCAAGTTCAAGAATTTATTAACTACCTACAATGTACTAATTGAAGACAAGATAATTGGCTAAGTATATAGCAAGTTGTGATGAGCAATATAATATGCCTTGCATTTCTGAATAGAAAAAGGAAAAGAGGGAGATAGAAGGAATGGGGGAAAACAGATCACCAGTCGGGGTTCCTCCGCTGATCCTGCCGGCGGAGGGTTCCAGGAGGCGGCCGTCTTTTTCGCTGGCATCTGTCTTCTTCGCTTCACTGCTCTCTCCAGATGGTGGGGCG
>NW_020799092.1:15621179-15764891 GCF_003259725.1 Athene cunicularia | reverse complement strand
GGGGGCAGGCAGGGGGGCAGAGAGAGAGAGCGAGCCCTTTCTTCCCCCCTTTGATTTATACCCACTTTCCTTGGGTCCGTCCCCTAGGTCGACCCACAGACCTACGTATCCCATGTACGGGGAGGGGTAAGGTGTTTCATGGGATGATGTCACTAGCATGATCATGACAGCCCTCGTTAGCATATTGAGGGGTGATAACTTTAATATGCATTTCGTGGATAATGAAGCAAAGTTAATTCACTGGACACAGAGCCCTTGAAATCTGCCCAGGTGCCCCAGAGGAGAGCCGTCCTGTCCCCACGGGGCTCTCCCCCCCACCTACATCGGGCAGCATTATCAGCTTTGACCTCCACAGAATGCACCCTGTGACTCATAGTTTTGTCTTGCGAGTGTTTGAGGCATTTCTTCAATCAGCCTCAACTTTTGCTTTCCCAGGCTGTTTGTCTTAGTTTCTCACAGGCCTGGTTTCTTGTCTCTCACAATTATGCTGTATGTGAACTGTAGATTTCAAAAAGTGCTTTAGCATTTTTATCATGCTAAAACATGTTCTCTCCTACCATCACAATCAGCATTCACTTCAGAAAAAATACTGTTTAAAAAATTGTAAATTTTTAGGTCATATTTCAGAGATTAATCTCCTTTGGGAAGAACTTCTTAGGATTTAGATATTCATATCTTTTAGGAAAGGTTTACCTGTCTCAAAAAAAGTTTTCATAAGAAACAGAGCTACTTGTTTCAAATACTCTGTTCTGAATGTATGCAGTTGGGCTATGGCTTCTCCAAACAGTTATGGAAACCCACACGACCAACCCAGCTATTACTGACCTTGCAAACAAAGTGACAGTAAGAAAACAAAGATGTGACTTCCATTGTAATGTCCAAAACACGAGGGACTGCAAGAAATCTTTTCACTGAAGTAGTTAGGAACAAACTTAACACTCACATCCACATTAAAAAAAAATAATTAAAAAAAAAAAATATATATATATACACACACACACAAACCAAGTAAAAATCTGCATAACCTGCAGAGAAAACCCATGCATTAATTTCATATCAGATTAGGGGTGGACTCTAGTAGCTAAATGCACATAAGAGACCAAACTCTTCCAAATATTTAGATCCTATATGAGTAGATTAGACCCATCCTCTAACATGTATCTGAAAGTTTTGCCTCTTTAATCCTTCAGCTACTCTTGCATAGTTTATCATGCCAATTAAATCTTTTTGAATTTAACTGAATTGAGGAATGAATCATTGGTTGCAAGCCAGCTCCTGGTATGAAAGTGTCCACTTCAAATCAAACATCACTATAATATTTTGGCATCATATCATGTTTTGCTTGTGCGAGTATAACCTGCCAAAAGAAACCATCTTATTCCTTTACGTCTTTTTTTTCAGTCACAGGGAGATTAAGGCAGAAATAAATAATATTAACCTGCCACAAGCCCTCAAGGTAATACTTGATTCCACTTGATGTAACTCAAAACCCACTGAAATCAATGAAGACTTTCTATTGCCTTCAGTACGGTTTGCTAAGAATGTGTCCATTCTTAGAGCCATCCCACAGTCTAACAATGCATGCTTTTCAGAGAGATAATCACTTGAACATTCAGAGAGGCAGAGTGAGGAGGACACCTGAAATAGCTATAGAAGGTGAGTTCTGATAAAACAGTGCGTGGAAACAGTACCTCTAAAGGAAGCAAAATTTCCCACCAAGATGAAGTCTGATGTTCCCACTTAGATGAATGTCACATCTGACACAGATGAGAAGCTTAGATGAAAATCTTTCAAGAATGTTTTGTGGAGCTTTATAAACAGCACACTTACTATTCTGTTGACTGACTACCATTTTTACCAGTGACAAATTCATTTTACAGAGTGAAAGAAAGTATTTCTTATAAGTAAGTATAAAACTATGTTGGATGCTCTTGGGTCCAGAAGAAAACTCAGCCACTCTAAAAGGGGAATTTAGTTTATAATCTCTAATCTGTTTTGCAGTTAAAAGTAAATCTAAAATTAACATTAAATTAAGGTAGCATGAAAGAACAGACAAAACTTCTAATTCACATTTCAACTGTAAAAAAATAATTAAAAGCTCAAAATGGTTATAACATGCTTTAAAGGCCTCTAATGAGATGTAACAATGGGTTTCATGAATTTACAGAAAACAAATTAAAAAAAAAATCATTTCAGAGTTTGTAGTTGCTTGTTGTTGGGGTTTCTGGAGCAAGGATAGGAAGTTTTTTGAAGTTAATGTAATCTTGAAAATGCTATGTGGAGACTTCTGAGTACCAACAGTACTTATAGCACAATGTATTCGGCAGTAAACAGTCAGTCATCAGTAGAACTCATAATGGTTAGCACCAAATCCACAAACTACCAAGTAAGCGATTGCCTACTTAAACCAAATCATCCTTCTATGAAACATTCCTATTGCCTTCAGAGTGTGCTCAGTAGTTACGCTGGTACAAGAGCAAAATTTGAATCAGGCTATTTTTGAAGGAAAGTACCAGTTCCACCATCTCTAGAAATAATACAGCTGTTGTGAGTCAATGAGAAGACCTTACTGTTCTATGGAAACAGAAGGAAAAACCTCACTGTGAATGTGCTGAGAACCTTGTATGTCCTGCTATCAGCACCTTTAGATCTGATGCACCTAAAGGTTTTCTCTTCAGAATAACATCATAAACTCTGGTTTTCTGCATTCAAAATTAAAAATAACAAGTAACTGCTCTGTTGTGTTTACTAAGTCATTTTCAAGGGTCTAATAAATATTGAGTTATGTGGAAGGTTTTTTGTATTTGCCAGTGTTTCATGTATATGGTGATTTTAAATGGTCAGTGAGATGAAGGCAACCATTGGGGTAGAGCCAAGGAACAAACTTTATTAAAAGTACCCTGGGGGAGACAGTGAAGGGAAGCTGGGCTGGAGGCTATATATACACTGTGTAACAGGACTCTACATTATTACTGGTGAGTCCCCATTTATTGATGATAAGGGGCGCTTTTTTTGGGGGGGGGGGTAGGGTTTGTTGTTTTGTTGTTTTTTTTTTTTTAAGCCAACCTTTTGCTTTTAAAAGTGTTAATTCTTCTCATTTTTTGCGTAGCTACAGGTAGGCTACTTTTCAGCTACCTGCTACCAATACATAATCTAAACTTGTGGTTTCTTTACTGCTTGAGCAGTCATGGAGAGCTCATAAACCAGAACCCAAGAAATATTGTGCCAGCCTCGGGGAATCAGAAAATAAAACCAAAGAAAAGAAGTCTGTAAAGACCAAAAGATAAGAATTCTTGAGCCAGACTTGAAAAAAATGGGCTTAGGGCAGCCCATCCAAAGACATTAGTTTGCATGTAGTATGAAACAGCAATTGCCTGGGGCTGGCAGGAATCACAACAGAATTTGCTCAAGTTTGAGTTTAGGGTTTTCAGCAATGGGAGCAAGAAACAGCTTGACTGCAGGTTCAGAAGCAATGGAAATGTAGTTTCTCAATGGGGTTTCAGGCATGAATATAAAATACAGACACTTGTTCTTATAAGCAGCATAGAAAAAATGATCCAGGAAAACAACAGAAGATCTAAGACTGGGTCAAGAAGGAATTTGTTTCTTCCAGATAAAGAAGGTAAGCATCTGGCATTTTATAGAAGGAATGGATGAGACACAGAGAAGTCGGGTAACAGCATAGCAAGTGAATAGAAGCTATTTTCCATTGGGTTGTGCTACCTTTACAAGCCCACAGATAGGCATTCATCCCTGTTGATGCATTTTTTCCTATCCAGGCTGAGACCTCCAGAAGATATTCACAATCTAAGCATAAGGCAAGCTATTAGCAAAGCCTGAACAGGGAAAGTAATTACTCATCACCACAAAGGCAATGCAGTGCAAAGAAAGGAAGTGTGCGACATACAGGATGAAAGAGGAAAAGGCCAAATCTTGCATTCTTCATTAAGACAAGTTGGTAAGATTACCAAAATATAAAGACTTTCCCCACAGATTCATCTTTTACATTCTAATAGAAAACAAAGACAAACTACCATATGACAGTAATTAAATAATATGACTGTTTCACCAAATTAAGCAAGTAACAAAAATTTTTGACTCTTACTTCAGTGCATTGTAAGACATTGTTTGAGGATAAGTAAGTCAAAGATTGTGTGTTGCTGAGATATATCAGCCACAGAGGACACATAAGTACATACCATAGATGTTGTTCTGCTAATTGATGTCTTAATTGCTAATGTTAATTTTCAGGACTTTACAAGCAAAGTGCTTGCACTGGTTAAATGGTATATTAGGTGATCAAAAAGTCCCAAATGCATTTGTGGCCTAGAGAGGTGATGAGAAAGGGTTTGCTGTTTCTGTTCACTCACAGACCAGACAAGAGAATGTCTCGGGTCGCCTTACTGCAATAAATCTGGCTGCCTCAACAGCCACGGGAAGCCAGCTGGCAGCAAGGTGCTTCCCAGAGCAAGGCAGGTAAGGAATGAGGAGGGTACTCTGGGAAGGTTTCCAGAAGGAAGGATGGGGGAATAAAAATAGGAGGAGGAAAAAAAAAAAAAAAAAAGAAGACAAATATGATCTGTCTTCTTCCTAATGAGAAGAGCAGGGCATGAGGCCGAATTCCCTGAAAATGATGAGTGTGTGGGTACTCCTAACTCTGTTATTTTAATGTCTTAGAGCCTAAGCACACTGCACTAATGTATTGATACTTCAGAGAAACACTGAAACAGTTTTACATTTCATTTACTTAATGGATCACAGATAAATTGAGTTCCATACAGACCTGGACAGTGGTCAGCAAATGTTCAGTACATCACCTTGCCAGTAGCATCTTTTGCTCATGTCCTTTGGAGATGGCACTGTGTTGCTGACATCAGGTTTTGCCTTCACTGGGGACTGCAAGGATTCGTGGGAATTCACACCATGGTAGGAAGAACAGAAAGGAATAAGCAAAAGAGAAAATATGATAATTGATATAAAGACAATGTGTCATATGCATAGATGATTTAAAATAGCTGGATTTTTTTTCCTTTTTTTTTTTTTTTTTTCCTCAGCTACTCATAAAAACAGGTGACTTTATCCCTAAGTTAAGGCATAATGAAATCAGTAGCAGCCAAGTCCTCACAAAACTCCTTTACCACTGACACATCCCTGTTCTGGTATGTCAGAGCAGTTATAAGATTTTTAGGGCAAGCCTGCAAAGGATTTTATACTTTTCTTCACCTTACTAGATATTTTCTGTCAGCTGTAGTCATATACCTGCCCAGCATAAGAAATTGAAGAAGGTTAATGAGACAATTATTTAGGACATGCTTTAACTTTAGTTACTAACGTCAACTGTAACAAGATCAGATTTCTCCCCCTTACCTACCAATCTTCATGGAAATTGTAGGCACAAAGCTATAAATTACAATGCATTAGTTTCCACCCTGACTCCATTATGTATTGTTACCCTGAAACAGAAGCTGGTATTAAAATTTCCATGACTGCATTGGAATATGAAAATGTAAGTAATGTATTTACCATGCTCTATGAGATGCCACCTGTTACAATTAACACACCTGTGCTAATCACACCACTCAATAGTAGGGGCTAAGGAGTTTGTCAATGTACTAAAATACAGTCAGACAGATTGCTGTGGCGGAAGAGAATATTTTTTTTTAATTGGGGAGGAAAGCTGGTCAGAGATTATTTCTTCTTCAGAGATTATTAAAAATGTCGTTGTACAGACACTGAGGTCATAAATGCACACTGTAGGAACATCAAAGGGAATCCCAGCTCTGGGTGTTCCCAGCTGTCCCTGCTTCCATGTCACAGTCGTACCAACACAATCATTTGTGTGCTTGGTGCAAATCAGATGATGGAATGGATATGTATTTAAAATAGCACCCCTAAAAAATATTTATATCTATCTATATCTATATCTATATCTATATCTATATCTATATCTATATCTATATCTATATCTATATCTAATCTATATCTATATCTATATCTATATCTATATCTATATCTATATCTATATCTATATCTATCTATATCTATATCTATCTATATCTATATCTATATCTATATCTATATCTATATCTATATCTATATCTATATCTATATCTATATCTATCTATATCTATATCTATCTATATCTATATCTATATCATCTATATCTATATCTATATCTATATCTATATCTATATCTATATCTATATCTATATCTATCTATCTATATCTATCTATATCTATATCTATATCATCTATATCTATATCTATATCTCTATATATATCTATATCTATATCTATATCTAATCTATATCTATATCTATATCTATATCTCTATATATATCTATATCATCTATATAGGTATCCTGCAAAGACTACTATTTGGTAAAAACAATGTTGCCTGGTCCACCTTATATGAACAGACTTTCCCAATCAGGTTTTGTCTTTCCTCCCACAGCTGACATAAGAGCATAAAGCCAGCTTCCACTCTCTATTAGTGCTGGGGTAATTTGGCAGAAACATGACTGTGTGCTCTGATGTGGGACAAATTCATGCTGCAGCATGATCTGATGTTATGACTGGAAACATGATTTAAGCTTGGAACTTGAAAATGGAGGAAAATTTGCATGGGGGGTGTGTGGAGTGTGGGTGTGTCAGATGAGGCAGAGAGGTTTCTCTTATAAACACCCCACTGATGACAGGAATAAGACTACATTTGTAAGCGACATACCAATTGTGTTTGATTTGGAGGATCATTTAGATTGGTTAAGCCCTCTCTATCTTGCCCAGGAAAGCTGGTTGCACTCAGGTACTTTGGACTGGGCGGCATGTAGCAATTCATCACATGGAAAAGTAACCACTGATGGGAGTCTGCATAGAACCTTTTAGTGTTAATCTTTCCTTTAAGCAGGTATTTTACACTGATGAATCCCAAACTGAGAAAAAATTATTAAATTCAACCTAAAGAGCTGAGTTTCTGGGTGTATTTGCCAGGGTTATCATGACTGTTAAGCAACAAACAGCAGCAATGAACTTCCCCACTCAGAAATTCCAGAAAGGTCCAAATCACAAACATAGTCTCTACTTATCTGTAATAATTCTCCTTAGCATAGCAAAGATACCTTTGCCAGAGACAGGTGTTGTACTAAAATGCACAACTGTCTATTTTATTTGCATGTGCAACTGCTAACTCCTCTGATGCCAGGTTTGAGTGTACAAATACAAAATTCAGAGGTTTTAATTACGTCCCATGTTTGAAAAGCAAGCTTTCATAAGGTTGCATATTCTGGAAATGAACCGTGAACAGGTACCTGAGGCAGGATCTGGGAAGATGCCAAAAAAGGCATATTGCCCTGTGAATATTCACTCGAGATATGAAAAAGCACTCATATCCAGTGGAGATATGCACTGGATAGCTGCTGCTCTTGCGTCCTCCTCAGGACTGGCATGGACCAACTCAAAAGACCCACTCCTGTTCTCTTCAAAATCTTTTTTTATTTGGTAAGCAGCAAACAGAAACGAAGGAATTTACTTGTTGTCTGCATGATACATGGGTCTCAGGACTTGTGCAGGAACAGTTCACATCTGTAGGGATGATAGCACTGTCAAGTCACATTAAATAGTACTTTTATCCCACTCATTTAAATGGCCTCAAAGCATCCAGGCCATTGTTTGCCACTGGAGTCAAAGGTGACTCAGGCTCTGCTGAAACCCCGGTCCAACATCTTCATGTTTCACTTGAACTTTCTTTCCTCTCACTCTGTACATTTTGTCTGCTATGGTAAAGCTTCAGTAATCCTGCATGTCTCACACTTGGAGTTGTGGTGAGAAAAAAGACTAGTTGGCAGAGCTGGTAGGAAAAAAAGAAAAGAAAAATAGTTTTAAAATCCTTTTTATTAATCTCTGAAGGAACCTCAGGACTACCCTAACTGAAGAAGAACAGAATCTTTCTGAAATACCTGACAAAATGGTGTGATAAAAATTCTAAGCTCTGAAGAATTGTTTTCCTCATAGAGACTTCTTGCAAAGGAACATGAGGAAAATTTCATATTGTCAACTCAATCCCCAACTAAAAGGTTTTTAAAATCTTCCTGTCTTTGAAAAAGCCTTTCTAAGCCTCAGAGAAACTAAAGGAAGCTCATGAAAAGCAAGGTCTTGCAACTTTTTAGTTTGAAATTTTATGAAGAGGGTGGAGAAATGGACTGCAGTGCTTGAACCTTTTTTCTAAATCCGTAGCTGATCAGAAGACAACTACTTTGACCTGCCTCATTCATCTGAAACTTCTCTTTTTTATATAGTCTAATGAAATTAATTGGTTCAGAACTACTGATAACACACCTAAGTTTTCTTTATTATTAGATTTTTAAATGTCTGCTGAAGTCTGTTACCAAAGGCCAATTGTCCAGATTGCTAGTGTAATATAATTGTCAACATTTTCAAAATTTACAACAGCTAGTTAGGACTGGTAATGTTAGCTTGCTATCAGCTTTTTTCACGTTTGCTATGTAAGAGGATGAAATAACCTCCCAGATAAACTCAACAATAAGAGAAATGCAGAAAGCTAAATCCTGCAGTCCCTCTGGCTTATTTAGAGATGTGACTAAATAAATGTGAGAACAACTAAGGACTTCAAGTTTTAGCCTAGCACATTTTGTTTTCTGCTGCATCATTTTCCATTTGGACTCAGCAAGAGCACAATTGCCTATTGATTTGTAGATATCCACTATAGAGGATTCAATAGGTGCTTTTGCATATGCTGAGTCCTAAATGCAGAAAACTGAGCTAAGAGAAAAGAAATTAACATCGCCTTTCTCTGCAGAACCTTCCACAACTTTCTCCAAAGAAATTACTCTTTACACATTGAACCGATTCGAATTCCATCAGGAAAAAAAAGAAAAGGTATATGATAAATTATACCAAAGTCTTAGCAAAAGTAGTATGATTGTGACTTGTTTGTCTTACAACACCTTCTAGTGACACCAGATAGTATCAGGCATCTTTGGGCTAAAAAAAAAAAAAAAAAAAAAGAAGAAAAAAAAAAGAAAGAGAGAATTCTGGCCTTGAAATACTTTCAACTAAAATAGACAAAACAGGAAAAAAAGATGAATAAAAGAAATTTTCTTATTACCATCTAAAGGCTGAAGTCAGGGCCTAGAGAGTAACCTGCTTTTGAATTACAGGGAAAATAATTGGAAAAGCTGAAAATTAACCAGTTTTAGTCCTGCATCTCAAAGGAATTTTCTTTCACTTTCATTGCAAAATAAAGATCAAGAAATGCAGAGAAGAAAGGACAAAGCTCTTTCAGGCAGTCCCTTAAAGGTCTAGAATAGCATTACGTGAATACATTTAAGTGAATAAAGTTTATAGTGATTGCATTTAGTATACATTATCACTCTTCAATTCACAAATATCCCGTTATATTTATGAGTTGCATAATAATACAAGTATTGTTTAAAAACTTGCCATGAAGGACTTGACAGTAATTTTGTGAAAAAAGATTGTGAGGGTATGAAATTTGAGAAATGAATCCATTAACTTTGTTCAGATTTGTAGTGTAGTTGTAGTTTTTACTTCCTTTGAGTGCGACATGAGCTGTACTTCATCCTTGAATGCTGTCATTTGTGCGTAAAACTATGTAAGTGCCTGTTTAAAATAATACTATGTTCCAAATACTTTATGGTTTGTTACAGAAACACAAAGCTATGTGTGCTTAAATAACATCTTCCCTAAGCAAATAGGACATACCATGAGCAGGACATTTCTCTTTTCATGTAATTGCTCTTTGTTTTTTTCTTATTATTATTTTGTTTCAGTTATCACATAAGAAAACAATTCTTTGCATTTTACTCTCGTACAGCAATACAACTGGACATTTCCAGTCTAGTCACCTGCTAGACTAGGTGAAATACAAACACAGGATCTCCAAATGGGAAAAAATGGCCACATTCACTAGCTCCTTCCATAGGTGTCAGAGATCCTTCCCGTGTAAATAACCAAGATACTAAGTTTGATGGTGGTGAAAGTGTAGGATACCATGGAGATCCTTGGAAACTATGAACAAAAATTTGTCTCAGGAAAGCAGGGTGAAACGTATACTTTAATCAAAAGATAAAATGAGAGAAAGAGGCCATGAGATGAGAGAAATGGGCATGAGATGGAAAATGGATTGTGGAAAAAAAGGAGAAAGATAGACTAGTGAGAAGTGAGGGAAATAAACCAATAGCTTACCCCTGGTGAGAGAAGTAGAGCAAGCAGATGAAGAAGTATGTGCTTTTAGCAGTTCAGAACCCAAATTTTTATGACATGTTCATGCATTCACTTTTGTATCTCCAAAATGATGGTTAAAAATATGTTTAATAACATGTTTAGAAACAGTTTACAATGTGTGGACCTACTCCACGATTAGTTTGAAACATGACTTACCACATTTTGGCGTTGGGAATAGACTATACAATCCTTACTGGTGAGGTCTTCTCTACAGACAGACTGTCTAGCATCCCATCAGGGCTGTACGTTGTCAGAGGAAATCCCTGACCATAGTCTTGGAAAGCTCGTTTGTGTTTTTCAGTGAGGTAGGTGCTGCTGGCTCAGTGTGAACTCACCACATTTAGTTTGCATGATTATTACTTATATATCTGATAGGTCTTTGGAGTAGCCATTGTTGCACTTCACGTGATGAGAGTGCTTAATAATTCTTTGACCAGCAGGATTACACAGGAAGAGCTGGAAATATGTAACAAATTGCTCTTCAGCATACTAAGAAGTAGAAAATAGCCCTCTGCATTTGCTGACTCACTCAACAATATTAGCTTTGATAATGAGAGCAGGGAAAAAATGCTCAGTACTCTATGAGGACACTAGTGGTATGGGCTGGCAAGAGGATAACCATCAATCAGTCAGTTTCAATTAATGAAGAATCTAATTCAATGATACTAATTTCTTTCCACAGCATTGGACTCCTGGAACTTCAGTGTATGGATACTTGTCTCTCTTGTAGGCAATAAGGTGTTTATGAAAGAGAGAGCATATTATTGTCAATCTCTTAATGGAAATAAATATTTTATTTTAATACTTCACAATGTCTACAGGCCTCATTAGTGTCTCAGATTAAAAAAATATTAATGTTAAGCATTTCATAGCCTGTCCCTGTCTACTGTTGATAGAAATGCAGGCATTGAAAGAGCTGTTACCATGACTCTAACACTAAACTGTAGTCTTTGCACAGGGAAAATGTAGATATTACAGTTCAAGTCTTCAGACAATAATTTGTTTTACAGCCCTTCAAGTCAGGTAAAAGGTCTTGATCATTTAATTTTATTTTGGTAAATCACAGGTGGATATTTTCTTTCCATGATTTTTTTTTTTTTTTTTTAGGATTTTACATATAATGAAGTCATCCCTTGCATGGAGTGTGACCTTTCAAAGACAGGATTTTGCAGTCTTAAAAATAGTTGTAATCTACACAGATTTCATGAAAATCATCAACTTTCTAATCTATTTCCTACTTTTCTAAGTAAGCCTTATTCATAGTCCATGACCACCTGTTGCTTGTATAGTTTATGTCCAAAATGTAGACAGCAGACTGTAACCTCAGTTGAAAACAAGGGATCAATCAGCACAGCATGACCTTGATTGTTCCTCAGAAATCCCCAAATGTAATCAGTTCAAGTCTCTCAGTGTTTGCTGGGCAAAACTGATGGAAGCTTCAAGTGTTTGGTGGCACTTTCATCTTTGTAAACTCACCTGCCCCAGGCAACCCACAGTGGAAACCCTATGTGCACTGAGATAAGAAATAAAGTGGGGAAAGACAACAACTAGTGAGGACTGCACACTATAAGGGCACAGGGAATTTGTCAATTTGTAGAACATTGTCTGGGAGTTACACTCCTTCTACAGGGATGCTTAATTCCAGCCTTAGTGTTTCCTTGCAAGGCGTGACAAGAATGCAAAGAGCAAATATTCCATTTAGTGATACCAGAGGTCATAGCAAACTTTAGGGAAACTGAAATGATCATGGTGACCTGACTCTATAGGGAGGAGACAGGAAGAGAAGTACACAGTGTGCATTATGCAGAATAAATTCTCTCATGAAAAACCCTGGGAGCTGGGAACAGAGGAGATAAGGTGTATTTCTGAACTCAGAATTGCCTGTGTGTTGGAACTTTTAGTCAAACTGCCTCATTCTTCATACTGCCAGACTCAATATTCATTCTCAGAAAACCACTGCGGTGAAAACCTTGGTCACTCATGCAGTAGAGAATGTGCACATTTAGTACAAAGACCATAAGGAAAAAATATTGAGAAAGAGGAGATCTAGATCAGTAAGTGGTATTTACATCTTTATTACTGTTCTGAGAAAAGTTTTTGTGTCTGTTATATAAAAAGGAAGCTTCAAATGAGGGAGTGTTTTGTCTTTTTTTGAGGGATTATTAGCTTCAGTTTATGACTAAAATTACATGGGATGCCTAAATAATATCTGGCACTATCTATCTAATTTTCCAGATAGCTTCTGTAGAACAAAAAACCACCCTTTTTACAAGAACAAATAAATGTGAATCACCTAGATCACTCTGCATAACCACAACTTACAAATATTGGTATTACAGAAATAATTTTAGTTGCCTTCCAAACATGGCAAGGACCCTTACATTTGGTGCTTCAGCAGCCCTACTAATACCGATGTCCAGGTGTTACTGGTTTTATTATCAATTGAAATTAAACTGTGTTTTATTTTAATGTCAGTATAGAATTAAGGAATATTTTAGTAAAAACCCATTTATTTTATATTTATTGTATTTTGAATCTAGCAACCGACTGCTACTCTAAAATCCCCTGTACAGCCCCGTAGCAAGGCTGAAGGGACTGGTCATAATTGTTTAATGGGAGCGGTTAGAACCTAGGTAACAAAACATGAAGTGATTTGTAAACTGATTTATAATACATACATAGGACTAGAAGAATGCAAGTAGTTGTCAAGGTCCAGGATTAATGGGAACTGAGGGAAGTAACCGTAACAGCTTGCAGGTACCTGCCAAGAAAACTGTGTCCTTAAGCAAAAGGTAATTACGGCAGGGGGAGATCGTGACCACTGACCCATGGACCACCTGCTCCCATTACACCCCAGACCCATTTCTAGACATTTCTAACCTTTACTGCGCAGAATCGGAAGTAGGAGGAGAATATGTTAATGATTTCTTGGAAATTGTATGCTTATGTATGGATACTTAATGAATATGAATGAGTAAGTTCTATATAAGGTGTGTGATTCTAGTGCCCGGCACGTGTTGTTGGTGAGAGCACTCCCCTACACGTCCGGCCGTCAATAAAGAAGTGTCTGCTTATCTGCATCACATTGGCGTTGATAAGTTATTTTATCCCGGGATTTCGGTGACACAGGTACCTGTCCCCTGTAGTCCATCAGATTTGGTATCTCACACACACAATATATAAAAATACGTTACATTTCTTTTGTGAAAGTGCATTAAAGAAGATAAGTCAGTGTTATTTTAGTAATCTGGAGAATATAAGATACTGGTGTAGTTGGGAACTGTCAGTGCCAGGTTAACAGTTAGACTAGATGATCTTCAAGGTCCTTTCCAACCTAGTTGATTCTGTGGTATTCCTTTTTAGTTATCTTCACTTCTTCACGCTGATGTTCAATACTGAGTAAATAAAAATAAGCAGAGCTTTTGGATTTGGATATTTTCCCTTAGGTTCTATTTGTGAAATAAAATACTGACAAAATGAGAACTGCAACCTAAAGTCTCAGTTTTCTATTTGTGCTTTACCTATGCACTTCTCTTATTATACAGAACAATCATTACTGTGAATATGTTAAGGACATTAAAATTAAGATACGATCCTGACACCGATGAGTTCATGTTGATGCCCAAATTATTTCTTAATCTTAGATTAGTCATGTTTAGATGTCTGTCTCCTTTCCTTAATAATACATCATAGGAAAAGATGCAATTTCAGAGGCAGTTAAACTTTTAAATAATTTGTCTTTAGTGGTGATGTATGGATACTGAGATGTTCATTTACCAATATATGATATACTACAAGACTCTTGTTTGGTTTTCCTTGCCTAACTAACTGTTAAGAAGTAATATTTGCATGCCTGTAAGATGTTGTAAGGATAGAGGTGAGATTTTATTAATGGGATGAACTGAGAGATCATTGAAGATATAGCTGGAAATACAGGGAAAAGGGATTAAAAAAAAAAGAAAAGAAACAGAAACTGAGGAGGTAATGAGATAGAAAAGCAATATGGCAAAAGCAATCAGTTTGATGAGAAAGTAAAACAGATTGATGCAGAAGTCATGCTCAAAGATCTGAAAGTGAAGAAGAAACAAATGAATTTGATGCTAAAGTCAGAAGGAAACAGTAAGGCTATGTAGAGAGATTGTAATATAGCCTAGGAGGGATTTCCAGAATTTAGTAACTGCCAGTTTGATGATAGACTGAAAGGTATTTAGAGAGGGAGGGCTCTCCATACACTCTAGTCTCTCAAAACACCATCCCACTGAACAGTAGGTTACTGTCTTTCACAGAGTACCAGTGATGATTTTCATAACCTTCCCATACCCCCTCTAGGGTTTAAATGCAAAAGGCCTTTTACAATTATTAATAAGAAACCACCTCTTAGCCCTACCCCTATAAAGCTCCTGAAAGAGCTTTCTCTCCCTTTTCCTTTCCTGGCACCTGGACCCTGCTGGATTATGGAGTCCACCTGGGTGGTTCCAGGCTTTTCTCTATCAAGCTTCTACATTGCTTTTGGAGCTGAGCTAGGTATAAATGGGTACAAACAGCAAGTGGCTATGGGATTTGATGTAACTCTTGTCTACTGTGGGGATTAGGAGGACTAGGTAGAAGTAACTGTGATAAAAGATGTATAAGCAATTATTTTAGTGGGAGCTGAAGAGGGATGTAGTTTCAGGTATGTTACAGTGAAAGCACTAGATAAATTTAGTGACAGGCTTGATTTATAAGCTATAGCTAAAGCAAGAGTCAGAGAGAGGAAAAAGATCTTCAGTCAAGGTGGCAAGGATATCAGTGTTGGTACTGACAGTTAGGTATTAAAAGCTTTAATGATAATATGATCAGTGAATGCCCTTCATGCCTTTTCTGGACCTAAACCCTTCTCAGATGGTTGGTGAGGCCTTACAGGCTTTGCTTTAGGTTTTTCTTCTCAAGAAATTAATCTGTGTAGAATGATGAAAACTTCTTCAAAGTTCCTTCAGACAGAAGCATCTTGAAAGTGATGATTGTTTTAATCCCTCAAGTACTTTCTTTTCATCTTGCTGTCATTCTATTAAATGGAGAGACCACATGACATCTCCATACTTGACATCTCT
The DNA here is from genome assembly GCF_003259725.1 of Athene cunicularia. Classification (NCBI taxonomy): domain Eukaryota; kingdom Metazoa; phylum Chordata; class Aves; order Strigiformes; family Strigidae; genus Athene; species Athene cunicularia. Next base: position 15,749,538 of record NW_020799092.1, on the reverse strand, counting down.
CTGTACCATGCAAACATCCTGTTAGAGCCAAATCAGTACTTATCTGCAAATTAAAAGCAGACTGAAAGTTTCTTAGCTAAGATGCTATTACTGATCTCAAAGTAAGTATTGCTTCAAAATCTATATTCCTCAGGAATAAGGGGGAATGCAATAATTTTAAATATAGGAATAATTCTGGGGGAGTTTGTTCTGTTCTTTTAAGTATTGAGGATAAATGGTCACAGACAACATTGTTCAAGACTCCAAAGGAGAAAATTTCTGCTGTTACCAGACAGATTCACAGTATGGTTGCAATAAGAGATTCCTATTTAAGAATGTGACTCCATCACACCAAGCTCTCAATAGCAAAAGTTGATCCTACACCCCACTGCATGTATCACCTAAGCAGACAAGGAGAAAGTGAGGTAATAATCCTTTTTAAAAGAAAAGGAACAAAGCTGGGGAGTGACTCAAGATAAAGTTTTTAAAGGGAGACAACAGGGTGTAGATGCCCCACTCCTAGATGATTTCTGATGACTTGGATGCAGAACCTATTCTTCCCACATCTTGCAGATGCCTGAAATTAGAGGCTATCATTCCCCTTCTGTTGTCCCAGAGAAAAGTATGTGCAAATGCATGTGAGCATGCTGACAGCCATCTACCTGGATTAAACTTTGATTTCAACATCAACAAAAATCAATGATAAAACACTTGGATTATTACTGGAAGGTGTATAAGAGAAGAAAATAAATATTGAGACAGAGTCCCTAGCTTCCTTCTTTCAGAGTAGGCTGCTGTGGTGGGATGTTGGGTATTAAGAGATCTAATGTGTGCTGTTCTGTTTTAATATTTTTTCATGTGAAATCCTAAATCACAGATGGGTTACATAAGCCTGTGTCTTCTGATCTTGATGAGAGGAAACATCCATTTGTCAGCTAATGAATTTTTTCACCTTTCTGATAAGATTTTTTTAATATGTCAAGTGTTTGAAGTGAATGCTGATCTACTAACATCTTACTGAAGTATACCATGAAGTTCAGAAATCACTGTGAAGACATTTTCAGGTAAAATCTTTGCTGACTGACCTGGAGAACAAAGATGGAAAACTCTTAATGCATCTGTTACTCATTTATACTACTTGTAATGTTTTGGCGAATATTTAGATCCAAACCCACTTTTTGTAATAAATCTGGCTACTCATCTAGAAAATGCTAGTTGTGCTAAACCTAGTCTAAATGACAGTGGATAGATATTTATCTAGTTGTGAGATTTCCATCCAAGTTAAAAAGTGTTTGGCGGTTTGAAAATGTGAGGGTCTATATATCACTCTATAAATCCTTTAAAACTGGACAGTTGATGTTGCACATTTATGTGTTAATACTCAGAAATAATTTCTACTTCAATTAAGCAAACTGAAATTGTGCTAAAAAAAAAAAAAAGGCATATAACTTGCATTGCACTTTGACTTGCATTGACTTTGGAGATCATATTTCTAATGGTCAGATTTAATGTTTTTTGAGGGGTAATCATCAAAATTGTCATGTCTTGTTTCTACTGGCTGAAGCTGCTTCCCCTTCCTCATAGTATATCTCATCTTTTGTTGTTTCTTTGAGTAGTCCATTTACTGGACTACTGAGTAGTCCAATCTAGACATTGAAATAGAGCATTTCAGAACCATAAATTCATGCTGAAAGATTCATAAATTTTGGTTAAAATCTTGATAAGATACAATGTCTAGCATTACTATAAAAAGGTATGGGGATAGGAAGGACTGGTTCTGTATCAGAACATCTTTTCCCATGGGAATAGGTAGAAGAAAGAAGACACATTTTAAACTGAAAAACACTCTAGTGGATGCTTGTAATTCTTTTGTATTTAGCATCATTTTACTTGTCCCCTAGACTTGAAACTGTATTTTTCCTTCAAGATAGCTATCCTGTAATGACTAGAGTACTGAGGACTAATATTCTTCTATGGGTTTGTTTTCTACCCAGATTAGGGATGAACATTAGCAACTCACTCCATCTCCTCGTTCCTCAGGTTTTACCTCTGCAGAGTGACTCTGACTTCCCACATAAAGTGCTTTGAGATGTACGCAAGAAAAACACTCTGCAAGAACTTCTTGTCATGATTGCAGAACTCCAAGTAGAATTACTTTCAGAGGCTGTGAGCTATAATTAAATGAGAAGGGCTCAAGGGCACTCCTTTATGGGTACTAATCCAACTTCTAAATAGAAAAGTTGACAAAGCCAAATACTTTGTGTCCAAGAAAAAAAGAAAAAAAACAAACCAAAAAAAAACAAAAAACAGATCATTGCCCTCTCCAACACTAGAACATTATTATTAGTTTTGTGATACAATTGTCTTTGACACTGTGGTTTGCATGCATTATATAAGAGAAACAATAGAAGAAGTGCATTGAGGCAAAAGCTAGCAAGCTGTACCATCCTGCAAGAGCCATGAAATAATGCCAGCTCTTTGCAGCCTGGTAACATGCGGGACTGAAGAGTGAAGGAAAATTAACAGGGAGAAGAACAGCTAGTAAGGTAAACAGCTCAGCCTACCAAATGTTAATACAAATAAAAAAGTTACAGAGAACATCTTGAATTACAAAATTACTTTCGCCAGAATATTTACCGATATTTTTCCTGATGGTAAAATAATGCTTCCATACTCTTTACAGGGTCTGTGGTTCATGTGAGTGAAATGAGTGTCCTCCTTTTATTTTTTAGTCAACATTAGCACAACATGTTATGCTACAAGCAGGTTCTGGTAGTGGTGTATTTTGCACACTTGTTTTAAGATTACTTGTGGATGCTGGACTGCTGCCTTTGATCATGCTGAAAATAATCAATAGTTTAAAATCTAGAATATTTTTTGAAAAAAACAAGGTTATTGAACTGACATTGATCACAGACATATTTCTAGGTGATAAAAGAAGGAGAAGATACTGATGGTAGAACTGAAGGAATAGGTGATCAGATTTTATTTTGGGGGGTGAAGGGGGAAGAACAATCCTTCCACTTCTAGTTTGGAATAATTTTTTCCCTCTAATATTTGTTTTAAGGAAGAAGCCATGCTCTCTAATATGACTCCTCTACAAAAGCTGAGGATTATGAGAGAACTCTTTCTGAGGCATGGAAATTATTTGAAAAAGTGCAAGAGGATTTCCTCAAGAAAGATTATTCTTCCTTTGTGTTCAACCACAGTCATCCTCCAGGGTCCACACAATTCTATCCTCTTTGAACAAAGCCAGTGTCAGCTTTGTGGAAGTTGTCTCTTGAAGAGCTGTTAGTATTAAGCCATGCTAACACAAGTCATTGATTATTCCATCCATCTCCCAGGGAGCAGAACCTGACAATCAATCCATCTCTCAAGAACCTCAACTGATTTAAGCTGATACAGAACTGTTGACACTGCTAGAGCTACACCGAGTTACACTTGCTGAGGTTTTCTGACAATACCCTTTTCAATTCAAACCACAGACCACAGCAGCAAAGAAGCTAGGATGAAGCTTTGGGGAAAACAGCATAGTGCCTTTGTAAAACAAGTTTTGTTTGTTTGGAAAACAGCATATCGGAGGGGCAGAAAATTAGATCAACAGAGAGTGATCTGGGTCAGCTTCAGGATGTGCCTGTCTTCTCATGTCCTGGCCTCCTTTCCCAACTGTGAATGTTTCATGGAGACCAGGGACTACACTGAAGATTGGAAGCATATGACAGCATTTCCCTGTGAGATTGATGCAAAATACCTTTTTTCTGGGACCAAATTAAACGTGTGGGGCTGAGGAAAAATAATATTTAAGAACACTTTAAGGGCTGCTTGATTGTCAGAAAGATATCATGGGGAAAAAAAAAAAAAAAGGTTTCTTAAGGGAATAAATGAGAAAGAAGTTGGGTTCATTAGCAACATCAGAATATGCACGTGTTCATTGGGATAAGACATTTTAGAAAAGCCTACTCTAAGAATTACATACATAGTGAACAGATAACAGGGACTTACAGTCACAGAATTTCATCTCAAGACAGAAGAAGAGTCCATGAACCACTGCATGAAAGATTCTGGAAGGGCATGAATAGTGTAAAGCTTGTGAGAAGACTGGCACAGGGAGATAGGGACCCAGTTCGTGGACTGTTAATTCTCTAGTCAATGTTTCCTTTTGCTATGTAACTGGATAGTGTGTGGCTGAATTCCTGGTCTTACTTGGGACCTTCTGATATCAGTGTTAGAAAATATCAAAATATCATCATGCTGAGTCAAACTGTACTGCATAAATAAAGTACAGGCATGTCTGGGACTTCCAGAAGAACTCAGTATTATTCAGAGGAAAAATTACACCAGATTCAAGTTCAAGTGAGGTTACAATGAGGATGGCCACTGTAAAAAAATGATCAGCTGATGAGAAATGGTGACCTTGCTCAACTTACTCAATGAGACCCATCAGCATCCCAGTTTGAAAGGGGAAAAGTGGTCAATAAGGAAAAGTAGAATCTGGCAATGAAGAAAAGCAGGTGACTAGAAACAGCTAGGAAGCATAATGCTATCAGCTTTGTTTTCTTTATCAAATACCAGATGTCAAACTTTAATGAAACTTCATCTACCACTTCAGTTGCAAAGGGGGATATAGAAGTGATAACAGGTTAAAAATGTGATAAATCTGAAGATCTATTTAAATATTGTGAATGCTCTTCTCATTTGATAGCCCTGATTTCAGTCTTGGTATACCATTAAATAGTGTAGTTTTTCATCTGCCATTCATATTTATATCATCATATGATTACACCCAACAGGCAAACAGTAAGCTGGGCACTCAAAATTGCACACAGGAACTACCTAAGAGTGCCAGAGGTCCACAAGGTAGGGCAAAAAGGCAATGACAAATCTTACTAGTCTTCATATGCAAATAAAATTTCCTTAGATGACAGTACAATATTGACTTGAATTCAGCTAATACGCTTAGTTCAATGGCACATCATTTCTTGAACTGGGAGCTCCTGCACTAGTGGGGCTGAGAGACACTGAGACAACCAAAAAGAAGGGCAGATCTGCTGTGTTTTGTTGTCCTTTTTCCTCTCAGCACTGCTTCATTGGAAGCAGTGTGTGTGTACAAACAAGTGAGGCTAGGCAGAAAACAGATGTTTTCCACACAATCAGTTCACAAATAACGAGACTGTTTCTGTGCATGCTGTTATCTCTCCCCCTCTCGCTATTGTCAGCTAAATACAATGGGAGGGAGACAATGAAGAAAAGACAAATGTACAACTATTCTCTTTATGCAAAAGTGGGGAAAATTTCACTCCACAGCAAGGAAGTCTTTAAACCTATGGGATTATTTCTACAAATTCAGAAAAATTTTTACTATCCCAAGGGACAGGATGTGTCAAAGGGAATAGAATATAGAATGTGTAATATTTTACTCAAACTTGCCAGGCAGTGACCATAACTGTTCAGGATCAATAGTTTCTTTCTTTATGTGAAGAACTGTTGGTAAGCAGAAGATAGAACAAATGCTGAGCAAATGCGTGCATCCAAACCATTCCCCTCCTTTTCCTCACATGGAGTTTCAGAACAGATTCTCACTAATCTGTCCAGAATGAGGCACATCAGCAGTGCTACAGGCTGAGGTGACATAAAAGTAAGGAACATAAGTTGCAAGTCCTGACAACCTCTCCCATTTACTTAATAACAATGTTAATAATAACTTCAAGGAGGCCTTTTATTTATTTATTTATTTATTTATTTTAAATTATTATTTGTGAGATGTTGTTTGATTAGCATCAATATATACAAATATAAATGGAATTTTTAAATCTAAAGCATCCAAAGTACATGAGGAGCCTATAAATGACCAAAAGGATCCTTCACAGGTGTAATTCCCTGCTGAAGTCTGATGTGTTTCTCTAGCGCAGCTCATCATAGTACAGCAGACTACGTGGATACATAATGTTTCTTCAGACTGAATGCAAGATAAATGAGTACAAATTGTACAGATTCCAGGCCCAGACTGAATTTTCTTATGGTAATCAAAGTAGTAGAAAAGCTCCTGCTGCCAGTCACTCATTTTTATTTGCATTCTTCTGGTCATCAGGAAGATGATAATAGCAATGCCTGCACTCATGAATGGCATACTTGTGAGAAGAGGTGAGAATTATTTCTATGCCACAGGAGTTGGATAAGCATGAAGGTTGAACTCTTAGCACACCCTTGATGATATATGATCACTACTGGTGTATTGGCAGATAATTTAACAGGAAGCAGGAAAAATATCCTAAGGTTTTGTACCAGCAAATTTCCTTCACAGTCAGTTATGTATCAATACAACCTTAAATATCTGGGTTTCAAAACACATCACCCCCCCAAAAAAAATTTTACAGTGCATTCTATTGGTATAAAATGATGATTGCTCTAAAGACACGCTGTAAGGTTATTTCCAAAATACAGTATATGTTTCCTCTCTCTCTTATGAATTTAAATGGAATTTTACCACTGGGATCTGCAGGTTGCTTTTAAGGGTGGGTGGTGTGCTGTGACAGAGAAAGTTTTTTGATGTCGCAGCTCTGGGGAGCAGTAGCCTAGGGACTGGTCTTACAATACCTTGTCTTTTAATTCTGGGATGTGCCATGATTTCTTATCTCTACCGGTTGTCCTTAAGCTGCTTTGGTTTAGAGATAATCATTTTGCTGAAGCCAGATACACTTCTACTTTCTCACTTTTACATTCTTTGGTCAATGCCACTAATTATCAGAAGAATCTCAAGCACATGTAAAACTCTGGAAGAACAGCATTTTTTCCAAGATTGAAGACGGTGAGGGCTGAAGGCATACCTGATGTTGACCGAATTTAGTTATTCACTTCTTGGGACTGTGATACACTGCCATAAATTGCTGAAGAGCTTTCCTGCCACTCAGCTGTCATTGAGTCCTCAAGGTTTTATGATTATTACTGGAAATTGATAATCAAGATACTTGGTTCCCTCCATTTACAGAATATGCAAAAGAAAAAAATTAAATTCTGATCCATTTTGGTGGAGTGTTTTGTCTTTGTGTTATATTGAAGATGTCTTGGTGGAAAGAAGTTCCAGTTGGGCATGGACTAACTGCATTTAATTTCTTCCAGTTTTGGGAGGACTGGTAGGATGTATTCTGGCACCCATAACAGACAAATTAGGGATTATAAATTTGTTGTATTTGTACATTGTCCAAATGTGTGACAGATTCCCAGACTTTTCTGGATGATCAGATAGATTCAGCTAAAAAGTATGGGAGCACAAACTTTTCATTTAGAAACAGGACTTTGCCGCATTTTTGTATGCTTTTGCATCTGAAAATTGAATGAATTTCATGATCTCTGTAGCACTGACACTGGAATACAGGACAAAACTGATTATTAAAATATTCATACTGAGACTTGCTTGGATTGACAAGGAATTGTCATACTGAAATGGAAGGTGTTGGTGATACAGACTATCCTAAAACAGATTGAAATTTTGTACCACTGATGTAATTTTTCTCTCTCAGAAAATGTGGTCACACCTGATGCTCAGGAAACATTTCACCTAGGGCTCCCTTTCTGCACTGGTGGAGACTTTCAGAAAGACAGGCTTCAGCTCTGGAGGCTTCAATTTTAGAAAACACAGAAGACAAATAGATACTGGCCTAATTTCAGGTTTAAAAGAAAGCTAGTGTGTTAACCATTGTGCCAGGCTGATGATTTGTTCTGGACTTTTAAATCCTGGGAAAGAACAATAATACTTATCTTTGCGGTTAGATATTTATCTTTTTTTAGTGTATTGAAGTGGGAAGAGCACAGGGCAGTATATCTTTTTATGCAAATTTACTGTCTTCAGAATGTAAATTCATGTCAAGAGTGGGTGCCTCTGTTTTTTCTCAAAGATGAAGCAGAAGAAAGATGCGTAAAATGAGAATTCAGATATCCAGCTACGTGTGGTGGGAAAATGCTTCATGATCCCTCCAGGATTTCCATTTATTTACAAGCAGAATTAAAACATAATAATAGCAGTTTTTATTTTGTGTCACAGAGATAGCATTTAAAAACCTACAGTTTGATAATAATGAAACATAAGACAGTCTTATGAGTGTAGCAGTTCTGCAAGGCTTTTGAACTACTCCCACAAGCAGGTCCCTTGCCTTCACGGTGACGCTTCATGCATATTTATTTTTGAAAGATACAGTCCTTTCTTCCTTAAGATTTGGTTAGCTGACATCACATATTGTTTGATAGTGGGACTTGGGTATGGTTCCAGCTTTCTCATGTTTGCTGCTGACCTACAGTTAAAGGCAACAACCAAGCAACAAGCTTCAGACCCCAAACTCTGCTAAAGCACAGACAGAGACCTTGGAACATGAACAGCTCGTCAGTAAAACTTTGCTCTTTGAGTCACGTGCCATGAGTATTTTGAAATGCAGCAATCTATGGTCATAAGTAGACCAAGCACAAACATGAAATACTACTTGAATGAGCCAGTAACAGGGCTGTGGGTCTCAGCCATGGGACAGAGCCATGCTCCTCCATCGCATCTGCCACTCACCATGCACACATCATGCTCGTGACTGTTTTTGGTAACAAACCCAATATTCATTCTCTTATGCTGGATAAACATGGCTGGCTCTGTCTGGTTGGCACCATGCTAATACTCTAATTTCATTGTGGAAAGGGCACTGTGCTTTCCAAAGAAGGAATATGTTTTATATATACACAGCACCAAAGCCGTGATATTCTTTGACATCCAAATGAACCCATGTGAATGGGCTCAAATTAAGACTGCACGAAACACTGTACTGAAACAATATTTTTTAATGTCAGAACACAGCTTTGTCAGTTTGAAAACATTTCTGTTCGAAAAATGGGACATTTTTAGTTGAATTTTTCACCAGAGGAAGATAAAGAAAACATTTTGTTTCCAGTTCCTGATAGGGTTATGTCATGAATAAATCACAGTGCATGAAAAGCAAGAGGGCAGAAAATGGGCACAAGACTCTTAAAACAAACTGTGCTGAAGGGCTGCAGCTTTTCAGCTGAACTAATGTCAGTCTGCAAGTAAATGCAACATCTTCAATGTTTGAATGTTCTGTTTCACGTTGGGGTTTTTTGACTTTTACTGTGTTTTGGAGGAAAAAAAAAAATCAATGCCAACATTCTGGAATTTTCTGCAATATTAATGAGTGTTCAGATTCCCAGGGGCAAAATGAATATATTTTCTCCCCAGGCTGCCTCAAAATGTACTTTCTTCCCCAGATCTCACTTCCCCAGGCACAAATTTCTAAAGGATCCGTAGAGGACATAGAGGTGACATCCTAAAGGAAGCACCCCTTTGGTTTCTTCATGTCCTAGCACAGAACCTACATAAGATTTGTCTCGTTTGCCAAGGAAGACAGCTTGATCTTACAGTGTTATATCATTTTCTTCCCTATTAGAAATGTCACTGGATTTTCTTCCTTTCTCCAGGAGACTTGTTTATGAGTTTCTGTGAGTTCTACTGGATTTACGAGGAGCGTCAGGGGTACTCAGTGGCCAGAAAGGTTAATCACAGCAATGTCTCTGTAGCATCCACCTCTGAGATCCTCCGAAGCACTGATTCATTTCAGAGCTCTGTCTGCTTTAGATGTAGAGGTAATAAAGGGTGAACAGGTCAGTCAATCTTACCATGTCTGCCCTGAATGAGAAAAGACAGGGCTCAGGTGTCACAAACACACAACAGACTATTAATGCTCCTGGACAAACACCACCACTGACTTTCCCTGTTTCTTCAATATGTCAAAGAAAGAGCAGAGTTTATGCTAGAGTTATCACCCATGTTCTAAGTACTGAATCAGATGCAGAGGAGTGGATTACTGGCTGCATTGCAGACCTTTAGTCCTCTCTCCTTGGCCTTTCAGATTAGATTGTCAGCCTCAGTACCATCAGCACTAGTTGTACTGATGGCCATATGTTATATCTACTGGTTAATCTTAAAAAATCTGAGAACCAGGAGTTAATGCCTTTGGTGACTAGCTAAGAGTTGGATCTGAGTAGAAAGTAGAAACTGTAGACAAAATTCCTTTTATCTCATTCTTAATGTTCTGAAGAAGTTCAGTAGTTAGCACCTATTAGTCTTTAGGTAAGTGACCATCCTCTTCATTGTCCTGTGAGCCTTGCAGTCATGAAGAAGTACACAATTTATTTCCACATATGTTCTTAGAGACCGCGTACTGAATAAACTAGGAAATAATCTTTGATATTCTTTGTAAATAACATAAAGCATTACCAGAATAGCATACAATCTCATAGAGCTCATAGACACGATTATTTGGAGCTTAACTACACTTCTTTTACTTGTTATCTTTCAGTAGTGATTCTAACAGAAAGAGTGGGAGTCTACTTCCATGAAATTTGCTGAAAGCATCACATTGGAAGCTATCAATATTGATAAGGCTTAACACATTGCAAAAAGTAATGTTTGACCTTGATAATAGAAATAGGGTGAAAGGCTAACACTGCAACATTCAAGGCCGTATGCAGAAAGGTTTATACTAAAAACTTCTGCTGTAGGCTGGATCTTTCCTATTGGAACCATGAGAAGAGAAGAAAAACCTGGGCACTTTGGTTGATGAAGGCCTGACTCCAAGCTCCCAGTGTGATGTAGTGTTTAAGAGAGCAGATGCAGTCTATAAGTACTGAAGGTGGGGAATGTTTAGCAAAGAAGTGTGCCACTGGGAAAGCACTGGTGGGACTATGTAGTCTGAGTTTGGTCACCTGCCCAGAAAGGTTCCGCATGAACGCAAATGAATAGGGTTTGTGGGATGAACAGAAGAAAAGAGTTTATTCTATCAGAAGAAACTTGGAGAACTGGGATTTTAAGTTTAACAGACTGGAAGGTGATAGTAGATATGACTGTTCATTTTAAATGTAGTGTGTGTAAAAACAAAAGGGAGCATCTGAGCTAAAGAATTATGTTAACACAAAACCAGATAAGGATAGATCACCCATTAGTACATCCAGTTATTTTTAAAGAGGTTTTAAGCACAAGAGTAGTGATCTTCAGGTACAATGTTCCTAGAGAAGCAGGGCAGGCAAACACTTTATTGCTTCAGAAGTCAAGAGAATAACTGATTTCGGCTGCCTCAGACAGGAGGGACTGAGCTTCTAGACCCAATCCAAAATAATCTATCTTTGACCCTGTTCATGAAGAGCAATACATAAGAAAATTTTTACTGGGATGGGGTGGGGTGTATATGTCTGTATGACCTTAATGGATGGCAGCCCATTGATGGCAGCCTGTATACTGGTGATACTCTGTACTTGCTTGGTGTTCAACCTGACTTTGCAGAAAATGGCTGAGGTTTGACTTCAGCTCCCTGCTCTTCCACAGCAAACACTGAACACCATCTGTGGTAGCAATGGTGGCTCTGGATTCACAGTCCTGAACATCTGATCAGCCACTGCAGGAATTTTCTACCCATATAAACTTAATCAAAATAAGTGTGTACATATGACTGAGTTTCTCTCATATGCAGAAACGCACAATACAAAGTTTACACTGACTTTTTGCTTTGATTGTCAGCTGTGGAAGAAGCTGCAGTACTTGATGGAGCATAACATTAAAATGTCATAAGGTGTACCTAGTCTGGTGTCATAATCACAAGTACAAAGTTAATGAGCAAATTTTAAATACTGGTGCCAATTTACAGCAGTAGAATACTATGTGCCATTATTATCTTTCATTCAACACCACAAGGGGCCCTAAACCAGCGTTTACTGCATTGCTGAACTGTGATCTGTGACTCTTTCCATCTGGAAACTGTCTGGTCGCTGCTGAAAACTGAACAAGTAATAAGCAGGTGAATATTCATCTGTGTTTACTTTTGCACTTTCTGATGCTTTTGATTCTAACTCAGGAGAGCAACTGAAGGTACTTTTGCCTGGAAAGCTCTTAATTAGATATAGTTAATGACTGGTATGCATAAAGAGCTATAACGCCACATAAGATCCTAAATTCCCTGATCATGTTTTTATTCACAATCTGGTATTTTGGGTAATGTAACAAACCAAAAGTATTTGTCATAGTAAGAATAAAACAATGTTGTTTAATAGCAAATAATTTAAAGTAGACCCATTTTGAGGACTAGTTTTCTATGGTAACTTGACCCCAAAGTAGTACCGTTTCCTTAGTAAGGAGATATAGTGAGGCATGAAGTATTTCAATTTGAAGCAAAATGACAATACAGATTATTGTAAATATAAAAATACAATGACAATACAGATTATTGTAAATATAAAAAGGCTCCTTCATAAACTTTTACTTCTGATCATGCATAACATCTTTGTCCTATTTAAATCAATATCAGGATTTCTGATTTGCTTATATAACACAATTACTGCTAGTGATTGTTTATATGGATGCGATCTAAGATGTATATTCACAGTATGATATTTATTTAGGGATAGAATTGGACCAAAATTAGCACTGTCTAGTGTATTCCTCTTGGACTGCCAGCCCCTCTTTTTAAAAATTATCTGGAAATTATATTCTAATCCTTTAAATACTGTGCTTTGTAATACAAAACCATGAATTCAGATGGTCTGCTACTATTTCTTCAATGACAAGCAAACAGCCATTGACATTCATACAGCCCTGTTTTACAAATAAATCCAAGAATAGAAAATAAGAGAATAATCACATAAGGTTTTCCTTCCAAAGTCAGCCCTAAACACATCATCATAAGAAGAGATAAGAAAACATACTGCATTGTATAATGTTTTGTGACTTGTATTCTTCAAGGAACGCAGTTCTTTTCTTTCTCTTACATGCTCTATTGCAAAATATCAAACATAAGAGCCATAGCCATTTACCAGTATTATGCAGACATTCTCATACCTATTAAAAGAGTTTTGTCTTTTTACGTTTAGCTTCACGGCTTCTGTATGGCTTCCTGCTTCCTGAAGATTAAGATCATCTATTTGGATGTTTTCTCCAGTTTCTCAGCATGTTAAACTCTTGTTCCAGTCTCTGATTCTCACTAGTTATTATTCAGTTATTACAGAGAGCCTTTTTGCTTTCTTCCAAGGTTATTACAAATGTAGTTTCACTCTCCAAGGAAATCAGTGTCATCAAATTACATTTTATTTCTATATAAACACAGTGACAATTAAACACACACACAAACTGTTACTTAAAATGTGATTATAGCAAGCAGAGGGATTGTAGAAGCCAGTGTTATCATACTCAATGTATTGGCTCCCTCTGTGTTTCTTTGAATTGCATTTGGATATTTTTTTAGTGATAACTGTAATGATGATTTTACCACTGTTAGCATTGCAGAGCCAACACAGCCATGGAAGGATGAGCTGGATTCAGTTTTGCTTCACACATTATTATAAACCTGTCAGCTCAGCTCTGATTGCAAGACTTCTATTTCTGATGATGGAGAAAGAATGCAGTTCAATTTCACACTCTGGTTTGGATTTGCAACACTGGCAGTTAGAGACATTACATTTTGATTTTTAAGATCAGCAATGCCTACACAGAAGCCTTTGAGAAAGGCAGCACTTGTGAAGAGCAACACTTTTCAATCCTTGTGGCCTTATTAATTAATTTTAAAAGTTTTCTGATAATGCCTTGTGTTGGTTTAGGCCCTGCTGGGACCGGAGACCACGTTGCCGTTGTCCCTCCCCCACCCTCAGGCCGGACAGGCTGGAAGTGAGGCACAAACCCTAGGGTTGAAATAAGGAGAAATTTAATACAACAGTTTAATAAATAACAATCTGAACAACAACAGTAGCAATAATAATAATAACAATAAACAGTAATAACAGTAAACAAGACAAAAGGTATACAGAGAAATACCGCAGTGAACACATCCAGCCCACTGCACGTGCTTCCTGTGACCAAAGACACAAAGGAAAGCTTCCCGCTTCCCGCTGGACCTGACCTCAGCATGGTATGAATAACCGGGCTGGAGATCACTTCCCCCTCTCTGCTGGGGAAACTTAACCCTATCCTAGCTGAACCAGGACATGCCTTTATATAGGTTGGATTATTATTTTGTAGTTGGGAAATGTGACAAAACAGATTAGGCATTGCAGCGGGTGGAGGAAGCAAGCAGCCGATTCAATGTGAATGATAGAGCAAGCTTCAACTTTATTGAGAGAAATCACACCTTATATAAGCACTCTACAATACACTACTTGTAACTCTATTGGATACATTAAAGAAACTACATTATAATATCTCAGCCATTGGGTACATCTAAAAAGTCACATTATAATACCCCAGCCCCCTGTGGCATTTCTGGTATGCATAAACATCTTTCTTGCTGTGAACCTGCTTCTCTCCCAGGGCTGCTTTCCTCTGACCCCCAAGGTCATAATGCGCCCCAGCTTATTTCTGTGTTCTCACAACAATCCTCGCTAGCACAACTGAGCCCTGGATCTTCATCCTTGTTTACATAACTGTACCCTGGGTTCTTTCCTTTGTTTACCTCAGGTGGCTGGGACCGACTTCTGCAGGGAGCTATGGCCGACCAGCTCCTGCAGGGAGCCATGGCCTTGCTCTCTGCAAGCCGTTCTCCAACAAGGCATGCCAAAGCAGGAAGACAGAGAGACTCCAGCTGCCAAGTTATTTATGTAATTTCTGTCTTGTTATGTGGCATTGTGCAGGTTTAAGCCCTGCCGGGACCGGAGAGCACGTTGCTGTTGCCCTTCCCCCACCCTCAGCTGGTCGGGCTGGAAGTTAAACACAGACCCCGGGCTGAAATAAGAAGAAATTTAATACAACAGTGTGATAAACAATCTGAATAGCAGCAGTGACAATGATAACAACAATAAACAGCAATAACAGTGAACAAGACAAAAGATATAGAGAGAAGTACCGCTAAATGGTCAGAGAACAAGCCCGCCGCGTGTGTCGCAGCCCCCAAAACCAGAAGCGAAAGGTGAAAAGGCTCCGCCCCTGGACCTGACGTCAGCATGGTATGAATAACCCGGCTGGAGATCCCTTCCCTCTCTCTCTCTGCTGGGGAAAACTTGACCCTATCCCAGCCGAACCAGGACAGGCATCCATGGGAAGTGCACAGTTTTGGCATTATAAAACACTGTTAGGTCTGTCAAAGACATTACTAGTGCACTTTTATTGATATGTATACTGAAGGTTACTCTGAAGCAAGTAATAAAGTTTATGTCGCATAGTGCTTTGGCTGAGGGACAGGAGGAACATGGTGGGGAAAAATTAAGGACAATTTACTGCAGAATGTGAAAGAATTTACAAAAATGTAGATTTGTGATCACAAATAAGTGCAGCAGATACCAGAGTACCACAGAAAAGAGAAATCAACACATCAGCAACCCTCTTCATTTAACGTGAATTCTCACATAAATGCAAGAGCATTCCTGTAGCAATCTCCTGACACTAAACAGCACCATGTGACTTTGAGATCATTACATACAGAGGCCCTACGTATTGCAAGGAAAAGGAGTTATTGAGATATGCTTTGAATCTACCAGGCAGAAATCACTCTTGAGAGATACACCCTCTGAGAGACGATTCACATTCCTGATGGTTCTGGTGAAACAAGTGTCCCAATGGTGAACTAGACTAAAAGAAAAGCACAGAGAAAGGAAGTTTTGTCCTGGGAGAAGTAAGGTTTGCTGAGATATGCCTTTAGCCTAAGGACTAAGCAGCTACTGAGGGAGAATTTCTTAACATGTTTTATGTCTTTGTCTCTACATAATCCAGTAAATGTTGTAAATAGGTGCTTAACTCTCACTTGGTCTCATTTATACCCTGTTAGGTAATAAGATTGAACTAGATGAAAATCTAATTTAAGCAAATCTGACTCTGTGGACAGTGTGTCTGTGCCCAGGCCAGACCGATGTCCTGGGGACTTGGGCTTCAAGTGTCTCAGGGAAGGAGAGCAGAAATAGAAGATGTCTGTTCTTTGCCTTGCAGGAGCCAAGGAAGACATGGTAATGCTATGGGTCATCCTGCACACCACCTACACTGGCAGGCAGCAGCCAGTTCGTCTTTGGCAAGCAGTATTTGGGAGCTGAAAACAGCCGCTGGTACTGAGTGAACAATAGTCGTCTTATAGGAAGCACAGGGCAAAAGCATATTATGGGAGACATTTTCCTGGGGAATTAACTACCCATCCACCAGAACCACCTCACTAATTAATTGCTCCTATAACTGCAAAATGCTTCTTATCCCTTCCCTTATGCCACCAGGTGCCATTTCTTTCTGCCAGTCACCTTTCCAAAGCAGTCTTGGCAATGCCATTAGGTGGTAACAAAGTAAAGCAGCTACAGAACAGAGAAAACCTGAGGACAATACAAAATTCATTGAGCTTAATTTAAAGCCAGGCAGCAGGAATATTATTGTACTCTTGTGTTGTTGTACAACAGACAGCAGTACAAACTTCCACTAAGAAGTTTTAATGAAACTGCTGAAGGATTTGCAACTTGTAGCAATATAAATGCAAAGAATACAGATTCCAGGTGGGGAACTGACGTGATGTTTGTCAGAGAAGGACTGAATTTCTGAAATAATTTAAGTAGTTAAAATATTTGAATAAACTGAAGAGAAGCAGGAATTCAGCCACTGCTAGTTGGGTACCAGTTTCAGTGCATTGAAATTCACAGAAGTCTCAAATTATCATATCAAGAAAAGTTAGGAATATACTGATGGGTACAGCTGTATTTCAAGATCTAGTGTAATGAGGGAGATAAATTACAACTTTCCAGGTCAATTCTTGGGGATAGTGGTGATGTAGTTCCCAATAGCCTGGGTTCTAATGTAGAAGTGCAAAACAATGTTAGCAGCAAATAGTTGGATTGCAGATGGAAAATTCTGGTTATCCCACCGCAGTTTCAGAGAACAAGGTGTGCTTAGCCCCTGAATTGGTTGTTTTAGTAAGTTACAATTATCTGTTTTCACCTTGACTTCAATAACATCTGCAGTTATTGCTGGTATTTCTAAAAGACAAGATTATTTATTTGTCACCAGTCCCTAGGGGCTGAAGAAGTGCAAATTCACCATTTAAAGGCTTTTAACAGCTGGATGTTTCCTAACTGTTTAGCACAAACATTAACTACTTTAAAAAAAAAAAAAATCTCCACCTTTTGAGAGGGCTATGCCTCTCAAAAGCAATGGATGAGAAACTTGTTGAAAGGAAAAGAAGCAGTTTAAATTATACATTGTTCTCCTTTCAGACAGCGAGAGCAATTAACTTTTTATGGCAAAGTGCATGGCCCCATTTTCCCCAGTGCTAATTATTCCCAGGAGGGGATGGTGAGACTGTATGTTCATGGACAGTCTCATTCCCCTTACACTGATCCTCTATGCCAGCTGCTCTCCAACCTGCAGGAGCTGGTGGCCTGAAGGAGCAACCCGTATACCATCTCTCTTGGCCTGCTGTGTAATAGAGGTGTCCATCCTGAGAAAGTCAGGGGCAGCTCATGACTGACATGTGATGTGTTCCTGCTGCTCCCAGCAGTAGATGTACTCCTGGGGCAATCACCAGCCAGCTGAGTTTGTGGTACCTTTCAAGCCCTCTGAAACAGCTGTTCTTGACATGTTCTTTACTGCTGAGTTCTGCATCTATCCAGTACTAGGTTCAGGAATGCAGATACCATCTATCGCATGGCCTTGCACTTTCTCTCCCCTTCTGCTCGGATGAGGGAAGATGGCTGCTTTTTAAGTGTTTTGCTTTCATGTGTGCTCACTAGATAGGAGGTTGAAGGGGGTGCCTGTCCATTTTGACAGAATGTAGAGCAATCTGATTTAGGTTTTCTTTATGGGCAGTTTTTCTAGCAGCCTCAGAACAAGAGGTAATTATGTCTCTTTCCTTCTAGAATAAGGGGAAAGAGACGAAGCTATATGTCTTACCATGACTCCTATCCCAGAGCTTCAGACACATTTTTAGGGCCAGAATGGCATCTCAGGGGTTCCTTGACTAAAGACTTTTTTCATGCCCAACATTTCCTGAAAAGACTAGCTAAAGAGAGTCCAGAACATGTTTAAAGTACTTCTGGTCTTGAGGTGTGTGGGAGACATCGGCCTGTCAGCCTTACACAGCCTCTGAAAAGCAGATAGGCTTTGATGAGAAACATTGGGAGAGGGCCTTGGGAGAAAGATAAAAACCTGCTGAGTTGTGCCAAGGTGGCAGGGAAAAACAATGGACAGCTACAACACTGAACTGTGGGAAAGTACTGAACTGTGAGAAGTTACTGCCACTTGAACAGCACATGAACAAGAAGTTGGTTGGTCTGCACAGCGCATGTTAGAGTGGTCTTATGCTGATAGGAGAAAAGGTTGATAACTGTCTAATTGCTGATTTGCTAATTATGAAGTAAGAGCTTTGGCGAGAGCATGAGTATGTACAATTAGAAAAATAAACGGCTTTACTTGTGAAATAAGTTTACATGATTCGTGTTATTATAAAATAATGTTAGGACTTTTTAGTCCATTTTCACCTACCTCAGCATATGGTTTTGCACAGTGTAAAATGTTTAAAATATTGCTCTTTTTATATGTATTTTTGACTGAACTGTTTTTGTATAACTGCAGGTTTGAGGGGGCAGGGTGACACAATGTGTAAATAGCTCTCTTTGGTTTTTGCAAAGCCATCCAGACTCCGTGTTCTAACGGGCCGGTCCAGCTGGTTCTGTTCAGTGTTGTTTACAGTTATCCGGGCCCAAAAAGAAGTTGTAAGAGGCATGCGTGAAGTTCGGGGTCACCAAAAGGGCAGGCCGAGGAAGAGTGTTTACTTCATCCCATGACCACCAGAGAGGGGCGAAAAAGACCCCAACAGACAAGGAGAGCATGTGGGAGAAAGATCTCCATAAACCCACCCTTTTCCTGGCAATCCTATGCATATGTTTTAAAGGTTATAACTATGTATGAGAAGAGAGAGAATAAATACTGAGGAGGGAAACCAGTCGGTGCGGGCCAGGTAGAGCAGGGGCTCCCAGTCCGTCCAGCGCTGGTTTTGCTTATCTTTATTTGTTTATTTAATAAATTGGAAATTTTGTTTATGACTAAATTTGGATGCGATCATTTATAACACTTGTTATAACTCTCATAGAGTTGTGCAGGGCTGATATCCTCCTGCAACAGAGGTGGACTAAAGAGATGTGTTCAAGCAGAAGTTTCTAATATATGAAGACTCTGGGGCCAGTCAGGGATTCAACAGACATGAATCTTGTCTTAACATCAAAAATGTACTTGCCTGTTCCATTTCCCTTGCTGAACAGGAGGTGGATCTGGTACTATAACTATTGGTTAGCTGTGAAACGGATGTATTTGCAGCCTGATTTACACTGGGGAATATATTCTGGTTAATCTCTGTTTAACTATTCTGTCTGCATCCTTTCTGGTCTGATAATAATAAACTATTCCTTGATTAATATTCTAACCCCTTAAATATGTAAAAGCTACCTAATTTTCTGCTGCTGCATACCTAAGCAGATATGGCATGTTAATTAAAGGATTTGTCATCAACTAGCATTTATGATGTTTTCCCCCAAATAGTCTTGCAATTACATGTTATAGGAGGGTTTTTATTTTCCCTGTTCCATTTAAAATATTTTAAACTATTCCCAGTTTGCTTTTCCAGTAGAACACTCTGATCTCTGTGATCAAAGTTAAAGTATTATATGAAACCCGAAGAAGATTTCTCCATGGTTCCCCTCAAGTTGACTTATTTTGCCAATCGTCTGTGCTCTGATCTTTGAAATAGTATTTCTATTTTGCTGTAAGCATAAACACCATCACAGGATAAGGTTGCATGAATGTGGCTAAATAGCTAAATTTTTGCACCACATCCTACAATAAAGTGAGTTATGCACACAGAATGCAACTTTAGACTTAATCTGATGCTATCAGTGCTTGATGTTGATTACATAGAACAAAGTGTTCCTTACTTTGCATCTGTCTGTTACCTTGCAATGGACTTAATTTTAAAGAATTCTGACCATTTAGACTTTATTTCACCATTGACTGTTAATTTTAAAAGGATGAGACTAAAAAAAACTAACAAAAGCTCAACAAAATAACCCCCAGCCAACAAAACACAGCACATAACCCCCAGTTCTGAATGTTCTCCATGTAGTAACGTCAAAACATCACTAACACTCTCAATCTCAGTGAGATCCTACACAGTTATTTATCCATTAAAATTACTTACCAAAAAAAAAAAAAAAAAAGTGTGGGAGAAATGCAGGAGGGTAGGCTTGTACTGGACTAACATTTAGTGTCTGCAGGACTTAGAGTCTGCAGGTTACTTTGGTTAATTCAAAAGTCAGACAGCTGAAACAAAGTGTGTTGTGTAGTGGTTGAGGATTGTCAGCTATTTCCATTTGAAACAAAAGCCATTACAAAGTGAAAGACTGAGATATTTTGCCTCATAAATGTCAAAAAGAAAACACACCAGATGGAAGATTCACATTTTCTCTCATTTGTCTTTTTCTGCATTTTGACTGAAGCTATTTAGCACATCTGATATGAATTAAAAAGATTTGTCAGTGTCTTTTTTGTAGGATTTTTTTTCCTTCAGATCTACCTCTTCATAGGCTAAAGAACTTGAAAAAACACTATAACTTTCAAGACACTGATGTACTTCTGCATGTACTGCTATGTTTGTTTTTAATTTACCATTCTGGAAAGACATTTAAGCTATTGCTGTGGATGCAATTTTCCGTTCAAGTATTTTGCTATCACCAGACTTTGTACTGTTATTCCTTAATTTTTAATTTTCTTGTTGTCTTCTGTTCAGGATGTGACAGAAAAGACTAATATTTATATTCAGGAGAAAAACTGGGGTTTGTTTTCTTGGATTTTTCAACTTCAGCTGTAGGATATGCTAGGTTGCGGTGTCTCTATCCTTGAAGATATTCAAAAGGACATGATCCTGGGCAACTTGCTCTAGGTGGTCCTGCTTGAGCAGGGTAGTTGGACAAGATGACATATGGAGGTGCTTTCCAACTTCAACCATTCTGTGATATCTAGTAACACACAAGTTACCACAGAAATGTAACGTGGGAGGGTGAAGAGATCTACTAGGACAAATTCAGCAACCTCTTTTCCTCCTCTCTTCAGCAGAGAAGACTCCTCATTGTGACTCTAAGAACTAGAAAGATTATATGGAGTAATATTAATATGGTGGGGAGGGTCAAGGGGAAAGAGGGTTTTTAGGCAGCTACTGTGGTCAGAATAGACAAATGAAGAATCTTGGAAGCAACATGCAAAGAGTGGTTGCAGCAATGAGGGAAAGTACTGGTTTTGCCAGGTTAGTTTTTTGGATCAGAGCACTAGCTTTTTATTTCTTCTCACTTTGCACTTTTGAGGCCTTTCTACCAAAGAAAGACAACAATTAACAAGCAGCAAACATTTAGGAAACTCGTATCCAAACTTTGAAATTTGAAAGGAAAAAGTATGTGCCTTGGTCCCAGCTCAAACCTGGTTTCCCAAATAAGATGACATTTTTGTCTTATTTGGAGAAAGAAACCAGACTGGACTTGAAATGTAATTTTCATCTTCACTATGTAGCAGCTCCTTCACTCATATGGCCCATGATGAACATGTTGCTGACAAACAACAGTAAGCAATAATAGCTGTCATAATCTTCTTTGCCAAATCTGAGATCCAGGAATAACTTTGTTCCAAAGAACCAGGCTTCCATTTCAGGTTTCCTCAGTGAATGGCTATAGCAAAGAGGTCATTTCTAGGTAGTCATGCAGAGTACAGATGGTATCTTCTTGCTTCACTACCTTCTCTTTCCAGTTGTTCTTGGCCCTACAAAGGGCCAAGGATGAGAATAGACGTGGTCTGTAAAAGCCTTCAGCGATATATGCTAAATTCACCAGCAAGGGCATTCATTCACTCACTCACACACACACACACACACACACACACACACACACACACACACATATTTAAGTGAAGCTCTCCTTTTTATAGTGGCTGCTGTTAGCAAAAGTCTTGAATGAGGCCACACAGAGCATGCCTTATTATGTAGGTGTTTAGACTTCTTGCAGAAACCCCCTTGCTATATAAGAGTAAAAAACTATAGAAAAGAGCATAGATGCATTGTCCAACTAACCATGATTAAGAGGTAAATATGTTAATTCTCAACTAAATATGCTAAACCAATGCTGTGCTGCCTGGTTTCTGGGCTCCAATAAAGGGGTCATAAGCTCAGAGTAGGATCACATGAGGTTTGCACCTTGGTGCTATATTTAGT
The DNA here is from genome assembly GCF_003259725.1 of Athene cunicularia. Lineage (NCBI taxonomy): Eukaryota > Metazoa > Chordata > Aves > Strigiformes > Strigidae > Athene > Athene cunicularia. Next base: position 15,727,327 of record NW_020799092.1, on the reverse strand, counting down.
TTCATGTATGCAGGGAAGGGCGGAGTGCAAGGTTACCTTCACAGGATCATTAAAAACATCTTGGTCAGAGAAATGTCATTAGGTAGCCACTGCCATAAAGAGTGCATTCAGACTGTCTTGTGTGCTCTGTTGTTACAGGAAGAATGACAGTGACTCTCGCTAAAACTACAGCTTACAAACAGTTCTTTCTTGAAGAACTGTTGAAGTTCTCTTGAAGATATTTTGCAGGCATTTGCCTATTCAGTTTCATATCATCTAAGATGGGATATCAAGACACCTCTCACTAAACATCTCAGATTTTAGGTAAAGAAAGAAAAATGGTCTATGAAGAATCCAGCATATAGAACACTTGAAATGGACATGTCCTTTTCAGACAACAAACTGTGCACCAAGATATTATAATTGGATCTTTAACCTAGACTTTCATGTGATAGGCTTTTTGTTAAGAGCAAACTTTCTGAAACAAGCGGAGTAATTTAAGAGCTTTCACTGGAAACATCTACATTTGCTGAGCAACTGCTATCCAGGAAGGCTGGATTTTTATTTAAATTTAGGAATCTAAATGGCATTTTTAATTCAGATGCCTATAAAATAGTGCACAGAGGGTTTAAATGGGACTTAATACTGTACAAGATCTCTGCATAAAAGTGAATTTCTGTTCATAAAAAAAAATATAAATTACAGAGATAAATAAATCTTAGAACTATTGAGTCAAGAAGTAAAATTAAACCATGACATGATACTAGAATGATTTTGACAGTTGATTCCATGCAATGCAGCACAATGTCTGAGAGCTATACAGCAGCAGAAGGTGTAGCCTGTGCGCTGACAGCAGAATAACTGTGCTGTGCCTTGACAAATACACCCTTTCTTCCTTCTAATTTTGAGCAAATTAAGATTCCAGTCCTACTTTTTGGATGTAGCCTAAGTTCCCAGCCACCTGTATTCTAAGGAGAGTGACAAGAATAATCTTACATGACCTTTCTGAAGGATAATAAAAATATTTTTTTTCAAACAACTAAATAGCTGTGTACCAATAAATTACAACATAACAAGAACGATATTTTAAGGGGAAAATATTCTCCTAGCAATATAGAATGGGAAAGGTGCCTAGTAGGGGATCACTCAACAACAAATGGCATCTGTATCTTAATACCAAGAATATACATGGGAGAGAGTTTGAAGTATTTTGTTGGCTTCACCTCAAATGAGCAAGTGGAATGAAAAAGTAAAGAGTAACAAAAAGGAGCTACTGACTTCTAAATGTTGCTTCCATTCATTTATTTCCAGTGGGAAAGTTTAGAATTTTTTTTTGTATTCTTCTTTGCTTCAGGCACTGCACTTTCAGGACACCTTGGGTTCCCTGAGGTCAAGAAAGTTCTACAGATGCCCATATTCAGCTGCTGGGTAAAGCAATCTCTAGGAACTGACCACGCACTGACCAAAAGCAGAAGCAGCTCAGATAGCAGATTTTTCTATCAGGGTGATTTGGAGGATTGGATGTAACCTAGGAGACTTTTCTCACATTTCTTTTTTTATTTCAATTGGTCTTCAAATGTATCTTTAAAAAAAGAAATGTCAACCTAAGTTCCATGTTTGTTATCTCCTAGTAACTCCCATAGTAACTTGTCCAGTTGGAAGGGGAAAAAAAAGAGAAAGATTTTTCTAACTGTCAGCTCTACAAACAACCTGGGGTTTAAAAGCCCAGCTGCTTTTTGTCTAGCTTGTTCATCATCACCAGTAATAAAGATACTGTGTACCATGAAACTTGTGTAATCCTGAACTGTCTGTTTGTGATTGAAGGCAGACTCTACCCTCATCACTTGAATTTAGTTAACAATTCTCTTGAAGACAGGTTTGTCAGGAGAAAAATCCAGCCTTCCTTTCCTCCTATCTGGGTTGTGTCAACAGATAACTTTTGTCACTATAATAAAGTAAGCTTTGAATACACACAAGGAATAGCTTTGTAAATCAAGAAATCATAACTTGGTCATTTTGCAGAACTGAATCATGGCCTTAAACTAAGTGTAAAGCTATGTTTTAGTGAGATGATCGTCTCTTTTGTAATTGTGTCATACTGCTTTCGTGGATTTTTTTTAATAGTTCTTTGTACCTAGTAGCAGTTTTAATAATGCCCATATAAACAGCAGATTGGAAAATGAAATAATATGACCTGTCAAGCAGTTTTCCAGCATAAATCCATTATTATTGCATTTATAACTAATGACACATGCCAGAAATAGAAGCCTGGTTCATTAATTCTGAATATTTTCTTTCTGGCCATGCACCTGCACACGGGTTACTGTCAGGGTAGTAAGGAACTCCTACTGTGCTTTTGATACTAAATTATATGTCTCAGCAATGATTCCAGTTTTCAGGGTTCATGGATGTAATACCTCTCCTAATTCAAAAGGAAAGCAGATGGTGGGGTGAGAACAGCAGCTCTGCTGCACATGGAAAACCCAACAAGGTAGGCTCTGCCAACAGAGCAACTTTGGCTCTCACAGCTCCGTGTGGTAACGCTTGTCTCAGAAATGTGAACTAGGAAGCATACAGGTGCAGTACTAAGATTGCATACAGATGTTAATTAAGGAAAAGTTGTCACTGAAAAAAGAAAATAAAATAAAGAAGTAAAACCCCAGAGTATTCAAATTGAAAGTTAGTGCGCCACTGTTAGTGCTTCCCTTCAGTACATCATGTCCATCTTAACTCCAGACTAACCACTTCTTAGAAAAGAATGAGGGAATAAGTTTCTATACCACATGAGTATTTTAGATCTTCTGTAGCAGTTATCAGGAAAGTCTTAAGTGTTTAAAGTAAAACATCAGGAAGTCTTTACCACATGAGCCAGCCATGTTGGGATGGAAAAGTTCAGTTTGAGCCTTTGTAGCAAGTACAAGAGTTCTGATTCTGGAAAGTCTGCAAATGCGCCTAACTGCAATATTTTTTGTACCTACTATTTAAGAACAACAGTTAAAGAGTGAAGCCAAAGGTCTATTTAACCCCACAAAATGTTTCCAGCTATATCTAACCATAAATAATAAAGGAAAAGCCCTAAGAGCCGGCCAACTATATAATGTATAATTTAATATTGTCTACTGGACCAGATCCAATGAGATGCACTTCAAAACCCTTGTAAGTCAGAGGTGATATCTCTGGGTTTAATAACACTTTGTGAATTCAAATACTCACATTGAAAAAAGGTGGGGAAAAGAATTATCATATAATTTAGGTGGAACTTGGCTGCTGATAATTTCAATTGATGGCCTCTCATTTGTGTGTTATCAAAACCAGTGAATAATGGTTCCTCATTTATCATCTCCTTGGCACTGATAATTTCACAGCCCCATATTTTACCCTGTTTAATTATATCTTTTTTTCATGCAGATGAGCCCTAGTTTATTTAATTTCCCTCAAATGGAAAGACGTTCATACCTTTGATCATTCTTATCACCATTCTCTGAACCTTTTCCAGTTCTGCTGCATCAAATCTTCAAGATGCTGTAACTAGAAATTCTTTTGCTTTTTGCGATTTGGGCACACTGTGGATTTATAGTGTGACATAATGTTTTCTGCTTTGTTTTGCATTTCTTTCCTAGTAAATTCTCTTCTTTATTGACTTCTGAGTGATGAACTGTCATTTTCATAAAATTGTCTGCTTTTCTGATACGCAGTTTGGAGTCCATAAGTGTGTATTTAGGGCAGACTTTCCCTGTCTGCATAACTCTTCATTTATCAGCACTAAATTTCTTCTGCCATTTCATTGCCCAATCACTTAGCACTGTGAGGTGGTTCTGCTACTCTACATAGTAATTTTATCTCCTCACTTAACTTAGTGTCATCAGATTTTTCCACTTCATTCTATATTTGTTTTGTCAGACAACTGCAGGAGTGAGATAAAGCATGAGCTTCAACATAGGTCCCTCTGGGTCTCCACTGGCAATATTCATCCTCTGTGAAAACTGAGAAAGGGTCTCACTTCTCTCTTTCTTTCCCAGCCTTAGTCAGTTATTAAATACAGAGAAGATTTCCTCTTTTCTTGAAATTTTTGTTTCTTCATTAGAGTTTTTGGAGGAAGCTATTGCAAAAATCCCACTGTATACTATCAAGCAGATCACATTTGTCTGCAGCACTTTGTGGACAAATCTCATTGATTTGTGAGGCATGATTCGTTGCTGTGAAAACCAGGTTGATTGTCCCCATTACTGTAGAAATGCTGAAGTGCTTTACTGAGCTGGAGTCTGTTTCCTACGAAGATCTGAAATCTTAGATCTTTTTTAAAGATGGAGCCACCCTGCCCTTGGGACTGTCCCCTGCAAAAGACTTGACTAGCTATAAGAGCACACATCATTGAGGTGTCAAAGGGACTTTTCCAGTGCATCTGAAGTGCAGGCGAAATTTTTCTTTGCAGAAAGTGAAAGATGGGATATGTATGCCTAATCTACAGATCTCAATTAGCTAAACTGAGGATTCAAGTTCACTAGCTGTAGCTGATTATCATGTTTCATATTTGCATTATAGTTTTTCTAAACAGTGGTAATTTACTGCCTAATGGGTCTGTAGGATTTCTTCCAGATGATGTGAGGTACAGTGCTTTTGTTTCCTTGCTATTAGAAAGCTTTGCCATTGTGCTGCCAGTGTTAAATGTAGTAAAAGATCAGAGGAGAGTGATTTCAGTAGTAGTAATTTCTGCAGAGAACTTTCCCTCTAGCAATACTTAGATGCCCTGTAAGCATCCCTTGCATGTGTTCAGTACTGCAATACTGAACTGAATGATATCATTTACTCCAAGTATTAGGCATAAGTATTATTTATGACATGTTCAGTATTTGACAGAGTAACTTGGCTAGCTGAGGCTGGCCTTCCAAGTGATGGTCACTTCTGTAATATTTTTGTATTAATTGTGAACCTTATCCTGCAGGCTGCATTCAGAGAAGCATCTGAAGAGAGCTAGAGTCAGTCAGCTGCTTTGTTGTACCCAGAGGACCTGCTGCAGACCATGGCAGAATCATATGTAGGTTCAAGAAAGTAAGGCCACAGCTGGTACCTGGTTTCCAATCTAGGAATCACCACCTGTTGATGTTTCTAAAGTTAAAATTTCTTAGAAAAAGCAGCTCACAAGAAATCTTAATTTAGTTATTTATTTGTTTTTAATAGAAAGAAGGAACTAGTCTTCATCCAACAGGTGAAATTTCCTGCCTTTAACAGAATTTCCATCAAAGATATAGCTACTTAGCAGGAAATGCAACACAAACAACTTTTAGGTAATTTTGAATATTTTGAATCTTTTCCTTCTTTGGGTCAAAAGATCTTGACAATTGCATCAGTTCTAGAAGAAATTCAGATTATGCATTACATTTTTGATTGTCACATTCACATAAAATAGCTCTGTATTATGCATGGCTGTAAGGCAGTGGCCATCAAGATCTGTCCATATTGCTTAACTGCTTTCATGTCCTATCTCTGATGATGTCCTTAAAGAATCTTTGCTACTTTTGTATTATATCAAATATTGATTTTATAATGCAAAAACAAGTACGTAAACATACTCTGGGCTTCTCTACACACTACTATGAGAACTACAATACATAACTCTATGACAAATGCAGTTATTCCACCTACCTCAAATCCTCTCTTCAGCTACAATCGGATTAAATTTTTTTTTTTTCCGCCTAAATCAGCTCTCACTTTTTGTTATATGCAATGACAGGGGCCAGAGATTGTTGCAGAGAACAAAGTGATCTTATTCTTAGAAGGATTTAACTGACATATAACAATTTTGATATTTCTAACAATTACCTCTATTGTGCTAACACCTAAACACCACAAATCCTTAGCCATTGTATTAGGTTCTATAGAACCAAAGGAGAAAACTCAGTCTCTGAAGAATTTACAATCAAAACAACACAAGAAAAAAAAAGACAGGAAAGAAAGCAAGATAGAAAGATTAACAATAAATGCTAGGGAGTCATAAATCTTAGTGATGCTTCTTATTGCATACATACATACATATTTATATACAAACAGGTGTATACAGTAGTTTACTTAAAGGACAGTATGGGATTATGTTTTCTAAACATTTTAGTTTAGTTGCTCAGTTTGAAGCACTCCTCCCCATCACCTTCCCCCTGTAAAAGAACACAAAAAACCCCCAAACAACAACAACAAAAAACAAACCAAGCAGTTGATTCCTGGACTGAGAGGGAGGGTGTATGGGAATCAACACTATTCTGAACAGGACAAGAAGCTTTAGGGAAGACTTAGGAGTAGCCTTCTGACTAGGAGTAGCCTTCTGCCAAGAAGAGGGAGCTGGGTTCTACCCTCCCATCCCCAGGGTGCATAGGAGAAGAGTGAAGAACAGGGTTCCTAAACTAAACCAGTAGAGGCTGCCACTGGATATTAGACAAATTTTTCATTGTGAGGATAATTAACCACTGGGAAATGCTGAACACAGAATTTGTGGAATCTCCGTCCTTGGAAGTTTGAGACCCAACTTAAACAAGCCCTAAACAAGCTGCTCTGAGCAGTAAGTTCAACTGAGACCATCCCAGATCCCTTCCCACCACAACTGTCCCACAAAAAGTTACACAAGAGATTTAGAAGTTGTGGTTGACATTTGACTTAGGCTCTCATCACCAAGATTTGTAGACATTTAGCTGCTATTCTGTCCTGCACGGTTAAGAGTTCCATCCTTAAGACACTAAAATCAAACAAATAAACCTCCAAACAAACCAATCAGATGCTGAAATCCTGTTCTCAGAATTGACCTATACATTTAGCGTCCTCAGTATCTTTTGTGAATTTTTAGCCTAGTGCAATGAAAAATGCTTGTAGCTGCACATGAAATGTTTTTTAAATCATATGACAGGGACTATAACAGAAAAGTATACTGAAATAAACAGATACTCAGTTACTGATGTTGGAAATGCTTTCTGTTTTCTGTACTGACATTAAAATGTTTCCAAACTGATGAATTGGATATGAGAGCGCAGGGGTGGCTGTTTGTTTTAAGCGGATGAAAACAGTCCACACTTCTATACTGCGTAATACAAGTTATTTGGCAAGCCTTTCAGCTTTCAGAATGACAAGGAACATCTATACTTGGCCTTCTTCTCTTACATTAGATATTTCTCACATATATTATCATCCCCAAAATTTATTTTTATTTAAATAAAATAATAGCTTGAAACTTTGTTAGATTGCTTACAGAAGAATCTCTTGTAAAGAAGTACTTAGTACTTTTTGATGTCAAGTAAAAAAAAACCCCTTTATATCAGTAGTAAGTGTTTAAAATTAACTCCTCCCAAATTCACTGATGCAGACCATTCATGGTAATAGCTTTGGCACAAACTCTATCCAACAAAACCAGCTGACTGTTACTCCCTTCTCTCTCTACAGCATGAGTCATTTACAAGCCATTTAAAAAGGAAGTTGTAAGGAAAACACACCAGACATGAAATACAGCAGCCCAAATCTTCAGAGGACATCAACATCACTCTTCTGAAGTTGCTAGATTTACCTGATTTATATCAGCTGAAAATCTGATTCAACCTCTGCAAACAGCTGTTTCCAGCCTACCTTAATATCATCCACACTGAATTGTTTATCTTTATTGTTTTTAGGTTAATACAAAGAAAGGATTTGGAAATAGTCATGGCTGTTGTTTATTGCCTCTTTCTCTGCATCTGGTTAATAAGTTTATAGGGTTCTTCATGCTATTTTGGGAGAAGTGGCGGTACGTTAGTCTAGCACCAATCTTTTAACTAGAAAGATTAACCAAATAAAACCACCAAAACTTATTTTGAAATCTCAGTGACCAGTAAGGAATAGTAGTGTTATTCTGTAAGAACATTAAAATTTCAAGGCTACCAAACTACCAGTAAGGTTATGTACTGGCGGAAACCCAGGTGTATACACACATGTATATGCCTACCAACTCCAGGGGAAGAGGGCAAAGGTACAGGTATAAAGAGAGGAACCCCCAATGCCCCTCTCAGGTGTACATGATGTTTTCTGAAACACAGGTGTGGCAAGTGGAGTCAGAGTTAGCCATGAATAAAAGGCAGCTTGGCCACTATCTGAGCAAGAGAGTGAGATGGTTAGGTCTTGAGGCTTTGAAATTTCTAGAAAATGCATTCTTACTCAATTTTCAGAAGCATTCACTAAGCAAGGTTTCTCTAAGGGGAAATACCACAGGTTTGACTTTCAGACATGCCCAGAAGATTCCTGCTGTTGTTGACAGACTTGAACCTCATCTCAGTCCTCCACCTAGTCTGCCCTGAAGTCACTTCTCAGCAGAGAGTGAGTAAATGCCCTCCACCACAGTATCCCATGACTCAGTGTCTCTTTATGTGTTTTTCTAGTATACCTCATGATTCAGCAAATATTTAAGAATAAAAATGTTAACTTAGTCTCACACAAGCAGCAGGAGGATGGAAATCAGAAGAAAATAAAACAAATATTGAAAAAATTAACTAAAATTTACAGAGGAAAAATGTTAAAGTACAGATGGATATGAAGTTTTTCTCATGCTCCTAGAGGTCAGTCTGGGATTTACAATACCTGCTGTTGTGATGTTACTGGAGACAGCTGACACACATTGTCTGTGATCAGAACCTTACACATGAAGGAGACTCAAGACTTTTTTTAGAAACTCCAATGAGTTATTTTTTGAAAGGTAAGGAAATGAATGTGTGACCCAAAATTCAGGTAGTAGTGTCTTTTTTTTTTTTTTCTACTAGGTTGGTCATAGATAAAAACAATCAATCTGAAAGTCCAAACCCAGTGTCTGCCTCTGATCAGACCCTTTGACATGTTTCTCAGTTCAGAGTAGGGGTAACCATGTGAAACTCTGTGGTTAATGTTTTAAAACATTAACACAAACACATCCATGTATTTAGCTTTGCTAAAAATCTGTGACTATGAATCCCAAGACTACTTATAGTCAGCAAAGATTTTCTTCTTTGTAGTCTAAGTAAAAATGCATAGGTGAAGTTTCATCCTTCTCTCTTCCTTAACCCTGTGGTGAATTTTCCTTGTAAATATAATTATTGTTCTAGGAGTATGTACTGACTATAGACTGCTGGCTTTGCCTGAGTATTCTTGCCCATATTATTGAATTGCAATTAGATTTTTTTTTCTCTTTGCAAATAAGAAACACCTGTCTGATGTTTACGGAAGCAGAACTGCTGCTCTTTCATCACATTTGTAGAGGAAAGCACTTCTAAAGGCCCACAGGGTGGAAATCCGCTGACTTTGCACCCCATCAGACCGGATCTCGCTGCAGTAACTCCGCCGCCACACCTTGGTGCCGTCTCCTGCGCAGCTGAGCAGCAGCAGCTGCAGTTAGCTGCAGACTCATCCAGATCACACGGAGAGGGGTTACACTCAGGTTAGTGAACATGAGCTCCTGGAAGTTACAGACTGCAGTTCTGGTGTTGCTTTTTGCAGCTGAGATTTTGTCACCATCGTATGACACCATAAACTGCAAGCTGAAAACCAAGGCTATTGTTGCTGTCCAGATCTGCTTGCACAAAGGCTGAAAAGGGAATAAGTTTTGCACAAAATTAAAATAAATAGCAGTGAGATGGATTTTTTTCTGCTAATGTCAGTTCTCTTCCACAATTGTGAATTCTAAGTTTAAGGTGAGGCCTAATTTTATTACAGCTTCTCTTTTGCAAACAAACTTTCTCTTCAGAGGAGAAGATCATCTGAATGGGTGGATGTGGCTTGTGTGAATAATGTGGCAAGATGGGAAGATTTAAATGATTTGGAGTGATCCTGTGAAGAACAACTTATCTTTCTATGTGTAAGAACTTTTCACTAATGGAAGAGTCCATTTTAATACTACATGCGATTTTCCTATTTATGGTATGAGGGCATTTTATTTCTTTCTCTGTTCCCCTCAATAATGATCACATTAAGGATATAAAGACCTTAGAATTCAATTACTGTTTATGCTGGAAAAGTTACAGTGAAAACTAAGTGGTATATCTAGTTGTCATAAATTTAGGGTGACACCCAAAAAAAGCAATTTTTTAAACAACTCGAGCAGTGCCCTGAATGAGTCAGTGGAAATCGCTACCACCTAAACAAAACTTACGCATTCATTTGTGTCCACAGCCAGAAAATCTTATCCACATTTTATTGCTGTACATATCAAAGCAATGTCTTTTCGCTTCATTGTTCAAGCAGCTTTGCTGATCTCTTTTCCACATTAGAAATAGGCAGAGGTTCCTGTCTGATGATAGGAATGACTAGACAAAAGCAGACAGAGCAGGATTAATCTGAAAGTTTTATTTATCCATCTCTAGCTATAGCCAGGCTAGAAGTGTAGGTATATCCTGAAGAAAGCACATCCCATCTATCACAGGCACTAACTGAGGACAGAGGGAATTGTCATCCCACAACTCTTGTCTTCCTCCATTGGTCAGAGACCGAATTTAGCCACCTCAGGTAACTATCAGATGTCTGAATGCAAGTGAGAGGAACCCCTATCTCAGATATGCCTCAGACCCATTAGTTCATTTCCATAACTAGATGCTTCCCAGTCCGCACATGAGCCTTCCTCTTTTTTTTTTTTTTTTTTTTTTTTTCCCTCATCCTATTATTCTGAAAAATATTTTTCCTTACAGAATAATTAATCTAGATGTGAGGGAAGATTTGAATTACCCTTAGCTCAAAAAACAAGATGACATTTCTGGAGAAAGCTTGAGGAAACCATTAAAACCAGGATCATTAGCCTACTCAAACACACACATAGACACAAAAGTTTTCAGCAAAAAGAATTATTCTCTTTTGAAAAATTTAGGGCATTTTGCATTTCATCAAGATTTTTCCATAACCTTTACCTGCAGACTTTCTCTGTGAACATTATTAAGAAATTAAGTCAAATTATTATGGATTTCTTTCCTCCTGCTAATCACCTTCAATAATCGTTTTAAGCATCTTAAAATTTTAATGGTGTAATGCTTTTCATAAAGCATGAAAGATAATAACAATAGAAAAACATTTTTTCTAAATATTTAATTTAAAAAATGAAGCATGTGTTTCAAGATAAAGGTTCTTTGTTCTAAAGAACCAACCATCTCTAATGAATTATTTTTCTTAAGTTTTATGTCTGTAACATTTAGAATAAATGATATATCTTACTGCTTTTTTAATAAAGGAGATGAAATTACTCTTGTTCATTAGCAGATTTTATTAAGAAGCAGGTGAACTTCCATAAATGGAGAGAAGATGGGCTTTCAGGGGAACTGAGATAAATACATTCCTGAATATGTAATGATACTTTTTCTCCATCACTCTCCACCTTACCATACCAACTGGATTGCCTTAATGTTGCTCCTGCAACCATTTTCTGTGTTAAAAATGAAGTTGATCAGCAAATGAAATATCTTCTGAACATAGTTTGGACCCTACAGGGACCTTAAAGACTCTGTACAGTTAGATTTAGTTTTACCTTTTGTTTCTTGGGTGGAAATGGACTAAATGACTTTGTTTTAACTATGAAAAAAAAAAAAAAGTGCTTTGGGCTGAATTTACAAAGGAATTTTTTTGTATCTAGAGACAATAGCTCTGAAACTTTCATTTAGACATACATACAAATACGATTGTGTGTCTATTAGCATTGTGATCTGGAGACATGAGTTTCTAGAGCTTCCAGTAAGAAGGTCTTGCCATATTTTTTTTTTTTTTTTAAATTCTGGAGATTTCTAAATGACTTTGGTACAAATTGTACCCTTAATATCTCATCTTTAAAGTAGGGTTAACCTTTTCTATCCTATATGTATGCTACAGCCTGTTTGGAGCAGGGTGGGCTGTTGCTGTGTGGGGTCAGGTGCAGTGCTCATGGACCGTCTTCTACGATCTTCTACTGTCACTGCTAATAATATCATCTGTAATTAATAATAACACTAACACATCATTGCTGTGTAGGAAGTGCAGACAGATTCGGTTTTCTTGTGCTTCTGTTAATGTAAAAATATTTAGATAGATTTGTTTTAGAAATATGGATTTAAATTTCTCAGTTCAAGCAAAGTCGTTGGGAACTTGTGTGGGGAGAACACGATGTACTGGACCGCTTTGGAAGTCAGGAGACAAACAAGCAGTCTCTTGCTGTGCTGCCACAAGGCATATTTATTATTTATTCTTCTCTGCCCAGTTTATTTTTCAACACCAATTAAAGGCTTATTCCTGTCTCTGAGTTCAAATATCTTGGGCTTCAGCCATCATGGGTATTCATTGTACTTTGTCTGCCTCTTTGTTCGGCAAAGAGGACCATCAGCCCAGCCTACTCACTGCAAATACTGAATCAAGGCATCATCAGCTTATTTTTTTGCAAAACTTTCCTTTTCTAAGAAGGGGAAAAAAAGGAACAAGCATTATAAACAAGGAAGCCTTTTTGCCTAATAGGTCTTTATATATTAAACAAAAATTAAATTAAGATGGTGCATTGTCAATTATTTGATTCACTAGGTTGCTTCAATAATTTTTTTAACACACTCTCCAGTATTTGCATTTTAGACACTGGAAAGTTGTGACTGGTTTTCTTTTCCCAGCCACTGTTAATTCTGCTTGGCACTATTGGTTTTTATCTTCATCTCGGTATCGGTCTGGCCTCTGAAGTCAGCTTGTCTCTAGAAAACATGTTTGTCAGTTTGATATTGTTGAAAAGCAAGACCTGCACTAGACATTTCAACTGCCCACAAAAAATGTTCATGTCCCTCCAAGTCATAGATAAAGCTGTCAATGAGTCAGAAACCACCAGGTCAACATGGTACTGGGTTCAATCCAGTCCTAGTTCAGCCATGGTGGTCCCACTGCATGGGCCCTACCTGGTGTGCTCTGTCTGGTGTGCCTAGAGAAAAATTACAAAGAACCTCAATTTCCTAATTCTGACCCACCTCTTCTCCCATGCAGGAAACCTGCAAGGAATGGACTGACATGGCTGCAGGGATTTCCTTGCAGAGTTCTGCAGACCTGTTTTCCCATACCTGCACCAAACAGAAACACTCTGAAGAGCTTACAATATTTCTTAACATAGGGGGACATGGGGGGGCCCCATCTAGAAATGAGTGAGTACCAAGGTCCATGGGCATTTTCAGTGCTTATCCTCTTGCAGATGGCAATAACTCTGAGGCTTGGGAGAAATAAATTCAAGTTTCTGCTTTGCAATGTACTTTTTTTTCTGTGACTCCTGTGGCTTTAGCAAGCAGACACTGTGGCTGTGGATTAGGGACATGGTCCTACCAGCTCAGGTGACTCGACCATGGCAGAATTCAAGAGAAAAGGGATACAGAATGGAAGAAGGGCCATCGGGAGGTCCATAAATATGTCATGTCATTTAATGTTGGCAACCTTCCCACTTCACGTGATATGACCTTCACTAGGTTGTCTTCTTAGACAAATTCTGTAACCTTGTCTTAGAACTCACAAGAATACTGTGAAGATCACTAGAGTCAAGACTGCAAAGTACTTCTCTGCAGAAATAACAGGAACTATTCATGTAGTTTAATACAGATGAAGGGAAAGGGAAAGGGAAAGGGAAAGGGAAAGGGAAGGAAAAAAGGACCTGGATCAAGACCAACTGATTATCTTCCTAAGGGGCAAAAATCAGCCCACAGGCTAGATTGTGAAGGGAAGATCTCCACAGCTGGATTGTCAGGGAGCAAAAAACTTGGCACAACATCCTGCAGAAGCATAACAGCTCCCATATTCATTATAAGATTACGATTAATGATTAATACTCATCCAGGCCCAGCTGCTTCTTCCACAACTGCTATATGATTGCTCTCACTGGAGCTGCTGGTGCGGCAGCCCTTTCTATGCCAAAGGGAGTTCCCCATGTAAATAAAGTAGAAAGCAAAGATTCACACTGAGAATGGAACAAGAAAACCTGGCAGAGGATTTTATCTCTCCATCAACCACAGCATGCAAAAAGCTGTTTGTTTCTGTGGATGCAACTGCTTAACCAAACACTGGCAGAAGGTATCAAATGAATCTGTGCAAGAACAGAAAGGGATCTACATGCACCCCTGGAAGGCTACCTGCAGTTTTCTAGGGGAGTTATTCTGGATCTGAGATACCAGGTCAGACTTCAGTCAGGTTTTTTCTCTCTGAGAGCATGACAGAACTTCGGTTTTGGCATCAACTGTGACACTTTCCTGCAGCTGCCAAGCTTACAAGGCCTCAGCTGCTCCAACCTATAATCTCAGGTCTACCCAAATCCTGGAATGAAACGTGTCCTCTTCTGTAGGGGAAGACAAGGCAGGGATAGATCACACAGAGTAAGAGGTATGTAGTTTAAAATCTCCATTCATTGCTGTGTTCTTGTTCTAACTTTTAACTTTCAGTTTTGTGCTTAAGTATGGGAAGACCATCATTTATAGGGCATTACTCTGTGACAGTTTAATTTGGGGATAATGGAGTGGAATTGACTTTGAAAAGCAGCAGAGGATATAGGGAATGCAAATATTTACCAACTCCTCTGAGGCACAGCAAAACAAGAAAACAAAAAAGAGGGAGGGGGTACATATAGACATGATTATAAAATGAAGATTATCTTTCATTTCCTACCATCTGTAGAACAAAGGGATGTTGAATGCCACTCAGTTTAAATCCTATTGTCTGAGAGGGCATGTAGTATGGAGAGAGATTTATCATGGGTTCTTTAAGCTCTCAGTTTTCTCCTTAGCAGATATGTAGCATCCATTTGTAGCCTTTTCTGTATCTTTTTAACATTGAAATAATTGAGCATCTATGAGATTGGCAGGAGATCCGTGCTCTGAAAAGAGCAAGAGGATACAGTAAATGGGAAAAGTCTCTCTGCAGTTATAATTGCTTTGTGAGGCATTACCTTTTGGTACCTTCACTGATCTCAGGACACATCATTGTTAGTAAGTTATTCTTAACAAGGTTTGCAGCAAGATATAGATTTCCAAACTGGAAACAAGTTGCTCATTAACCCCCCCCTAGCAAAACTCTGCCCCCTTTTTACACCGTTAGTGCTGAAGATGACAGTGTGTGTATACTCAGAACTTTTGTTTCCTCAGCCAGGTTTGAGGGTCTCTTAGGGTATGAGGACTGTTTGCCTTTGGAGATTACAAAGAACCACCTTTTCCTTCCTCACTCCCTTTCAGCCCACATTTGGGCAGCTGAAATAAATTGCCCAGGAGCCTCCAGAATTCTGAGAACAAAGGGCACCAGGAAAATTGTGAATTGGTGTGACAAGACCCCGGGTAAAATATGAGACTAATTAAATAGACACAAAGGCAAAAAAAGCAGCAAACCCAGACCTTGTGATTACTTATATTTGGCTGTAAAAATCTGTAATGTTGTAATTCCAAATACTGCAAAACTTATTTGATTTGTATATTTTCAGCAAGGAGATAACATTTTCCTCACACACAGAAGCGGTAGGGGAAAGATGATATATAAATTATTGTCACCCTTAAAGAAACTCATAGGGCTGCTGTCAGCACTTGGACACTGTTTCAGGATCTCTGAATAAACAGGACTCTCAGAGGCTCTTGTCACGCTGTCTTTAATTTGCTGCTCCATCTGCACCTGGACGTCAGATGACTGCAGTGTTGTGTACTGCCCCACTGGAGGGTGGTACCATAGAGATGTTGTGACAGCTTTAGGAGAGCTCACCTAGATGTGCCAGCAATGTGGTGGCAGTTCCATGAAGCCTGGGCTTGTCTCCCCTCACCTCTAGTGAAGTCCTACTGTAGACACATCAATATAAGGCCAATCCAGGAGAACCAGTAGCCATTATGAGACCTCATGGCCACACTTGACAGGAACAGAGTATGTCTCATCTTCATCGCAAAATCTGACTTCTCTTACAGGTGCACTGGCAAAGAACGAGTTTGGCATTTTAATAGCACTCTCCTCTTCCTTTCTGCTGGAAGGAATTACTCAGCCAACGTCAGTATGCCTGGAAGTATCTCCCCTTAAAAAGCTCTGCTCTGTAATTGACGTGACGTTCTTGTACAGCACTAGGCTTACACAGAGCAACTGGAACCCATAAGCCAGCAAAGCCACCAGGCACAGGTCAGGAACTCAGCTTGCCACTGGGGAGTTTCCTCACAGGTTTCTGTTTGCTACTGTCTTAAGATAAATCTCTGTGAAAGCTCTTCAGTGTCAAAGCAAACTGGATAAAAGGTCAAGAAGGGCTTTTATTCTACCACCCTCTGCCTTCAAGTTTGCTTTCCCTCACAACCTTGATTAGCCTGTCCTTGTCTATCTTTTCTTTATTTCCCTTGAAAAAGCCCTTCTTAAGTATCCCCACTCAAGTAGTTTGCATGACTGATCTATGAACTTGTATTAGAGATCCTCTATTTCTGAGCAGGTTGGTGCTTTCTTATAGAGGACAAGGCTCAGTTCTGGACTTAGTTAAACTGGTTTAAGTCCAGGGGTTGCTGCACCACTCTCCATTATTTTCTGCAGTTAATGGTCCTGCTCTTTAACTCACTCTTCTTCATTGCTTAGGTGTCAGGAAATTTGCAGGGATTTATTTGCCTTGTCCACTGCATTTATCCTCTCTTCCCCAGCTAAAGTGGGGCCATGGCCTCTCTCTCCCAATGCAGACACCACAGTAAAAGCAAAAGTATCTAGACTCGCCACTAGTTTGTGCTGGCACAGCCCCGTGGATTTCAGGAAAGCTGAAATATTTTATATGGTCCCAAGTAATTCTAATGATTAAACAAGGGCACATTGTTAGCTGTCACCTAAAAATGTTATTTAATACAAAAACCAGTCTTTGCTGGCATTCATTGGTGACTGAAGAAAATAATTTGAATTTAAAGCCAAATAAAATAATGAAGGAGTTGGACAGCCCATTGAGATAGTAACAAAAAGAGGCCAATGATGCAGTTAATGTCATCAGGCCAAGGTAAGTATCAGCCATCTGCTCATGAAGATGGTCAGGGTTTACAATACAGAAGTGAATCTGTGTGGGGTTAGGTTTGGAATATTTCATCAATTATATAGCTGTAAGCTATAATAAAAAATAATAATACTTTGTACTTGCATAGTGCTTTCATCCTCAGATCTCATCTCGAAGTACTTCATAAACATTAATTAAGCCTCCCACCTCTGTGAAGTACATGTTAAGTTATTATTATTATATCAGTTTTTAAAATGGAAAAAAAGAAGTTAAGTGACTCACCTAAGGTCACCTCCATCAGGTTTAAGTGGGCTGTCAGTTGACAGATATTTGAGATAGTCTCCAAGCTGAAAGAAAGGTTGAGGTGATCTAGGGAGGATAAAGTGATATTGGTGCTTCCTTCTGATTTTCAACTGTGCTGGAGATGCTGTGTCTTTGCAATGCACCTGTAGTTAACTACGCATGGGTAAAAACAATTTTGAAAGCAATAGAGAGAATGAAACCTGATTTCCTCAGACATTTGTCTCATGTTTGTGCTATGTTTCTCTGCTCTAACTTTCTCTAAGATTGGTGCATCCATATTGTGATGTAGACTCATCGATGCCTAATTTGTGCTGCGATCATTCTTCAACCTTCCTCTCAGCTAGGGATATTTATTTGGGGTTTTCCTCCACTTGCATCCCTTTTTATTTCCAGAAACCTACAGAAACTGAATATCTATGAGGCCTTTGCCCTCCTGATAAATTTACTTTGAAACTGGTCAATGTACTCAAACAATAGGAAAGAGCAAACAAATTCATAATCCAACCAACAAGGTTGGTTTCCTATGTCTCTTCTGCTTTTGTGCATATCAGCTGAAGATTAATGGACTGTACAAAGCTTATATTCCAGGAAAAACAAAAGATTTTTTCTCAAGCAGACTTTCAAGCACTAAGGTTATACAACAAACTGATATTTTTTAAACAAATGCTTACATTCCCTATCTCTCTCTCTGCTTTCAGGACAGCCTGTGCCGTTACAGGAATTATTTGTGGGTTAAAAATACTTGCTCTTATAGAATTTAAAACACCTAAGGGACAGAGGTTACAAGAGACATCACTGGCCCAAGCAGTACCAGAGGACAGCACTGTAACTAAAGGCTAATATTAAGAGAACATTATTTAGGCATAAAAATAGATTCATAGTAACTTTATTAATTATCTCTCTCAGCTTATTTTGTTCTTTTGCAACTCTGGCTGTAAGCACCGAGATGGAGGTGGTGATCACTAAGATCCTTGGCAAATCCTACTTATTCTGAGGCATTTGTCACCAGGAAATCTTAAAGCAACATGAAAAGTAGGAAGATTTGCTCTCCTCGTCTTACCATGTGTGGGGAATGGGAAAGCCAAGACACAGAGCAGTGAGGTGAGCTGCCTTTCGCTATTTACCTGTAAAAAGGAATCCTTCACTGTGCTTATAAACTTGCTAGAACCTGTGAATGTATCTTTCAAAAGATGTATTTGAAGGGGCTCCTCTATTGCAGCAGAATTAAAGAGAATAAAAATGATACAACATTGGTAAAACACATATGCTATCTTATCTATTCTCTCTGCCATGCCTCAAACCAAGAACAAACACTTTCAGCCTCCCGTGTTGGAGATAGAATGCTCTGTGATGTGAGGCACTCTCTTCTGGAAGAGTTCCTCTGAGTTTCACCTGCAGGAGATTTGAAACCCTGTGGAACCTGTGCTTTTGGAGAAGGGATGGAATCAATATGTTTTGTAAAAAGCAACAGCTTGCTAAGTGGCTATGGCATACATATCAGTATTAGATATACTGACACTCTGCACCTCTTCTGTCTCTTTGACTTGTGTCGGATAAAGCCGCCTGTGTTAGGACTGTACACGGTGACTTCTTGTCACTCTGGGAATTTGGAAATTGAGTGGCAGAAGTGAGAATAGCTCTAAGTATTCTAAAATTCCTGATGGGTTCCTAAAGATGCTGGGCACCTGCTCCACAGTCCAAAGTGACCTACAGTCTGCTGAGAGCAACGTGGGACAGAGACGCCTTCTGTCACTCCTTCAGGAGAATGACAAGTACGGTAAAACAAAGAAAAAACAGTGAAATACTTTCTTGACCATGGCAGCCAACTGGACTGTGGGCATGGGCCTGGGCTGACTTGAGACCAGGAATGTGTGCACTTCCCTCATCATCCAGACTGATTTAGAGTTCATTTGCTTAAGACTCACTCTCCTGAACTATGACACTTTTTTCTGCTTTGCCCCTCTCTCTTGCAACAAATGGATTGTAGCAAAGAGTGAGGGAAAAAAAGAGCACTTTATTCTTTTGCAGGATAAACAAGGCAGGAGGCATCAAGATCAAGCGAACTCCGTCTGATTCTTCTGGCCACAGAGCCATTCACTCTGTTTCCAGTCCTGCGGGCTGGGGAAAGAACAGTCCTCTAATTAGTTTCCTCTGCAGTTTTAAAGCTGGTAGTCCACAATATTACAGGAAGGGATAAACAAGTTCCTAGTCACAAACTGATTGATAGGAGACTTTCCATGGCCCACACAGAAGAGATTTGAGGCCTAATTTAAAGCCCTTGGAATGCCATTTGAAGTTTGGAGGGTTTGGATTAGTTCTCCAACAAGTCTGACATCCATAAGGTTTTACAGGAAGAGGGTTGGGTTTTTTCCCCTCAATTGAGAAAGTTACTCTCTCCTTCTTGGCAATACAAAGTATCCATCACATACTCCTAGGTGTGTGCCCAACCAGCTCCTTTCATTGACCTCTGTGACTACTGTTCATACAGATGTGCCTAATACAATGCAGCAATTTTTTTCCTTCTAATTTCATGAACTTATCACTATAATGAGTATGTGCTTAAATAAAGAAAGATTAAAAGTTTTCGTTAAATGTGGAGAGTACCTTTGGATGTCAGAATTAATTATGTGTTGAAAATTGAGTTATCTATTTGAAATTGCAAGAATAGTAGATATGAGGCATTCTTAATAAACTAAAACCCCTGGAGCTTTGAACTCTCTACCTGTGTAATAAAAGTCAGAGATTTAGCTACAAAGTTACATAGCTGAAAACCTATTCACAAAGAACACTTTACATTAAATACAGACAGAATTTTCTGATTCCCTAGATGTAGTAAAAAACACCATATATGCATGTGTTTTTACAGATATTTGAAATACAGGGCAGAGGCCAAGAGGTTTTGGACTAGGCATTTTGAAGTCTCCCAGTTTGGACCTCTCTGGCAGGTGCATGAGAGCTACTCAATATCCCTCACTCCTGTCTCTGACTCCCCAGTGCTCTGCAACTGGCCCAATCCATTTCAGTGGTATCATTTCAGATGAAGTGGTTCATCCTCACCTGGGATCCAGAAGATTAAATAGCCACCAATGTAATTTATTTAATTGTCCTCTTACTACCCAAAGCCACTTCTAGGTGACAATGGCTGACACAAAAGAACATAATGGAGTAGTACAAAATTATCTACTAAAAGTAAGAATGTTTATTTCATTTCAGGAAATTCCATCCTATAATGATATTATAAATACCACAAAAATACACTGGTGAGTCTTTAAAAAGAAATATAAAAAAGAAAATGTCTGTTTCATAAACAATTTTTCTCACTGTTAAGCCTATTAGCTTAATATAATGTACCATTTAAGGAAATTTAACCCCCAAAATATGATAGGTAAGATATATTTTCTTTGTTCCCTTTATAATCCCTTGCATTTTATCCTGTAGAGCAGAAATTTGATTTGTTTCATTTTCTATGTAATTTTAAACAGTTCACATGAGATTTAACTGGCATGGTCCCTTCAAGGAAATACTCTGCTTAGGGAGTGCCTTTGCCATAGTTACTTGTAATAGAAAAGGGGATAAAGAAGAACCTGTGACAGAAGAATCAGTGACAAAAGAAATGGTTTTGTGGTTAAGCAACAAACCCTGGACTTGAAGGACACTAACCTGATGAGAACAATCAAGCTAACAGCAGCCAGATTTTCCAAAAAGTTCAGCTCCTCAACCAAAGGAACCAGACAGATTTCCAAGATGCCATCGTTTCACTTGACCTCAGGTCAGCAAAACATTTAAATACTTTAAAATAATTTGATCAATTATTCTACTTGTTTACTTAATGCTGGACATCTAAATGCCACATTGAAGAATTATCTTCACAGATGCTGGTTTGGGAAGGACTTGGCTAATCAGGCCAGAATTCAGTCAGAGCACCAGTGGGACTTTACCAAAGACTATGCTCAGACATGCCCATTCGATGGCATCTATATTACCAAGTAATTTGGTGCAACAGGAACAAAGCAATAGGTTGACATAGTCCCTGATGAGGTCCCTATATGTCCACTGTGTGCAGTTTGAGACTTTTTCTTCAGACTCTGTTTAGCCTGATCCCCTGGACTGAAAGTCACCGCCGAATAAATTGTCCAAGAAACAGGTCCAGAGGCCCTGGTTTGTACCCTGCTGTCCCTGTGGGAGAGAGCTGCATTTGGTGAACTCTTGAAGTGGAGACCCTGGATGTAGTTCATTCAGACCAGGCAATTTGGTTCAGAACTGCTCTACTACTCCAGAGAACACTAACAGATGAAGCTGTGGTGGATTATCTAAAAGTGAAGAGAGAGAACTGCTTT
This sequence comes from Athene cunicularia, assembly GCF_003259725.1. Classification (NCBI taxonomy): domain Eukaryota; kingdom Metazoa; phylum Chordata; class Aves; order Strigiformes; family Strigidae; genus Athene; species Athene cunicularia. The sequence goes on along the minus strand of NW_020799092.1, from coordinate 15,705,796 downwards.
TGGAAACAACATCTTAAATCTCCCTAAGCTACAAGGAAATCACTCTGGCATGCAGTTAAATGTACTTCCTCAGTCAGAGAAAATCTTCTAATAAGGTACTTTTATGCCTCAGTTCCTAACCTGTTGTACTTCCTTTCTTTATCTCTGTTTGATAGAAATCTGGTCTGAAATTTCCCAAGGAGTTTAGATAAAAAGATGACAGAAATTACTGAATGGCTGTGGATATGGAAGCCAGCTCTCTTCAGAAATTCCAGCTGGGACTGAAAGCATCTTAGCAAAGGTATTCTTTCTCATCATGTGTTTGCACAGTGCCTGCCATACAGAGGACACCCCCACACATCTTGTATTAGACATTTTGTTAAGTTCAGTGAAGAAAATTGCTGCAGAAATAGGAGAAACAATATTTATAGAATATAAAATATGGCTTTTTTACAATATGACTTGAAATTCAGCACTGTTTTTCTATCCCAAATGTATCTGCTTGTTTGTTTTGTTAAAAATTCAACATTTTCAGCTGCAGAGCAATGAATTCCAAGGAGTTTCGGTTCTATGGTTTACTGTAAATTAAAAAATAATAAGAATAATTTACTAGGAATAGAGTCAGTCTGAAGGTTATTATTATTCTGTAGTGTTCCTTAGACAGGCTGTCAGTTATTAAACAGTGACCTAATATTCTGTTCTCGCTTTTGCTGCAAACCCGGAATTCTCAGTGCTATTTTACCAGGAAATAATAAAAAAAGGTCTTTAGGCACATGCCTAACAATTCATGCCATTATTATTGTTAATAATTCTTTCTGTCTTATGAGATACATGTTAACACAAAGAAATGGAAATAATTTCAAATTTTCCTGTAGAAATTTGAATATTACTGGTGTTTATCTGTCATAAAGCACTTGCATAGGTTATTCCTAATGAGTGCGTGAGTTCATGAGTGTGTGTATACGTACACGTGCTTGCATGCATATGTAAGTACATGTATCAGAGGTGTATGCATGTAATTACAGTTTCTGTGTGGTTACCATTATTATAAAAGAATAATGAAGGATGCCTTGAAAGATGTTTCACATCTCATTATGGTAGAAGAGCTATCTAAATACTAAATCCAAAATAGTCTTGTAGACTCAGGCAATGTTATCAAAAAACCCCAGGTGATTTGAAAAAAACCCATGACTTAATTCTTACTACTGAGTTATTTCTTCAAGTCTCATTAATGGCTACGAAAGAGAGTCAAATATTCATGCCATATGCTTATTTATGGGTATGAAACTCTTTCACATTAAGACAAAACTAATCTGAATTTCCTTAAAAGTGTCTTATTATCTGGGTCTTAGATAAGGATGATATGAAATTCACTGATTATGAACCTATTCTCATGTGCTTAAACCTAGGGTAGTATCTTCAGCTTTTATGTAGTTGTTGCTAAAAACCTCAAAGCGGCCACCCTCCTGTCTATCAAAAAAAGATTTTATCTTCGGAACTAATCTCACGGCCTGCATAGAATTAATCCAGTTTAGTTGCAGTAAGCCTTTGTGTATATATTTATATGATCTTACCTGCTTTCTTCAGGCATCAGTGAACTGCTTGTGGAATTAATTCCCTGGCAGTGGGGTATAATCTTAAATTGTTTACTAGGCTACAGTGTGATTTTCATCTACCGAAGGCTCAAACACAGCGATACCATCAGTTACAGAAATACAAGAGTGTTATGCTAGAAAAACTACATATTGATCTTACCCATACTCAGCATTATGCTTCCAAATCTTGCAAGCTCTCAAATAAGCACATAAGTAAAAATGGTGGCTTTAAAGTATTATGAATAATGAAACTGGGAAAAAAAAAAAAAAAGCTGTCTCGGATGAATTAGGATAATATTTTTATGACATTCATTGGTAGTTCTTGAGCCAGAGTATAAACTGGTACACAAGAGCATTGGGTTCCTTGCCCAGAATCTAATTGTTAACAAACACATTTGGAAGATAATGACTACAAATCCACCATTGCGCACATGCTGTATGACTGTCTCATACCTTTTGGGAGGAAACTTATTAGAGGAATTACACTGACTTTGGGCACTCAATTTTAGTGGTTATTTTCATGCACAGTTTTTGCCACTTACATCCATTGAATAAATAGGAAACAGAAATAGTTCCAGAGAGCAAAAATTACAGCCAAAAAAAATTTCATAAACTGGAAAAACAAACCAACCACTGAATTATACAATAGTTCAGTGCTTTGTGGGGTAGTACCAAAGATTAAAAACAAAACCAAACCAAAAAAACCCACCTTCTTTTATTAGGAAAGAGAATGCCATGGTTTTTATAAAGCTTACTTCTAATTCCAGTTGTGATTGATTATCTCTGGAGGAGGATAGGCACGGCACTCCCGGAGCTTTGCTAACCATCTATGTCATTTAGACAGTCCCGAGTCAAATACAGGAGAGAACCAGAGAGAGTTGTTTTAATCTTGTGGGGTTGTCAATGTGTAGACAAGTTTTGTTTATGCTTTGTAGGCTCTCTGCTATGCTTTACATAACCTTGCATTTTGAAATAACTTTTAATGGGTTTTTATTTAACAGAACCATTTTACTGTTGACATTGTCACAAAGGAGGGCCCAGTCATGTAGAGCTTCATTCACAGTAGTTAAAAAAATACTATGAGCTTTGGAAAAGACTTTTCCAGTCCTAGTTTAAAGTAATTTTCAAGAGAGATAAGTGGCATTATCCTCACTTAGTCCAGGTAAAGCCCATTGAAATCAAATAGAGCATCTGAGCATCTATCTGTGAGATGAGTAACTGTATCAAAAATACAATCAAATATTAACAAAAGTGAAAGACATCTCATGGGAAGACAGCAGCATGTAACGTGCACAGGTATTAAAAAAGTAGATGTAGATTGGCATTTAGTAGAAGTTTTATTTTTAAAAGTATAAAACCAATTACATAAATAATAGAAGCAGGGACAAGGTACTACAAAGTTTTGGTGTGTCAGAAAGAAAGCTGGTACAGTAGATACAGTCTGAGGAGACAGAAATTGACTGAGCCAAACAGTTGCAAAGAGCTTATTCAGACAGCAGGAACTGGGAAGGGGTAGGTTCCTGCAACATTACTGGTGATTTCTGTGTGCTGGATGACAGGAGGGCAAGGAGGGACAAAGAGCAGTTGCACCGAAAAGGCCATAAATCCGACAGGGTTACTGTGAACCCTGGCTTGCAGTGTGAGTGGCCTGTCCTGGCTGGGCTAAACTCTGGTGCCAGCAGCTGGTAGTGTGGGGCTTGGGCAGCCCCGACAGCTGCCCCGGGGGCGCAGGAAGAGATGGCAGTGCCTGGGTCACTGCGCACCCCCAGCCCTGCGAGCACCACAAATCACTGCAGGCTGGGTTCAGCTCACAGCCTGGGCCACCGAGGTTCAAAACATTTCTTTTTCACTGATCTGCTCCCCGAGTACAGCACAACCGGTAATGTTCACTGGAGAAGATCCAAAACAGGAGGCTGGAGCACATTGCCAGGCAGGACTGAGTTGCCTTGGCAGCGCCACCTGGTACTGAACTCGGAAAAGTAATTAATGCAATATTTAATTTTACTCTAAGTGAATGTCATGCAGGTGAGGACTTAATCAACACTCACTAGGTGGTAAAGCTTTTAGAGTCAGACTTTATGTAGGTGTCTGTATTTCTGACCTTTGAGCAAGTTGTTTTTCCCTTGTTGTTGTTCCCCACCCCCCTTGCAGAAATATGCAGAGTACAACTCCTGGTCACTCAATTTTTCTGTCTTTCCAAAAGGGCATCAGCTACATAACTCTTTTCTGGTTCCGGAGTATACTCCTACTCAGATCCCTCCAGGCATTAGATATAACCAAGACTGAATCATCTGCAGAGGATAAAACATGATGCCTCTGGAACAAAAATTGCACTTCATGTGTACCTTCCTAGCCTGTTGTGAAGTCTTGAACTGCAATAGATTTGAAAACATTTGTGACCCTCTATAACTTTGCTGACAGCTAGTGTTTTTAATGTAATTAAATAAATATCCCAAAAGTATAAATCTCTGGTCTATAAAGCCTGACCTGAAATCTCACCAGCCTACTTGAAGCTGCCTTCTAGTTCTGTTTCTGATCCCAGCTAGAAATACCAAGAGAATAGATTTTGTTACTGTGAGAAGCCTACGAGTTTGTGAGTATGCATACACAAAAGAATCTGCATATCCATACATAAAATGTGGATCTTTTTATAAAAAAAACCCTCGATTATATATGGTACTAGCAGTGAGTAAAAGCTTTAGGAAGGAGTCCAAGTTTATCCAAAGCAGTTCAGTAGTGCTTCATTCAAATCCATTTTAAACTTGAACTTTTCTGCTCTTTACCATGGAGATATTCATAGGTAATAACCCCTCAGATAATCAAATCCAAACCACTGTATTAAATTAACTCAAAATTAATAACCAGAAGGCCCCAGAAGTGAATTAAAAGGAACGAGGTGTTAAGAGCACTGAAATGAGTGGGAAGACAGAGCAGGATTAAAGAAAAAAGAGCAGATAAGTAAAAGAAATAACTATTTGGTGCCTTTTATGCAAAGTTCACAGAAATCTCTATCTTGTGGTTTAAGGCTGAAATCAATTTATCTATATTTGGACATGCCTCACAGTGTCGACAGGAGCCAGGAGTACAGGGAATCTAGAAACACTTGCACAATAATTAACAATAGCCTTGCTAGCACAGCCCAGCCAGCCGCAGTTCAGCACGTGCTCTGGCCATCACAGCAAGCCCTGGGAGAAATTCAAGTCAATAGAGAGAGCAAACTGTGTGACACGTGTGACTTTGCTTTGTGCAGAGCTGCACCTTTTTCCTTCTGAACTGTGTAGTGCTCCAAGAAAATTGGTGTGCTGCTGTAGAAATCAAATGAGGTCACGCGGAGGTATTTGCTGTAGACCAAAGACTTCTGAACGAGCAAAGAAAGAAGTCGTAGACTTAAAAACATGCATTTGAAGAATTACAGCATTGCTACCATGGGATGGATAATCAAGAGGTGTGAACTGGCACAACTCTTGATTTCTGTTTATATCATTTAAAGGTCTGACTAAACATCTCTAAGGGTCATTGAAAGTTGAAAGATCATTAGCTGAGCCTCTGATGGGATATAATCTGTGATTTAATAAGGTGATGCGAATGCCTGAATGTAATATGGCAAACATTGGAAAATGCACTGATGCATACTGATGTATCCACTACTGTTTCAAGTTGGTTGTAAGGTTTTTTTTTTCTCCTTTTTTTTCTTCATGTTACAGTCTAGTGTCAAAAATTTATTAAAACCTCTAAGAGTGAGATGCATTTAGCGATATATACAAGATAGTAGCTTAGTAGTTTGGACTCAGTAAAGACCACGAAAACCTCCAATGGGAAATTTGTCCCATCTTAGGAAAAAGGTCTGTGATGACAAAGCTGGGATAAAACTCTCATTCAGGAAAGCATTGGGAACATGTTTTTATCCTATTAACAGCAGTAGGGCTTAAGCATGTATTGGACGTTAAGTATATGCTTAAACATTGAAAAAAAAAAAAGGTGCTTTCCATGATTATGGACTTTGATGACTGAACAGCTACTTTTTAAAGTAACATAAAGTCAACAAGCATCTTTCTTGGCCCAGTTATGTGACAGAAGAGTCTTACATTCTTCTCCATATGCTACAGAAATTTAACCGCACATAGGAAAATCACCAGAATTCATGCAGTTGATAAGAACAGACAAGAAAAAAAAAAAAGATTTCAAGCCACAGCTTCCTCCTTGTGAGGAACGTAAGTTACCAGTTCTTCAAACAACATTTGACTGTCAGTCTCTTAGAGGGTACAAACAACACAGGCTAAACTAATACAGATTAATTACCTTACTTTTGAGTACATGCACTTGATATGGATTAGTTAAGACAGCTGTTCTTCAGTAACTTGGTCATTTCTTTTGGCACTCTGTTAGGAGCACAAATATAGTTTTTTTCTGGGAGGTAAAAATATGTCTCAGACTAAATTTCAAATTATTCTCTGATGGGAAGTCTCTTTTCTACAGTTTTCACTATTTGAAGAGCAAATTCTTATTTTACAGAAGAATAACTTGAAATTTACAGCAGAAAAAGTTCCAGTTATATGTTAAATTAAAAAGTCCATCGTTGCTTTTCTTGTAATGGAGAAGACATCCATGATACATTCTGTCATATTTGATTTTATTTTTAGGCAAGTGATTTGAAAATCCTGACATGTAGTTTATTAAAAACATCCTAAAAAGTTTTTAATGTATTTTGAAGAAAAATTCCCAGATGTATCTTCTTACCTGGGAGACAGAGAAGTATTTGACACATTTATCACAAAAACACTTCTAAAAAGTGCTTAACTTCACTAAATTCTTCAAGTAGTGTTCTATTAAAACAAGGGTATGGAACGTTATATTCAAGGAGATTAGGATTTTAAATTAAAATTATTATTCTCAGACCATTTTCAGTGAATTTAAAAATTCATATGTGACTGCCATTAAAAAATAATAACAACAAATGAAGATCAATATGTGGCAATCAAAACCAGCTGTCTCTGGCACCATGCAAATAACGAGTCAAAAATGGAACAGAGCTGTTAGCCCCAGTGAGAATATCTATCCCACTGGTCTGTAAAATATATTTCCTGGAAATTCATGTACTTATTTCATGCTTGGAAAGATACATAAAATCTCATAAAAGTGCTATGAGAAGATAAATAACCAAAAAGGTGTTGTGACAGGAAGTCTGCAGATAAATGATTAACCAAGCAAGATATTTGCTTGTGTAGCAAAGGGAATACTAAGGCTTTTTTTGTTCAAGGGGTGTGTTAAGAAAGCAAGGGTGGAAAAGGAGCTTATGAAGAGGAAAAATCACAGGCAGGCAAAAAATGGAAAGTAAGGGAGCCAGGAGTGGTATTCCTGATACTGCTCCTCCAAATGGTGGTTTGAGAAGTGGCACTCTCACCCACAGCTAATTTCAGAGATTCAAAAATGGAGAGAGAAAGGGAAAGCAAGCTAGCTAGTCAAAAACTAAGTTCTGGTGGTCTTTTACAGTAGCTTTCTTTAGCACAAAGATGCTTCATGATTCAGTTATGTAAATGAGGTTTGTGTAGAAAGGATGTATAATATAATCAGTTTGGAACTGTAAGCATCCAACTTTCTTGTATTACAGAAAATCACTGCCTGGTGCTGCCAGGTCCTCCCTTGCTTGCCATGATCATCACAGGTGCGAAAGATCTATAGAGTACCATTTAAAAAAATAGGATAGTTGTAAAGGATATGGGCTGTTTTCCCTGATGGCAAAACCCACACCATTGTCCTTTCAAGTGCAGAAACATACCTATCACTGTCCTCAGGGGGGCGGGGGCTGAGCGGTGTTTGATGATGACATATCAAAACCAGAATCACAGAGTCCATGAGATACTTTTTGTAAATACCAGTTCTAGACTAGATTTTTAATCCCAATCATCTAAGAGTCAAATGGGATCTGGAGAGAGGGCAGAGTCCATTTCTTATCTGTCTGCTTCAGCACCAAAAATTAATACCATGGCAAAGAGGAGAGGTTTTTATCACACTCCTCCAGTTCCTGAGGGGATCCTCAGGACAGTCAAGGAACATTACCTTAGCTCTTGTGAAGCTCGTGTAGCTCATTTGATCTACTAAGAGCTTTACAGGCATAACTTACCCTAATCAGAAGTTGGCAATGAACTATAATCACTGCTACACTACCCACAAAGAAAACTGATCCTGTGATGATGTGAAAACTGATGATACCAGGTCTGCTCTGAAAATCTGTGTTAAAACTGAAACAAGGACTAGACACCTGATATGCATCTAAAGCTGCACCAATCTTGTGACAGATCAGTTACCTCTAACTTTCACCACATTTAAAACAGGGATAGGAAATCTCAAACTTCAGGTTCCAAACACATTTTCCCATGTCTAGAAGGCCCTAATGTCAAGCTACATTCCTCTGAAAGCTGGATGGATGAACACCAGGCATGGTTTGGTCGAAAAACAGAAGCTACTCCAACACATTTGAAAAAAGGAACAATAAACAACAGAACTCATATTTAATAATACTGGGGAAAAAAACTGTGGCAGTCACACATTATATCTCAGGGATACATAAAACTGATTTATAGGACAGAAATTGAATATACCAGCTTCACCATCTTTGTCCCCTACTTTTCTGGACAACGCTACAACTACATTGTGAAAGTTAATCATGTTAAAAAGTTGTTATACCTGTGGCAGTGCGATTTCTTTCTTTGAGCTTTTGGATTCTTTCTGTAGTGGAATAATGAAATATATGCAGTATATGTAGGATACTTGAGGTATCCTTGATACAGATAACTCAGGTAACAAGGCCATGAGGATGCAGCTGACATCAACAAAACAAAGCTCCACACAGACATGGGTGAAATTTTATGGGAATACTTTCCAGTTCTAGAAGATCAAAGATTAGTTTCTCTCAACTATTTAATTCATATCTGCCTCATGGTGGAACATTATGATACAGGGCAAGTGGCTCGATTAAATTCAGAATGCTGTTACATGACTGTAGTAGGTTTAGTCAGTTGAAGAGCTTAATAGGCTTGAAAGTCATAGCTCTCATTCACACAGCCTGGGACAGTGAGTATTTCATTATTCCACTGCACCAGAAGAATGTTTTATGTTGCATTTGTTGTATGGCAAATCGCTCTCTTTGTTGGACACAGTCCTGCAGGTGAATCTCCATTTACCTTGCAAACATACAAACACTTTTTTCAGATTCCTGGACTTCATAAATGTGGGAAACTTTCTCAAAGTTACTCTTTGAAAATAATAACCTACTTTGTTAGAATTTCTAGTATTGTAGTCAGACCAGGTTTGTGGATCAGAGCTCTGATGTCAGAAGGCAGGAATGAATAAGAAGTAGCATCCTCATATTCCTTCCTTGAGGAGTTTCTTGCATCCATGATGTTGTTTCCCTACAACACATAATTCTCTGTTTTTATTCTGACTTGTCTCTGTCTCCTTTTGTACTGTTGATCACATCATTAAGCCCTTAGATCTTTCACAACAAGGAGTACATTCCTGTTCCCACTAAAGCCAGTAGTGGAATATCTGCTTACTTCAATTGCACAGGTTTTCTATACACCTGACCACTCTTCCTGCCTTTTCTAAATGATTCTGGAATTTCCTCTTATTCTGTTTCTCATGAATTGTGCTGTGGGACATATCTGCCATCATGTTTCATACTGGGGATTTTACAGTGGGATTCAGTACCAGAAAAGATGTGACAATGAGAATCTAAATATACAATACAGAATAATTGTTCCCAAGGTAACTGTAAATCTGGGCCAGGGAACATAGTTTTGAAAGGTACTACTGACATTTATAGAATAGCTGCTGTAAATTATCATAGTCCCTTTCACATCAGAAAAGCTGTGACAGTTCATCCCAGCTATAGAAGTACCCCTGAATTTATGAAGAAAACGTAATACTTATTCTTCAGCACATTTCAAGAAACAGGAGAGCTAGCACATTTAGATAGAAGTGCAATTCAGAAACCCATGTTAACAGATAAATGTCTAATGTCTTTAAACAGACATGGCTGTAGGTATTTGAATATAAAGCTTTCCCCTAGGATCTCATGAGCAAGTACAGTGTACAAGGCAGTTTAAATCTGCTATTCAAAATTTCAAGGACAGGGTAATTTGAACTGTATATACCCCTGTTTTTTCTGGGGAGAAAACACAAAAAAAATTAAAACTGGGCTCCGGATTTTGTTTGGTCTGGTCTTTGGTCTCTCTGTTGGTCTTCAATCTACTTAGTTCCACCAGCTTTAATAAACATTTCTTAGTTCATAGCAGCAGCATCTGGAAATTGGCAGATTTGCTTTGAAATTATATGGTGGCCCAAATAGATCTGCCAGGCTTTTTTCTCCTTCCCTTTTGTTGCTGAATGCCCAGCTCAAGTCTGCAGCAGGCACGCACATACAGTGTATGCTGTGGTGTGCTGTGCAATGCAGAGCCCTGAAGCATGAAAAAGTTGATTGGAATGAAAGCTATGATAATCATGCTTTCATCTGAACATCCTAGCGGGGCTTCACAGGAAGGGTGGCTGTGTGCAGAAGGTCAAGAGTGGCTAATATTAGGACAGACTAAATGACACCTCTTAAACAACTGCTGTTGTGTTTCAGAAAGCCATGCTCCAGATGCGTCAGCAGTGGCAGGCACACAAAGCATATATTGGATATCAGGAATTTAGCACTGTAGCAAGTGAAGGCTGATGAATAATAGTCAACAGAGTCAAATCTTGAAAGCCATATTCAGTCTCAAAAATTTTGCTTCATTTATTCAGGAAAACCATCTAGTAGGGATTATAAACTAAGTGCTTATTTCATTTAAGTCAACAAAATTTGTCCTCTGTAAGAATGGAAACACCATGCTTATAACTTGAAAGAAAGACTGAAACTGGTTGAATCCTGGATCAAGTTTATATGACATTTTACATGAGAATTTTCTGATCACTACAGGCTTTGTTTCAATTTTCTTCAGATTTCCCCAGGCAGCTTGTCCTGATGACTATGTCCAATTGAAACATAATACTTTAAAAACCAGTAAATTTGGGGTTATCTATAGGTAAAAAAAGTGATGTGAATGTGACAGCAAACTGGATGTTTTTTATTGGCTTTTTAACCCCAAAGCAACCAATCTGTTTTAACAAATACAGAAGAAAAAAAAAAAATGAAAACAATCAGCACCTTTTGTTTGGCAGGAACAAAGGAAATATCAGACCAAAGGATTAGTCTTTTCCAGAAATTTATAAGCATCTGAAAAGAAGGGTTTATAATGAATGTGCTTCTTCAACCAGAACAAGCACACTGCGACTGCAAAGCTATCATAATACAACATACTGTACCAGTGGGAAATAAACACACATCAAGAAATCTTATTATTTCTTTGACTATGCTACAACATGAGTAATTTTAATGAGCATAACAACAACTGCCTCCCTACATTTACTCTGCAGGCATTCTTCTCATACAGAGTACAGTGGGATCCAAGGTTGGTCAAACTTCTTTGGGCCCAGAAGATACTTAAGGGCTAGAGTCCCCTGAAATTTCTTTTTTGAGCTTATAGCAATACAGGTCACTTCTACCACTTCCCTTCAGCCATTCCAGTAAGTGTTGACATGGAGCTACATTCTTAATAATGCCTTTATTTCTCTGCAATACATTTTGGGTTTTGTGTAAAGGGCACTGCTTTCTTCTGCTCTTTATTTCCGTAGATGCTGCCAGTGACCCCAGCTTTCCGTTCAGCAGCATAAATCCCATCTATGTCCACAGAAGTCAATGGTTAGGGTTGATGTTTTCAATCTTAAAATGTCCAAATGTGTCTTCCTGAGTCAATCCAATAAGTAAACAGTTTCATGTCATTTCTTATGTGATGGAAACTATTTAGACAATCCCAAGGACACAGTTATTGCTAGGGATCCTTCAGATGAATCTTGCAGACAAAGTTTCACAGAATGTCAAATTCATAAAACTGTACATAGATACAACCTATTATTTAATTTTGTTTTGTAAGTTATAGTTAGCTCACTTCAAAAAGTATTAGGAACAGATTGTCAATTGTAGTAAATAATTATAGTTCAGCTACAGCCAAAGAAAGTTTTCTGATTTATGTTTAAAAAGATCTGACCTAGAGAAGAATACAGGAGTTCTCCCTCCATCCTGTCTAAGAAGGAAACTCTTTTCCCATATCTCATGAATTATTTTTTTTATATCTTCTGAAGAGTTTTATCTCCACATAGTGGGTAACCTGCTTCCCCTGATCCTGATAATTTTATTCATTAAGTCTTCTCATTTTAATATTTTTCTTGATTTAATTAACTTTTATGGATATTTTCATTCAACTTCTATGCTTTTCTCTTATGAAAATTGTCAGGTGCTTTAATATTGTGTAACTTAGAATGGCTACATGTTCCTCCATAGGTTAAAATTGAAGGAGTGCATGGTAAAACTAAAACTTGTCCCAGAGTTGCCCAAAAACTATCTCCATAATTTAGGAGACAGAAAAAAAAATCATTGACATTTCAAATACACAGTAGATTCCTTTTAAAAGGAAACCACAAAAGCAATCAGAGTGGACTTTAGAGGATCAGAGTTCAGGATCCTTCACAATCTGCTCTGCCATTTGCTCCCCCAAACAAGCCTGTCTTTCAGCCTGTGTCCTGAGGTAGTTAACCTGCTTTGATGCATACACCAGAGAGCGAAAGTGTGCTGCCACATTTTGTCTCTGGCCCTCAAGGGTTATTTAGTCTTACTAGAGCCTTCAAGGGTCCACAGGGTACAACCTGCCTCCATTTCCCAGCTGTAACCCATTGCTACCCTCATTTCTGCTACAACCACAGATTTTATCAGTTTGTGAGTTGCTCTTTCATGTACCTTTTCCGTACACCATATACATCGAGCACAAAATCTTAAACTGTGAAAGTGAAATACATTGATAACCTGGAAATAGTACTTTGATAACAATGTCAGGTTAACAGGAAAAAAAAAAAAGCAAAAGTGTTAGACAAAAATCATGGAGTGACTAGATTTCCTTCCCCAGAAAAAGGGAGTTGAATAAGAAAATAAAGGATTTATTTTCTTAAAGGTGAGGTTCAAGATTATCTTATTTCAGTTATGAGACTTTAACTTCTCTTGGGTAGGTGTTCTGAAGGAAAATCAATAGAAAATTAAGCTGAGCAGTAGCCACCAAGCTCAGCACCTGCCATTGAAACCAGTCATAGTAGCTCTAGAATACCTATCACCACTTCAGCTGTGGGTGAGCATGTGGAACAAGACAGTCTTGAAAGCACAACTGTGATTATGGAGGATATCACTGCTCTCAAATCACAAACACAGAAGACAAATGAGACTAGTATGTCTGCAATACTTGGTTCAGCCTGAAAACTTGTCCATGCTCTAGAGAGACTTTGAATTGCCTATGTTGTCAGAGCTCCTGTCTGCTCAGAAAGAAGTTAAGCTAAACAAAGTGATTGAGCTGAGCGATTGTGTCACCTACAGAGTTCCAGGTAATAAAAATATAAAAATTGGCTAGATTAGTGTTTCTTATACTATGCAAGTATTCCCACAAGCTTTATAAAGTAATGAGTTTGATGCTTTAATAGTCCAGTGGCTCTGAAGGTAAACCATTGCTTGGTTTATCATCTACTCTTTTTAAAACTTGCCATGGGATCTTTAATTTCCACATGGGCAACCAAACAAATCCTTAATTTAATATGTCCTCTGAACAACTTGTCGTCTTACAGTGCAGCAGCTACCCCTACCACCCCCAGCACTGCACTGCACTATCAGCACCAGGCGTAGGTACTTGCATCTAAATCCAGTACGGTATCAGCCAGGAGTAAAAGTGCCTAAGCAATGGTAGCACTAAAAATCATAAGGTGTACTAACCTTGTGCTATTCTGGTTTCATCTCTACTATGTTAGCACTAACAGAAGTTCTTGCTCTTTGCAAAATTTCAGTTCAAAAAGAATTGCAGATTAACACATTTGTTCTCAAACTGTTGATAGTGACAGCTCAAAAGAGCTTCATAGACACTGTCTGGGACCTAATAGTCTAAAGACCTTCCACAGTGTTCAACAAACTTTGAGTCATCTTTCATCTAGAAATTCCTGGATTCACTTTAGCCAAGACCCACTAATACTTTTGATTATAATGCATTCAGCAGTTATTTTAATTTACTGCATAAAGGATGAAATTTATAATCCCAGTAATGGGAAAGAAAGTGGTTCTGATTTGACCAGGAGAGCTGAAAATGCGTTTGTACTATATCCCTGCATACCTGCTCAGAGAATCGAGATATTTTGTCATATACTACTTTGAATCAGATGTAGAGTAAGTTTCTTAAACACATGGTTCAGAGGATCCATGAAAAATTGAAAAGTTTCTCAGTTCCAGGGGATTTTGCTCCGAAGCAAAATAGGTATTCGGAGCAGTTTTTCAGAGGTAATTAAGCAACACCTAGAAAGGAAGCATCTAATCACCCTTAAAATTTGTCTCATATTGCTGCAAACATTTTTTCCCTTTTGCACTATTGTTTAGCTCTGCAATCTCACAAAACATAGAGTTGGCCAGTGACACAGACAGTCTCCAGCACTTGGCAAGACCCATATCTGTCAGTGTTTTCCTATTGTTCCACCTCAGGGTTCTCACCAGTGAAGTGCCATGGGGAATGACATAAGAAACATATGCCCGAGGTCAGCCTTTCTCTGTCTCATTCAGTTGTTGTTTTTTGTACACAAGTCACACAAGGACCCTGTGGCTATTACAGAGTCTGGTCTTCGATGAAGTTATATGCCTCATGCTAACAGAAAAGGCAATAAAAGTACTAATGTTACCTTTATCCAAGGTTTCTTTACAGCTTCTTTCTAAAGCTGTTTTGCCTATTTTTTTGGTCACAGAAGGTGACTCTTCCATTTCTGTTAGATATCTGCTGGCACTGCATGGTACTGATGACATTAGCGTAAGATTTTCCTAAGGTTACATCTTCATTTGCTATGCATCACCCAGAGGTCAAGATAGCTGTACATGATGAGATATGACCAGGGAAAAGGATTTCTTGCAAAACACTGAAGACCTTTCAAGGCAATTAAGAGGTAAATAAGAGGCATGATGAAGAATGACAGTTGTAGTGATAACAGTAGTAATTTATCAGAAAGAAATAAAAGAGCCAATCTTGACTGAAGATTAATTTGTGTGACTGAAAACTGGATTTTTTTTTTCTTTTAATTTGTTCATTCCTATTTGAACTTGCGCTTAGGACTAAAGAGAGACATAAAACACAAAAGCCCCTGTGGTGCCAGAGAGCAAAATCACACTTTAAACCAATTAACAGTAGATGTAAAAAGTAATACATATATCAAAAGAAAATGTTGAAAAAATGAAATTGTTCCTTCCCCTTTTGTTTTGGGGGAACAACTGTGCCTCCACTAAAAAGGATCATGAAAGTTCCTTAAGTGGAATTTTCCTTTTTCCCCTAACTTTATCAACTGTATATTTTGAGAAAGGATAAAGGGCCTGTTATGCAGTGTGGACAGGTTCAGAGGAGAATTCCAAGCCCTCCTTCCAAGAACTGTTAATTGTTGAAAACTTCCAAGTTAGCCACCAGGATGTGAAATTTAAATTCTTTAAGATATTTTTTCATTACACTTTCACTTCAATCGATAAGAAAAGCAATGATATTTAGACTCTGATCATTCCCATACAGCCTTTTTTTTCATGTCCTGAAGCTGAATACTGTGATCCAAGTGAGGCCTTACGAGAACCAAGAGAATGAGGAACATCTCAGGTGACTTGTAGCAGATACTCTTTTATATATATTTTTTTTTTTTACAGTTCTTGCCTTTTTTGCAACATTGTTAACTGGTGTTAACGTTGTGTCCCTCTCCGTATTCCAGGTTAACAAAACACTATTTTCCAGACACTCATTTCCCACTCTGCATTTTGACAGACAGTTACTCCAAAGTGCAGATGATTGTGTTTGTCCATAATGAATTGCATAACTTTTCTCTAATTAGTCAAAAACATTCTGAATTTTGCCCCTGTCCTCAGACGTGCCCACAGCTCTCTCTAATTTGCCATCCTCCTCCAATTCATATGCTCTATGCCATCACTCTGCATGTGAATAAAAATAGGAATCAGTATTAGATTCAGCAGAGATTTCTGCAGAAACTTGCTTGGTAATTACTCTGGAAGTATAGCTGTGCATGAACTTTCAAACTTACTTGCAGTCTAGACTGCCTGCCTGAAATGCCTACCAGACTCAAAAGTATCTTTTGCTTCTCCTTTAAACAAAAATCTGTACCTTGTCATAGTAAGTTATGGCTCATTTTCTCTGCACCACTTGCTCCTGACAGATACATGTGGTCCATTAGCCTTGTCTCTTACAACCTAAATGCTTATGAATCCGAGGGCACATTGATCCAAATGACTTCTCCAAGGTCACAGAGGAAGTCAGTGTCACCACTGGGGTTAAATTTAGGAAAGCCCAGATGTTAAACTTTCTCTCAGACCACAGATCTCTCAATGCTCTGATTAAAGTGAAAGTTTTCAGAGGTTATATAAGGGATTGAAAACTGCTTGTTAGGTAGTGCTAGGCTGAACACCGAGCACATAATGAGCAAAGAGAAAAGAGCAAATTTACCGAGCTTGAACATTCAGCCCAATGCTGAAGGATTGAACTCAAAATTTATTATTTTTTTTAATATCCAAGATAAATCAAAACAATAACTAATTACAACTGGAAGCAAGGTTTTGTCTTGCAGGATCTAAGTGTAGAAGTGAGCAGCAAAGGCTTTTACAAGTCAAACAATAAATCCAGAGAGACCTTTTACAGGAAACTGTTTGAGGCCAGGTTTGAAATGAAAATTGTATAGGTCAAGAAAAAAAATGTCATAAAAGCATCAGGACATATCGATCAAAAAACTGTGGAGAACATTAAAGGCAGGGAGAAAAAAATGAAGCATCACATCCCCTTCCCTGGAGGGAGTAGTCGTGATAGTTGGTGTACAGACACCCTGAGAACAATTCTGGTGCCCAGGCACAGTCCTCTCATGCCATCTTGGACGTTACATGCTGTCTGAGACATCTTTACAAGGCTGACAGAGATGACGCTAAACCTACATGAGACTGTACTTTCTAGAGTGGTAGCTGAAGTCCAAGGGCCTTACTCAGGCACTTAGGTCCCATTTATTGCTTCAGAAGTGATTGTAACCTGAATTGCAAGGAGACATGGATGTCTGGTTCTGATTAATGCTGAAAAAATGTGAGGCTGCTTACCCAAACCTTGCGGATAAGCAAAACTCAGTAAAAGGTTTGAAGAAAACATAGTGGTTATAAAAGTTTGCTTAAACTCACTTTTTAATTTATTGCATTTACAGATAGATTTAAAAATCTTTGCATTCTTTCATCAGGAATTACAAACATGAAGACAAACAACCCGTCACAAAAATTCAAAGAAGGACTAGCTTTAACACACACACAACTGCTTTTGGCTAGTGAAAAAAAAAATATTTTTGGTCATGTCTAGGAAGATTTAAATCTTATATGTTTTAGCTTTCCTCAGCATCATAATTTGGATTTGGTTTCAGTTATAACATAGAAATTAGGCTGTTCTTTATTTTTTCCAAGCCAGTTCTTCATCTACAATAAAGAAGCAGATCTTTGTACTCCAGCTTTGACTTTGCTGTAACTACAACAGTCTGTAGAGCAACTGCCAGTACAGAGTGCATCTTGACTTTTTGTTATAAAATAGAGAAAGGAAAAATAAAAGAAAATATATACTTGTACACTGAGACTGACATGAAAAAGGGAAAGTCAACAGCAGTAAACCACACCCTGTGGAAACAATGCTGGTTTCTTTGTAGTTGGGCCATATTTTCACCTAGGATGAAAGGGGCTTTACTTCAGTATTTGGTGTCTTTGGAGTGAGTGTGATATTTCTTCTGCAACTGCTTTTTCTGCTTTTCATGCAATTTGTACTGAAGATGTACATGTAAGGAAGAAGGAAGTGGCAGTACTGTTTTAATCAGAATCTGCTTGCAGAGAAGTTTCTTACGCTTATATTTGCTTCAGAGAGCTGTTAAAATCGTGTCTTTTATTTCAAGTTGCCTGGACTATCATGAATAGAAACAAAGTATTGCATGCAACAGTGATCTGCATTATGCCATTAGCAAGCACTTCCCTTCTCATTGCACAAAAGAACCTAGTTATTGTCTTAGAGAAAATATGTAGTTGGCTTTTTATTTTGAAATGGGATTCATGACAGAAAGCATCCAAGAAAAAGGAATAACAGCCATATTTTATTATAAACTATTAATAATACACTATTAATAACTGTGTATTATTTTAGTACAAGGGGAAATACAAACACTGGTTAGGATTTATAGGCTAACAAAAGTTCTTGCTCTTTGCAGACTTTCAGTTCAAAAAGAATTGCAGATTAAAACATTTGTTCTCAAATTGTGGGTAGTGATAGTTCAGAAGAACTTCATAGCCACTGTCTGGGAGCTAATCACCCTTGCTCACACACTCATTACTTGCTGGTGATAATTATTAGCTGTGTTATCAAGATAGGATTGTATCACACCTGTGAATTCATTTCAGAAGACAGTTTAGAAGGAATGATGGTGTGTCTATGTATACATGATTATGGTGGCTGGACATTTAGCAATGATTGGAGAAGGAATCATAAACCAATAAAGCAAGCATAGTTTCTGTTAAAATAGTCAGAAGTTTATGTGAATAGTTACTAAAATGTAAAGACAAGCGTCTCAGCTAGTGAAAGCCAAAGGAATTACTGTGATGTACACAAATTGAGCATGGGGATCTCTATATACAGTTAAATACACCCTTCCTGAATAACAATAGTAGTTTCCATGAAACTCTGCAACATCTAGCAATTAGAGCAAGCGCCCATGAGTCAGACCTCCTGAGATCTATTCTGAGCTGAGCTGGTACCGCAGTCCCCAGCCGGTACATGTGTGAGGATGGGTTTCAGAAACTGAACACCCACGACTCTAGCTGAAGTCAAGACAAGTTGAAGAGCATGAGCGCCTATGGGAAAATTTGGTCTTCAGTTCCTCACAATTTGCTGCTGCCTGTAAATGCTATCCCCACCATTCTCTGCCTTCTGGGGTTCACAGGGTGTCTGTCTGGGTATTTTGCATGTCATTCATCTAAATCTAATGGCTTATTCTAATAAAACAACAGAAAACAAAATGTGAAGAGGATGTATTGGTATGATTTTGTACAAGAACAATAATAGTTGCAAACTGATTACAAAGTAAGAGTAGCTTTCACTGTAGTAAGATATCACTTTAAACAGGGTAACTATTGTGTTGTAAAGAAAAGGAAGAATTTAACAAATGCACACACATTTCTTCCAGAGCTTCAAGACTAAATGCTGTTTCAAAAATGCCAGGCAATGTTGCCCTCCTTAGGACTGGTTTTGAGAGAGTAATTTTCCCCCAAAAGGGAAAAAGCACTACCACTATAAAGCAGTTATGAGAAAATACATAGATGTATCAGCTGGAAAACCATTACAGCTTGTCGGTGAGATTCTGTGTTGACATTTGAAGGGACTTAAGTCTGTAATTGTGTTTCATTCAGCAAGCAGTAGATAGCAAGCATGGATTTGCTTGGATAGTTATTACACATTTTTCAAGCAGTTTCAAAATGAACCAGTTCAGAAACAGTTTTCCTTCTCTACCCTTGGGGGTCTGCAATGCTGCATCTGGGTCATGAGCTGCTGAGTATCTGGTAGAAGGAGGAAAATAGAGCCTCTGTGAATTTTAAGAATCTGCTGCAGAAATAGTAATAATAAAAAAGTCTCTACACATATTCCCTGATAAATTTCCTCTCTGGGCTGTTCTCTAATAGTCTAATATCCCTCTCCACAAGAGCTTTTTTGTTTACATTGTCAGCTGACAAATATAGTGCAAATGAAACAATTTCCACATACAGCTTCAAGGGGCATTTTTTCAAGGATGTGAAAATGTAATAAGATCAAGGAAGGTGGGCAGCAAGACTTCCCAGACCTGACTGATTTTCTAGGCTCTGCAGACAACTTATTTTCTGTCTGTCTCAGAACACTTCTATTTCTCACCTTGTTCAGCTTCTAAAAGGAAAATCCAAAGCCCTAATGCTCTCAGATATACTTTGTGGGGCCTAGAGAATGTCAGTAAAATTTAGATATACTAAAGCAGTGTGAAGAAAGGTCTTGCAGTTTGTAGGTGATGTGCTTGAAAGTGGGGCCTGGGCACTGACCTAGGGTCAGGAGGAAGCCAGCATGCCACACATCCAGCCAGTGCCATCATTTCAAAAGGTGAACATGAACATTAAGTCCAGGAAGTCCATCTCCTTGACTAACTGGTTATTGATTCTGGATACCCAGAAAGAAATCCTGGCTGCAGATAGGTCACGGGGATTTTTATTATTAATCTCAATAGCACCAAATTTCAGCTCAGCCCAAGTTTCTGGGACCTTTACATGCTCCTGATGCTGCTTGCTCCCTTCCCTTTCATGCCCTGTTCTGGCTGAATTACAGTGGGTTAACAAGGTACCATGTGTCAGCTGAAGCACAGGACCTGTCTGCCCACACTTAGCTTGTGGCAAATATGAAATAACACAGCTTACTCTCCTATTAAGGGCAAAGCTATCTCCTTCTTTTCACACAAATTGCTAATTCATCACTTACTCTAGTTTTCTGGGAAGATTGGGCTCAAATCATGAGGGGGTTTTTTATCACCTAAGAGACACAGGCACAAGAAGAGCTTTTTGCTGCACAGGAGTTTGGAAAAACCATCTTCCCCTTGCTGTGGAAATGCCAAGGGTATTTTCCTGTCCCAGATGTTAAAGGGGTGAAGCCAGACAATCATTGTGCCCTTTTCCCTTCCATCTGTTTGAACACACTGTACTTCCCCAGAAAAAGAAATACAAAGATGATGTTCAACATGTTTTTTACTTTACTGACAGCCAAAGCACAATGACTTTGCAGCCCTTAGATCAAAGCAAGCACTAAGTAAAAGTAAAAACGACTCAGTGATGGTTCCAGAGCAGAATTATGTGGTATTTGACCTTTCAGTTACATCTTTGTAAAACACTGCCTGGTAAATCTATTGGGGAACAATCTTCTAGATTATCTGCTTTGACTCTGGGCTTCTAGTTCAAGTACAAGTGTAAAATGTGTTTCAGACAATGTCAGCAGTATTTAGAGTGATATTCTGTGCACTGTATTCACTGGTCTCAGGTTACAAATAAACAAAAAGAGAATTCCACATCAGGCAATCAGAATAAGGAGACTTGAAAAGGTCCTACACGTGCAGACTTAACTCCTAGGTATAAAGCAATTGACTAAGCAGTTTCCACTAATACTTCATGTAACCATTTCTAAAAAATGAAACAAGTCCCTGAATTTCTACACAGATAGGTCAATGTCAGGACTGATTTCAGTAGTTCTGTTTACAGGTGTAAAGTTAAGCATCCCCAGTACACAACCTGTTCAGTCCCTTTGCTGTATCAAGTGACTAGATTTCTGCCAGAAACATAATTTTGTCAATTAGACAAATTCTTTAGCTTCTATTTAAGGGAAGAATGAAAAGTTCTTTACCTCATCCACATGGCTTGCACACCATAAATGGCTCTGCCATAACAGATCCCATACTTTCATACCTTTCTGGTCATGAGAGATGCCCCAGTAGCACTTAGTAACGTTTATAACACATAGGTATTGACAGGGTCAGAAATTGCAGGAGTGGAGTTACAAAAATAGATGTATCAAGTAGTAGATATTGGCACAAGGGGGCACGCATCACCCCTTTGTAAATTTTATAAACAGCTATAAACCATCTAACGTGTTCACAACTGTTGCTCTGAACACCAAAAATGTTTAAATCAGTGTTGTCAAGTGCAGTCATGAGCTCTGTCTCTAAACAGATACATCTTTCCCTTATTTGTCTGCACATTTTAACACAGCTCTCCAAGAAAACCAAGATCCATTCTGGGCAATAGCAGCAGCACTTTTCCCTCCAACATTGCAAATCTCAGCCTTCACCTCCCTGCGTTCCCCCACCAGAAGCCCAAGCAGGCAGCATTAATGAGACAGTCAATTGTATGAAGGTGGCCGTACCTGTCTGCAAATCCCACCAGCAATCGCCTCCTGGAACTGAAGAACAGCAGCTGGCAGAGGGGAAAAAAAAAATCTCCTGAGCTAGTCATGATATAAAGGACGGAGCTCAATGATGAAAGGAGCAAAGTCATTGAAGGGATTTGCTCCATGCAGTGGTTATGCAGTTCAGCTGCTGTTCATTGTATTGGAAACAGCTGTCATAATATTATGTTCACATCAAAAGTACATAATGATTAAAACATTTTTTGTAATTAGGAGATTCAGTATAGAGGCAGTAAACCAGGTGATCTACACTGCAATTAGGACTGAAAAAGGAAGTGATCTCTTTTGCTCCCTTTTATTTAAAGCGATGATCTGAAATGACTCAGTCCTTTGCTGTCACTGCTAAACAGATTGTACGATAAAATTACCTGCTAGGGTAGTTGGGTGCTGGTCCCAGCAGGGAGGGATGTAGGTACTATTTTCAAAACTTAAAGGAAGTGGGCTAGAGCATCCTCAGCTAGTTTAAAACAGAGGGTTTATTCTGTTGAAGGTAATAAAACATTACCAATATTCTCCAGCTAAGGATTTGTCTCAGTGGGTGCAAGCTGAAAATGAAATGTTGCTGGATTAGAATAGGCACATAGAGTGTCTTTGCTAAGATGCAGATGACTGCACAAGGTGAGGAGCAGTGAAGAATAAACCCTTAGTCTAAGGGGTTTGAAAATCCTGCTTTAATATGGCTTATCTCTGTTCATCCTGACAGTTTGTTTAATCTGTGTGCAAAATAATTTAACTGTAGACATGTTTTTACTGGTTGTAAATACAGCTATATAAAAAAAATTTGAAACTAGGGGAAGCAAAGCCTTTGAGACTCTGACCAATAAAAAGATTTAACTCAAAGTGTCTTCCAAATGCCAATTTTTGTAACCCCTTGATCTCAGAGTGATAGGTGTATAATAGAAGTTGTAAAAAATGTTTCCTTTATTCTAAAATTGAATTGTAGACTTTCCTTAGAAATTAAACCTGAAGAAAAATTCAAATAGATGTGTTAAATAACGAAAAATAGTTAACAGAATGTTTTATATAAGAAAGTGTAAAAGTCATGTTTCTTAAAAAAAAAAAAGAAGAAAAAAAAAAGCTCAAAATGCTGTCTTTGGCAATATTCTAGAGAATACATTCCAAATTACGTGGCTGTAACATGTTGTATTAGATGGATACAGAGCAGTTTGAAAATGGTCATCAGTATCAGAGTTATTGTAAGTTTTTTACAACCAACTGGGAGGACATTTTATCTGGGAGTTGAAAGAATGTGTTTAAGTCTGAATTCCATATTTTTATTAAGTTGCATAACTGAACAGAGAACATAACTTACAAAATTGAGGATGAATGACAAACTGCAAGAGGTTGTAGAGAGCATGGAATTTAAATTCAAAATTATCTTGAAATATTAGTTTAAACTTAGCATAGGAATTCAACAAAAACAAGTGCTCTATATTCAAGAAATACTAATGCACAGTAGAAATGGGGAAAACCTTTTTGGACAGGAAAAAAGAATAATGCAGGGCTTATAATGAATCCCAAACTGAAAAGGAGTCAACCAAATGATGCTGTGGAAGAGAAAGGAACCATCATTCTGAGATGCATAAATAAAAAATAAATAATGAACTTCTGTCAGTACTGTAGAAGCCTCATCTACAATATGATGTCCTCTTTGGGGGATCGTTATTACGAAAGCTGTAGACAAACTGGAGGGATTCTTGAGGAGATCGACAAATCTTATAAGCAGTTCAGCAGCCATAGCCTGTGAGAAGAAACCAGAAAGGATCAGGTGTGTTTGACTTAGGAAAGAGAATTCTGAGGCTGGAGGGAAAGAAATGTTTCTTTAAATCCATAAAAGTTGCTATAAAGATGTCTATGATTGATTTGTTCCCTGTATCCACATGAAAATGTATTTGTTATGGAGAAGAAAACCTGGAAGCAAACCCTTGCTGAAAACAGACTCTTCTTTTGTTTGAATGTTTATATGTCAGAAAAGCAGAGTTAGAGCTGTTTGGGAAGCAGAGAAACATTCTTAATGTTTTTAATTTACTTTCTTCTTATTCCTACTTCTACTCCAGTAAGGATTTTCAATAAAAGTCAAAACATGAAATAAAAAAAAAAAAAAAAAAATTAATCCCCCAAAACGCTTCTATTTCTATTAGAGATATATGAAGTTGGAATAAAATCATAGATCCTTTTAATGTCCAGAACTGAAAAGAATAACCAGAAGTCAAACTTTTTATCAGTCAAAAGACAGTCTTGTTCTGTCACACTAAAAATTCTAATTCCCCTCCAGTCTCATTGAAACAGGTAAAAATAGAAAGTGTGAGGGTAGGAGGAGCATAAGGGAGTTCAACTTTTGCATCTAGGTTTTGAAAAATAGCCAAGAGAAGTAGTTTATTCTATTATTAGCCACTCGAGGCAGCCAAATACAAAGTTTTAGTGAATTTTGTATCAGTGGAAAATCCATTTACAACTTTGTTTTCTGTTCCATTTCCATGCTAGGACAAGAAAATCATAAGCTATAGCTACATCAACAATAAAAACCTGTGACAAATCACCACATATTTGGACATATGCTATTTTTCTCACTTGGGATATTCGGACTTTCAACTAGTTATGTAATAAATAGACAACAATTTCTCCAGCCTATTCTTCAAATATTTCAAGTCACAGACAGTTTTGGGGAAGGCAAATTTTAATCTTCCATCACATTTACACAAGTAATTGAGGGTTTGCTCTGGCACCTTCCCCACACTGGATGGCTCTCGTGTTTGTCTGTGTAGCTGCTTCAGATGAGAATTGTTATGGGTGTGATGCAAATTCGGATCCCTTTGTCAGCCGGGGACCAGACGGGCAGGATCTGTAGGGAAGAAACTTGTTTTTTAGTTCACACCACTGAATTTCTCCCTTTTTACCTCACAGAGGGAAGGGGCCATGTTCTTCTGTTTTGTTACATCCTCTAGAAGAAAGATAATAGCTTCCCAGGGAAAACGTTTCAACAAAATTGTATTTTCTATGGAAAATGGCTTTTATGCAAAAGTTTCAACACATTCTAATAATAACACCGAGACTGTAAATAGCACTTTAATTTGTCAAAACACTGCACAAACATCCGCTAATTAACCTCGCCACATGTCTTTAAGACAGGCAAGTATTGTCAGCTCTATTTAATAGACAGCACAGTAAAAACATGAAATAATTTGCTTGCCAAAACCTACACAGTGAAATAGTGGAAGAATTGAGGTTACATATGAAGATTTCATGGTCCTTTACCCTTTGATTAATTCACTAGGCAGCAGAGCTTCAAAGTGAGACAGCATGTTTAGCCCTAGTGATAGCATTTAGGCTCAGTATTCAGTACAGTATTTTGCAATAGAAAGTCTTTACACTACTTATACTAGGATTACTGAGAAGTATAAGGCCCATCTGCCTGGAAAATCAGGACATAGGATTGAAGAGTGTGCTGTACAAAAATCATGTGCAACTCCAACAATTCATCTTTTGGATTTAAGCAAAGCAAATGACATTTCCCAGGAGCACTCCCCAAACGCTGTGCAATTGGTGCATTGTGTGAGAAATCATCGCTACATAGGTGGCAAAGAGAAGCTCTCCCACATCCTATTGTGCACAGATGATGTGGCAGCGTTTGAACAAATTATTTATAGATTATATGATAAACCAGCAGCTTTCTCCAGCATCTGGGCTGAATTCCAGTTCTGCTGTGATGGTTAAGAAGAATTATCTCTGGCAGGCCCTGAACCACAATGCAGGCAGCGATCAGTGGATGCATGAAAGAAATGACCATTGCACAGTATCTGCTATAAGCCTCAGGTATGCCCAAATATCTGCATAGATGGAACAAATGGTGAGCAGAAATTTCCTCTTCTCTGATGTCCATATCAAGTAATACTGCTGTATGCTCGAGAGCAAAGATACACTAAACAGCATCTTTACTGATGATTTACACAAAATCACCAGCACCTTGATGGTTTTTCAAAGGTTTTATGAGAACTGTCATTTCTGTTCTGCAGTAAATTCTGAAATGTGACTTTTACATAGGACAGAAATGTCATGCTCAGCTGAGGAGGCTAACCATTTATCCTGTCAGGACCAGACTCAACTCTGGAAAGCCAGCAACTTCAGAGGAGCTGCTTAGAAATATTTCTGAAGAGTGCAAACATAGGAGCTCTGTGGCTCCGGGTTCCTCAGATATAAGGGGAGGAACTAGCAGAGTCCTAAAGAAAGATGTGAGTACACTTAAAAAGAAAAAGTGGCATTAGCAATTTTCCAGCCAAATCTAGTAAAGTTTTAATATTACTTTGTATTTATTTGGTTTGCCTAGTAGTTTTTTCTTTGTTAGAAAATAGTTTCAGTGCAGTATAATGGAGATGGGGGGTCCTTTTTGAAAATAGGTTTTATTTGTTACTTTAAAGCTAGCAGGATTCTGGATTCACCTGATTTCCACTGGAAGTTTATTTTCTAGCAGGTTCCTCTTGACATTAAAGGCTTTAATCTCAGCCCTAAAATAAATATTCCTAGCAAAAATGGGTCAGCATTTCCCGACAGAATGCTTTTTGTCAGAAAATGCTGATTTGATTCAATTAAAATCCTGTGTAAAAATGTGACTATTTCAATGAAAGCATCCTCAGGAAAGGATTGCTATAGTTGAAGATAATGTTTCTAGTGAAAAATCAGAGTGAGAGACTTGAGATATAAATGCCAGCAGTTTACTATTTAGACTGTTCTGCTGAGTTGATGACTCATTTTCAAGACCTGCAATTCTCCCACCTCCAAGTGACTGACAAAACCAGAAGACTACAGAGTGCCCCTTTCAGTCTTTCTTGCTGAAGCAGTTACATTTTAATCACTGATTTAACATTCATTGGTTTGGAGAGAGACTGATTTTATATCTGAGTGAATAGGGCACTCGGACTACTGGAGGTCTGGTTTCCTGAACATCCTTGTCTGTCTGATTCACAACAGTGAACCAGAAGTTTTCTTTTTATTTTTTTCATAATTTATTCAATGCAGAAAAAAAAAAAAAATCTTCCTGAGGCCAGAAGTTAGATGGTCCCTTCATCCTTTGTACATGTTTGCATGCCAGCACTAACAAGGGGAGCCAAATGCTGAAGTGGTGTGAAGCTCCACTGATGCACCAGCCGGGAGAAGAGATGGCGTGTTTCTGAATTGCATCTTTTTCTGATCTCATACTGAAATGCCTTGACAGCCTTACACCTGTGGAGACACCAGTGACTAGACATAAATGAGGAATAACATCTACTAGGAGTGGGAACTATCAATGAAGCACTAGCAATTATATAATTTATTTTATGTAGCATTAGTCCAATGTCTCTCACATAACATTAGTGAACCAGAGAGAAAGTTGCTCTTTCACAGCATCATGTTGAATTTATCTCCTGAACAGAGTTGATTTTGCAAGACCACATCTGTACTTCTAGGAGCTAAAGCACAACAGTGCATATACCTTCCTCGTTCAATTTTCCCTGCTCCAAGTATCACATGCCACAAAATCTTAGCAGCAGCTGTCAGTTATGAAATCAAAAAGTGGAGTATATATGGATATTACTTTTGCTAACTACAGGAACTTTTATGTCATGTTAAGGGTCTTCTTTGAAGTTAATAATTTTGCAAGTGAACAACCTCTAATGGCAGTGCCTAAATAATGATACAGATGGCTTTGCATCCTCTGGGAAAAGCTTGCATAGCATTCTCTCTTCCTCCTGCAACCTTTAAAAAGACATCTTGCTACACCCTAGAAGCAGAAAGCAGAATAAAACACCACTGCAAAAGACAGAGGTGTTGCGGGTTTTTTTGGTATCTCCAGTAAATGATGTGACACCAGTCACAGTGTCTCTGCAGGATGCATTAGCACAATATCTGTTTGCTATCTGACTGCCGTGTCTGCTTGATGTGATGCAGGCTGGAGTCACATCTTTAGGGTGAAGGGAGAGAACAGAAGAAGCCACAAGCATAGGAGGTCTTTTAACAATTGAAGCCAAACCCCTCTTCCCTGCTAGGGTATGACTCCAGTACAACCCTTGCCCTTAAATATAATCGATTTGTGCTTAAGCTGTGCATGACAAAGAGATGGTTGTTGCCTTCTTCCCTGCAGAGAAGTGGCAGGGAAGGCAGGAGGGCCTATCATTTGGGCCCACAGTATTCAGTGAAAAGACCAAATTCATTGTAATGACACCAGATCCTGTTTGAAAATAAAAGCCAATAGTTAATAACACTGGAATTGTCTGAAGAACAGGAAGACATGCCACACATGTGCATGCTACAAGGAGAAAATGAATCAAAGTACAAAAGTTGCTATTCATTTCAGTATATCAAAAGTATATCCAGAGAGAGCTCAGGACAACTGACATCAAGGGATACAAACACAGAGAATACTTTATCCTTGTTCCTCACTGACAGAAGCCAGGAAGCCCTGCAGAGCAGTACTACCTCTCAGTGTCAGGCACATGCAAACCTCCCTCTTGCCCTGGTTGCAGAGTCATCACAAGTTTGAAGGTTTCCCCCAAGTCTCGAAGAAAAGCTTCGGAACCAGTGATGCAGAGTATCATTATTCATGCCATATAAATCCATTCCCTATTTTTCCCCCTGCAGCATACGGGTTGATGCTGAACCCTTGTTTTAAGAAGTTTCAAATTTAAGAAGATTCAAATTTTAAATGTCTGTTGGCCTTACTCTCAGTTTTGAGTGGATGTGGAAGCTCTAACAAAGTGGGATCCAATCTTTAGGATATCCTGACAGGTACATGGATCATTAGAGCCTGTCTGGGCATGAGGTCCATGCTGTGTCCCCAGAACTGGTCCTGAATATCAGCAGTTTTTTACTACTCCAAGACTGATAAATGTCTTTGCCTTGAAACTTTAAAAAATGTTTTAAAATTACTTAATAGCTTCAAGGACAAGGAGACTGCACCTCCTTTTTTATTATTTACTTTTCTATCAGATTTTTACTGCACTTCCTTAATCTATAGCACTATATATGTATTACACAGTTACAATTCTGTATCATCTGACTTCTTTTAGCTGAGAGGCATTAATGGCAATGTCAAGTTTTTTCCAGAGAATGTGCTTATGTGGGTTTAATAGATGTCAGGGCCAGGAAAGCACATCACAGTCTGCAAGTCTGACCTCCTCCTAACACAGGCCATTGGATTGCCCTTTATTAATTCCCACTTCACATCCACTAGCTGTCCTTGAGCTAGAATATCTCTTTGTGGAAAAAATCATATATTCCTATATACATTTTCAGTGATGCAGAATGTATTACTTGCCTGGATACATTGCTACAGTGACTGAATGCCTCTTGTTAAAAATACCATTTTTGTTCTTGCCTGAATCTTCTCTCATATACTAAAGAAAAAGAAAACATCCCATGCTTTTGGATGAAACAGAAGAAAAAAAATAAATAAGAACCCCAAGTTGCTATTAATGTTGATGTGTTCCCCAAGTATATAGACTGCAAACAACTCACCCATGACTGCTTTTTGGTGATCTAAATAGATTAAACTCTCAAGGCATGCTACAGCTCATTAATTTTTCTCAATATTCTCTGAACCGTCTCCAGCCTCTTAAATTCCCATTTTAAAAGATGGTCCATAACAAGATGTGGTACTCCAATAACAGTTAATTCAGTGCTAATTGCAACAGAGAATGTAATTTCTACTATTCAGAACTCCCCAAGTTGCACATTTAAAGATGATGGCAACAATTTTGACCACTCCTGTTAAATTGGGAACTGTAATTCTCCATCATAAACCTCAAATCTTTATCAGTGTTTTCTAGGATAAGTTCTTCTGTTCTACAATTATGTCTTATACCATTCTTTTATGAGAGGTATGGTTTTGTACTTGGACATATTCTAAGAAATGTTTCTTGGCTCTTTTTGCTTCCTCATGGTGAAATTTACATCTCAGTATTTTCTATCATAGACTGCTGTTGGGCATTAATTTACTTTTCTTCGTCTTATATCATCTGAAAATTTTATTAACATGATTTACAGGTATCTTTCAAGATTATGACAGAAGATTATTTTATTTAAATAGATAAAAAGTATTAAATGCTCTCAGCTAAGAGCCAGGCCCTGTGGGATGACCATAGAGACAGAAGCTCAGCAAGATTTCCTGTTTCTAAGAATATTTTAGAACTCTTATTTAAGCAGTTTTTGATTCATTTACAGTCTAGCTTGTTGATTTTTACTATTCCAATTGATTAATCAAGAAGTCATCAGATATCAAGTTAAATGTTTTCCTTCTGCCTGAATATGTTACATCAACATTTTTGCTTTTGCTGTCTAACTTTATAGATCTGTCAAAACATATCCAATCAGTCTGATGAATCTTCTGTAAACTCTAATTTCTTTATCAATCAGGATCCCTTACTAGTCATTCCACTGTTTCATCAACAATTCATATAAGTCAAAGCAGATCTATAATTTCTCAGGTCACTTCTTTATAAATAATTGCACAATGCTATCCCACTGCCAGGACTTCTGAAACTGCTTCTGTGCTGTAAGACTGGCTGAAAACCTGTAGTAATGGTGATGGTGGTTCCTGAGTCAACACTGGGAACAACAGAAGCAATGGACATCCAAGAGGAAATGGGAGATACAGTAAAGTGCAGACACCTCTTTACTACTTTTTTACTCTTTTTCTTCCACTCTCAAATGTTTTCTCCTCATTACTCTTTTGTGTCTTTTTTCTTTCTTTTGGTGAGGCAACACTACAATATTCTTTTTCCAATCACCTTTCATCCTTTTTTACTTTCTATTTTTTAATTAAGAAAAAAAATTCTTTTGTGGGCCCTAATTCCCTTGGATTCTTTTCCTTTCAATTTGCTGCTACCATTTCTCTGTTCCTTCTATTTTGTTCCCTTCTTTGGTCATTTCACACAGAATATCTCTATCTCTCTAAAGTCTCTATCTCTTTATTTTCTTCTTCCCTATTCCATGCTTTGTTTCCTCTTGCAGTCTTTGTCCCTCCAAATAAACAGCTTTTTCTGAGGTTTCTGTGCAAGGAAAACTAATTCACTTGTTATCTGATTCTTTCCATTCCTGATCATGTCAATTCTGAGCAGTACATTTTCATTGTTCTTTTGCCCATTTTAAATAACTTTTTAAAACAGTATCTTGCTTTGAGAGACTGATTTGCAATAAAGAGATATTAATGTAGATGGAAAACCAACAGATGTTAACAACTGAGTTTGTGTTCGACCTCCTGATGTTGGTGATCTGTGACAATTTTGAAAGAAAGAGTCGTTCTTGAATACTTACATTGGGTCTTCCCCCCCCCGCCAACTATAGTGAATGTTTCTAGCCTGCAAATAATAGATTGTACTGATATCTTTATCCTTCACCAATTAAGTCAACACACTGTGTATGCAATAACACTTGCTTGTTTTTCAGTTAACAAGAAACTCAGTCCAAAATTTTGCAAAACATGTCGAATGTAAAGCATCCTCTTTGAATTGTCAACATCATCATTCAGTTTCATTAGCTGTTGCATTAATTTGGAAATTTAATAATTTGAATCTATTTAATGATTTAAATTTATTTGTGATATAGATGTGGTTATTATATTGCTTCATCTTTAATTAGTTTTGTGAAAGGCAGAAATTAGCTCAGTAATAGGCTGGATTAAGTCTGTATTTGCTTGCTTACTCCTTATAATAAAATATATTAAATGGTCGACCATCTTCATCCTATCAAACTAAAGCAAGATGCATGTGCTCTGGGACCACTAGTAATCTTGGGTAAGTAATCTCCAGTTTAAGTGAGGATTCTTGTAGTCTTGAGTAAGGAATCTGCAAGTCACATAGGTCTTTTTGCAGATAAATCCCCACAGGAGATACTGTGAGCAAATAACCTAATACTGAGGTCATAGCTACAAGGGCAACAGCAAATATTGTGTACAACCTAGTGAAATGTTCCTTTTTCCAGACCCTGCTTATATTTGCTTTGATACCAGTAAGTTTTTGCTGCTAAAATTGCCCTGTCAAGTAATTTGGAAGGGTGAAAAATCCAGCCAACCTGAATCATTATCTTTGCCTGTAAAATCACAACCTTGTTTACTGTATACTTGTGGGCGCAAAGATATAGTGTCATCACCCCTTCCACTCTGCTGTGGCATTGAAAAGCTGTAACACTGTCATTGTACACCCACAGAACAAGTGGCAGCCAAATAAACATACACCCTGTTCTCTGCTATTGCTTATGTAAAGTGGTTCTGATGGCAAAATGGGGAAAAAAAACCCAAACCTCTATTTCCTTCACTGTCTAATCAGGAAACTGCTCTTTTAATGAATGTATTGTTCAGCTCAGAGTACTTCTATTGAAATGAATTTGTTAGCACCAGTAACACTGTCGCTCATCATGCAAATCAAATAGTGTTTTCCTTAGCTTCTGCCAGTTATAAAATACCAGTGCTTGTCAAATGCAAAGACAAATTACCTTACCTTGCCTCTGGTCTTATTTATAGAACAAGGGAGTGAGTTATTGTAGCCCTGAGGACTACCAGCTCTATGTTGCACACCAGTGTCATTTCTCTGTGTTGTAGGTTAAACCAGATCTTTAGATGGAAATAAGGTAAAATGCCAATTTGCTTTAAAATTCTTAAGAATGAGCTTTCAGCTGAATATCTTGTGTAAATAAAAGCTGGGGGCATCTGGAGAAACAGGAATCTCTAATGGATGGGAGAGTCCCAGCCTGAGTTTGGTAGGTGTTTAGATAAACAGGATAAACCACTCTCTGAAGCTGTGTCTATCCACTGACTGTAAAGAAGGTTTAGACAATTTGATTGCTGAACAACATCTACTTTTGATGCAGCAGAGGTTAGGTGAGGCAACCATTTCAGCAGATTATCTTTCACAGTCCCTATGAACACAGGTGCAATGAGGACAAATACTGTCATGTGTCTACCACAGATACTCAAGAGAAAGATGGAAATGGTCACGTGAAGGAATAGAGCTGCACCAGCCAGAGCTGTTTTCAGAATAGTATCCATTACCACCCCAAAAAAGTTACGATTCAAAGTCCAAGGGGTTCCTGAGTCTCCTTTTTATTGAATTCAGTAAGTTTCAGAATAGTCTCAATGGTGGTTTTCATACAGCAAATAAAAAACATGAGCTTCTCAATATATAGTGGATTCCACATTCTTCTGTACAGTATTAAGATCCTGACATTCTGAATAAGGCAAACATAATTTAAATTGACATCTTTCTAACAAGACAAAAAATATGTATCATCCTTCTTATGTTTGTAGGTTGTGACATTCTTGGGGAAGGGACAACTTTAAATATTTAACAAGCTCTTGAATCACATAATGTGATGCTGTAAATTAATATTTGTCTTGAAACCCCTTTCCTATGAAAGGGAAACCTACTAGAAATTCAGAAAACACTGAAAGGTCACACAGCAAAGCATTATTCCATCAAAGAGAACTTCTGGCCAAAAATAGAAACTAGCATAGAAACTGCAGCCTCCAGTTTCAAAGCCAACACAGAATAAGATATGTGCAAAAAGGGTAAAACATGATAACTTCTAGTTGCAGCTCTGAGCTTCTTGAAGGCAAGGTGGGTGAAAACAAATTAGTCTATGTGTACCATGCAGCTACTGAAATGTGAGATAAAGCTGGTGTGTGATGAAGAGCTGTCATTGAACAAGTGCTTGTGCTTAAACTCCTGCCATGGGAAATTATCTGGCAAGAATTACAACAGACATTTGTAATTACATATTGTGGTAACCTGGTTAGCCGCTGCGGAATGAATAAAAACAACTGGTGAAATGTTTGTTTTGGCCTGGTCCCCTGATAATGTTTTAGATGTAGGTTCATTCTTCATTTGAAGAGATTTGACAAAGGTATTTCCTTTCCCACCGTGGGCTGACAGACCCATTACATGCCATTGGTTCTCTTTGACTCAAATGGAACAATGCCATTGAGTGACTAAATACCATCCCCATCTCCCTGGACCTACCCTTACATCTCTCTTCCAGGTACTGTCCTTGCCCAATAACATTTGCTGGTGGAGAGATGTGGCCTTTGTGCTCCTGCATCACAGCTGAACGGCAAAACAAGAGGCTACAGATAAAGTCTCCGTTGCCAACCGAATGCTGTGTATGAATGAAACACTTTATAACACTCTGAAACCACTCTGTGGAGAGATACTGAGTGCAGACAATGGCCTGAAAGGCCCATTGTATGGGGTGGAAGTACAATGCAGGACAGAGACGGGGATCACAGTCCATTTTATCCAGTGTGAATGCCTGATATATCTGCCTTTCATAAATTCTCTGTTCTTCAGTCCACTATCCAGCTGTTGAACCAGTGAAACTTTCTGGAAGAAATTTTTGTTAGAACTGGCAGGTTCCAAATTAAAATTCCAGCTCTTTGAAAAACTTTGCAGATTAGGACTTCAGGGAAGAGGAGAAGCAGTGTCTGTGTTTAGTCTTGATGCCATGCAAGACTCCAGCTACATAACTGATAAGAAATTGAATTAATGTAGCTCTGAAATGTAGAAGTACCTTGCAAGAAAATGAAAGAAAAAGATAAAGATACAAGCACATAAGATAATACTGGTATCTGCAAGAATGAACACCAGAAAATTAAAGCTGGAAACAGCAGCTGGTTTGAAACTTAAGTTTGGGAAGTCAACACCTTATTTTATTCTGCTGCCTCTAAATTAATTGTCAGGGTTATGCAGTTCTCCATTCAAAGGAAATGATCTTTTGTAGCAGTCAGATCTTAGCCTCTTCCAGCTATTGCCCACTAGTCTTCAAATCATATTTCTTTGTCTCTTCTTTTGGACCTGCCCTGACATTAAGTATGTATCAGAAGTAGTTGAAAAAAAAAAAAATAATCTTTAAAATGGTGATTTTTCTTCTCTCTAGATTTGAGTATGGATCCAATAGCTTTATGGAACCTGCCCCTTTGGTTTTTGGGCAGCTGTGCTGCATGAGACCAGGAGTGCTTGATGTCCACCTTGGCTTCCTTCAGTGGAATCTCATAGAGGGGAATTCTTACTATTGCTGAAGACCAGATAACTGTAGGAATTTCTCCTAAATTAGATTGAAACCTTTCAAAAGTGAGCTGTACTAAACTGAACATTTCAAAAGGGAGAGAAGGCAGTTAGGGTGTGATGATGTACAGTTGTATTATAAAACCTATCATGACATAGATCATCCATTAGGTGGATTATATTACTCCAAGTTTACCCAGGGTGCTGTTCCTGACAGTGGAAAATACAGTGTTTTTAAAATACTTCACAACTTTTTGCAACAGCTACAAATGTGACTAGAGTATTCACCAGAAGCCCATTCAGTAGCTATAGGTATTCATCTGGTGTACAATTTATTATCTGATTCCTTCTCTCATGTTTTTATTGTTTTATTGCTTGTTTCCTTATGCTTGGTAATCTGAAGCAGAATCCAAAGAGAGCGTGGGAGAGAACAAGGCAACTCTGGATCACTCCAAAGGGATGCACAAATACCAGAATACGGAATGATATGGATTAAGTATTGAAGAAGGAGAAAGTAATCCCTCCACTGCTTCTTTGAGCTTCAGTAGATCTGACAGTATTAGCTGTGAGGCTTCCTTGCATGGTAGCAATGCTTTGAAGACATTAATAGTTTTTGTAAACCTTTGAGGTAATTCCGTTAACAGGGTGGTGACAAATCATATTGCTCCCTTCCACACACATGCACAAACACACAGAGCTGACCTTCTTTGGACCCCTTGCTAGCCTATATGAAAACCTCCAGAAAGCCAAGCACTGGGATAAGAAGATGCACAGTACTGCCAACATATCCTGAAACAGCAGCTTTATCCATGCCAAGGAATGGTCTCTGTCCCAGCTATCACCATTAATATTTTTCCTGTTGCCAAAGGAAGAAAACAGAGCAGCCTATTACTATGCCTATCTCTACTATTCACTTAGCCTTTGGCTCTCACACCTCCTTTCCAACAGGGACTTAACTTGCAGAAGTTGGATATACAGTTCACCATCTGTGTGTAAACTCTGGATATGTGAACAGGCAGGAAAGTCTTTTTTTCTGTCCTATTGCCTGGTCCACTGAAGTCTCTTCTATGTGATGCAGGATTCAGATGTCAGCCATTGCCACATGGATGCTTCCTGGTGGATAGACTTATGTTTTGAAACTCGATACTCTTTCAGTGGTTTTGATTTTTA
Source organism: Athene cunicularia (assembly GCF_003259725.1). Taxonomy (NCBI): domain Eukaryota; kingdom Metazoa; phylum Chordata; class Aves; order Strigiformes; family Strigidae; genus Athene; species Athene cunicularia. The sequence continues at coordinate 15,669,862 of NW_020799092.1, read as the reverse complement.
TTTTTTTTTTTTGGCCTTTGTACGTGTGTGTGGTTCATTCACTGAACTGAAAAAAGCAGTAATTCACATATTTCTAATCAGATGTAGAATGTTACCTGTGCCCAATATCGTGAAGAATGTATGTGAAGATAAGTTCCTGAATCCAAAACCGTGGGCATGACTCGAAAGTTTAGTTATATCTACCTTTTTTTGAGAAGTTTATCCTAAGACTTTTCTTCAGCTGTCATGGACCTGCATTAAATCACATTTATTGGTATGATGACTTTAAAAAAAAAAAAAAAAAAAAAAAAAAAATCCCAAAAACAACCAACCAAAAAAACCCCATAATCTCTGTGACTAAACCATATCCCAGAATAGTGCTTCTAGGAGTAATGAGATCACTGCTTTCCTGACTCATCTCAGATAAATGGGCTGCTGGAGAGAAGAGTTTGTGCTGCACTCCAACCAGTCAAGCATCATCTGCAGTGATTCAGACTTCAGATAATTAGATTGGTGTAATTATTTCAGGAATCCCCACACTGGGACTATTAAAGATGACAAGTTAACTACATGAGCCTGACAGGCAGGATCACCATAAACTGCAATCCTCCAACGGCCTATGTAACTTTGTCTTAAGGAATCTCAGCTATAGAGAACTCAGCACGAGGCTGGGATGGAAGCACCCTCACTGACTCTCTCCATTATCCTGCCCTGGATAAACTCATTTTTGAGCACTTGCCTGGGTCAATCTGGCAAGGAAAGATTTTAAAACATTTTCCCCCATGCCAATACTCTAGCTTGTAGCTGATGGGCATCTCAGTGTTCAGTCTCATGACCCACCAAGAATCCTTAATGAGACTTCATAATTACTTTTTCTGAGACTCCTCAATGTAATTAACATGTGTTTGTGATGAAGGAACTCAGGCAGAGGAGATCTATGTGTTCTCTACTGTCAGACTGCTCACACCTCATGATACTAACATCAACAGTTTCAAGATAGATCACAAACCTCCAAAAGGTCAGTATAATTTGAAATGGTGTGAGACTAAGAATCATCTTTGAAAATTCTCTGAAATTTGCAATCTTTCATGTTCTGCCTGAATTTAAGGGGAAAACAATCTTTCACCTTGCTTTGTCTAAATTTATTCATAGACAAAAAAGGAGAAATAATTCTTGTATTCTTCCAAGAGCCAGAAAAATTTCCAAAGACATCTAAGCTGCAAAGAAAATGCTATCAAGGGTTAAGCTCCTAGGCTGCATAGGAATTTTGAAAATTTATCGGATAGCATTAAGCTGATGTTTTTCAAGCATATCGGTACTTTCTGAATGGAAATGCTATGCACTGTTAAATGGTAATTTAGTTTTTTTTTCCCTTTGTGATTGATGTTTTCTGTTTACTAGACTGTCATGGAAACAGCATCTATGATTCTGAAGGCAGCTAACCGTTGCTGTCTGCTGTTCTATTATAGGGAATCCTGCAACCTAGAATTCAGATGAGCTGTGGGGAGAGATGGTGAATTGTAGCCTCTGTAGGCTTTGGGTTGACAAGGCTTTTTGTGTTGATTTAGAGAAATATACTAGAGATATATGAGAAATAAAATATAAAAGGATCTGTGTAAGAGTAGGAAGGTAAAATCTGATCTCCCCCAAGTGATCAGAGAAAGCACTCAAAGGATCTTTGCCTTGCACAAAGACAGAGAGCTGATAAACAGAAACACCTGTAACATTTAAAGAGAAGAGGTTAAGGGTCCCTTAGATAAAATATGAGGAGAGATTTCTTGTACAGTTAGAGTCAAATAGAAGGCACGATTTTCAAGCAGGAGGTAGGCTTATCTTATGCAAGATTAGAAGGTCAGCATCCGACAAAAATGGGGAAATTCTCCACATTTATTGAGGTTAAAATACTTCCTTTTTCATGATGTAGCTGAACAAAGGTTCTCTGAAGTGGGATAGATCTGAGGAACACTTGGTGACACAACTGCTCCAAAAGAGTTATTTTCCAGAGTTTCCATGTGGCTCGGTTCACTCACATGGCAGGTGCAGAAGTCTTTGCAGATCAGAGTTCCTGCAACACACTTCTTGTCTATAATATCTGCTCACTGTCGCCTGAAACAGGATTGTCAAGGGGCTGAGGGGAAGGGGAGATCATGGAGAAATGCCTCTGTATGGTGAGGGGATAATAATTAATGTCTCAGCACTACTCCAAGGAAAAAGACACTCGGTTTCTGTAAGGTTGGTTTAGCAAAATGGCAACAGAATAGCTGAGGTACCCACTTAAACTCCTGCAGGTATTTTGTAGGGGAACATCTGCTTTTCTGCCCCAGTCTTCATTGAGACCCAGTACCAGTCCATTCAGACAGTTTTTATAGAAAGAGAATTCACAATCTAACCAAGGAGACCTTTGTCCTGCTGGGGAACAAGAGCTTCCCAGTGTGTCTAAAAAAAAAATCCCAGCCTGGATCATGGCCCATGAAAGGATGTGCAAGGATTGTGGTACAGGGTTCAGACTGTGGACAAAGGCATGGAACATAAATATTCATATAGAACTGCTCTTGATATTTTCTAGAGTCTTTAGGCAACTGCTTCAGAAAGTAAGTGATGTTTTATCAGCAGGAGACAGGGCTATTTAACATGTTTTTTCCAGACTGACTTTTATACTGGACATTTCTCCTGAACCTTCCTGAGACAGTCGTTGGAGGAAAGAAAAAATGTCTGACTATAAATATTAATCAGACTGTTATCAGTTTAATCTGCTTACAATCTTCACAGAGTACTTAGAGGACAGCTACTGAGCTAGAGTGTTTTTAAAATGGACAATTTGAAGCTCAGGGATGTGAATAATGCCATGACATTTCTGTGGTTAAATAACTAATCTGGAGTGGGTGCGGTTTTGTTTTTCTGATCAGATATTTAGAGTGAACATTTCCTAAAAGAACTTTTCACTAGAAACCGTTTATCAAAATCTGTGAAAAAATGAAAACAATTATGTGTTTGAGTACTTAGTAATCTATAGGTGGAAGAAAACGTTGGAAGAAACTAATTTCATTAAGTGTTATAAATTATTCCTTCTTCTCTTGGCAATGGATAGGTTCTCCATTAACAGTTTTTGAGCCAAATCTTCATACTATGTCTCAAGACTATAAGGAAGAGATGCTCCAGAAAAAAATATTTCTTGGAGAAACTTCAGACAGCAACCTTCTAAAATGGAAGCAAGAATAAGAAAGAACAGACACGATGTATCCTGTAATACTACAGAAACTGTTCTTCAGGAGAGGTAGGATAAATCTGCAAACAAGAACAGAGTGAAATTAAATTTTCTGGTACTTATACTTTCCCCTGACCCTGCTTTGTGCCCTATTTTATCCAGTCATTATTTTAAGTTATGCTTTTTTGACAGTTTATCAGTAAAGTTATTAACATTTCAATTCCTTTGAATATCTAGGTTGTTCAGAGAAAACTGAATTGAGCTTAAACTTTGGCTGGCTTCTTTCAGAGCCAAGAACCTGTGTAGGGTACCAGTAATGCTGCGATTGCATCATCACATGCCCTTCAGTATGCCCTCCTAGAAAGTCTACATGCATCCTGGCCCTAAGATGCTTATTCACTGAAGGAAAATATTATCATTCTGGTCAAAACTTACACTTGATTTATATTTACTGTGTAGTGGTTTTTTAAACAGTGCAGGGAAAGAGATCTGTGCAAATGATGAGTTGAACCACCCTGGGGAAAAAACAAAAACAAAAACTCTTTAAGAAGCAGTCTCATCATTCCTTTCATTCTCATTTGCTTTTTTACTTCACTAAAACTGCTCAGATTGTTGAAGAAAAGCTGAAATTTTGACTATCAAATCCAAATTATTGTGAAAAAAAAAAAAAAAAAAAAAAAAAAAAAAAAAAAAAAAAAGCCAGAAAAGAATCTTCAAAAATCCCTTAGGCACAGAGTTTATTTTGCCTTATTTAAAACATATATGATAAAGTGACAGAGACAGTAGTGCCTGATTGGTCCTGACATGAAGCTCCCAGCTGCACAAAACATTTTGGTAGGCTGACTGGCTCCTTCTGATTAGATCTGACAGATTATTAGAATAGTATTATTTGGTGGACCATGAGAGTAGGAACTAACACACTATTTCACAGTAAAGGACATTACTATCTATTGCATGATGCTTGATTTTATTAGTAATTTTCTCTTTTCTATGCCTCTTCTTTTCTTTCTTCCTTTTTTGTTTTGTTTTGTTTTGTTTTGTTTTCTTCCCCTGATCCTCCCTGAGGATCTGCAATATAGCTTGTGTATGCTTAGCATATGTTAGCAAGCTGGCAGCTGACAAGATAACATCTTGGTCATGAGTATCACTGTGTAGAGGGGCACTGAACAATGTCATCCCATTTTCTGTGGTCCACCTATCAGGTTCATTTTAATCTGCTGCAAAGAGCAAAGTTATCTGAAAGACAAAAGGAAGTGGATAAGAATAGCAGCAGAGACTTATTTTGTGTGTATAAGAATCCTGGGAGGCATGACAGGTATTAAACCTCCATTTCCGCTCACTGATAAAACAAGTAAATAGATGCACTGAGCCTTTAAAACAAATCATACATTTTTAAAGATGTGAGAAAGTGTCAAGTGAAGCAGTGTGAGTGTATTGTTTATGCTCTAACCAGTCTTTTTTAACGTAACCAATACTTAGTATAAGTGCCATGGCAATTAAGGGAATGATAGCTCTGTGGAATGATGATAGTGATGCAGGACAATTAGGAAGCCTGCTGTAACTGTGCACCTTTCATGTTGCTTAACCCACATCCCCTGCAGTCTGCTTCCTGATTTTTCCTCCCAGCATTTACTTTTACAATGCCCATCTCCAGGCTTGTTCAAACTGCCACCCCTTCCTATAGGCTGAGTGGCAGTGATCATTACTGTAAAAGTTGCTTAACGCTTCCTATCATAACCCTTCTTTAACAAAAACTTAATTGCTGAATGGAAACAAAATGCTGTTCTGCGTATCAATGAGTCAGGCCTCATGTAGAAAGAAATTGGATGTTTTCAGGCAGTGAAGGCTCTACAATAAAACACAGGGACACATGGACTGGCTTAAGATAACCTGCGTTACATTTTGAGTAGTGAATTTGCCACTTCAGTGAAACCCTTCTGAGGTGCTTTTACATACTGCATTTGTACATGTAGGATGGTATAATGTGCACAATGGGCATATTTAAATTTGTATCTTATTTTATACTTACACTAAAGGAAATGTTAAATCATTAGAGAAAAATGTTTCCTATCTTTTTAAAAGAATGTATAGCAGTTGGCTTTGGTTTTGCAGTCCCCCAAGTGTGACTGTGGCTGCAAAAATATGAGAATTACAAAGAAAATACAAGAGAGTGGCATTAAGATTCTGTGATCTGAGTTATTAATGCATAGTGGTTCCACTTATTAATAATAAACTAGCTTGAATGTGAGGCAGGGGATGGATTAGATGATCTCCCTAACCAATTTTCTATTTTTTTAAAACCTCATGTTATCAAAATCTACATTGTGGACTACAAGTACAGGACTGTATGTTTTATAAGCAAATATTTTACCTGTAGGGTTTCTACAGCTCAGTCTAGCTCATTTCAGATCTGTAGTTCTTCTCCCATCTTTATCAGACCTGGGCTCTTAAAAAAGAACTTCAGCTGAGAACTCCGGAGCTAGAATGAGGTATAATGCAGCAGGCCATTGAGAAAACCTCTCACCGCACTTCATTTCACTGCCAGTTTTGGGCATTGTTCCCCTGTTTTAAAACAGGAGGACCTATTCCCCTCCTCTGGCTTAAATTAGTACTGAAGCATGTTTTGGAAAACTGAAGCACCAACATAATAACTAATGATTAGTGGTTACAGATAAACTGGTCCCTCATTCAAGTGGAAAACTTCCATAGGACAGAAGTATCTGCCATCAGAATATGGGTATAAATAACATCTTTACAAATGTCACTTCCTTTGTGACATCAACAATCACTTAATGGCTAATTAGACCATCCACTCACACAATCTTTTAGCATTAAAGTTACAACACCCTGAATTATAATCTCCTTCAAAGAAAGATTGTGGAATCAAGAGCTACTACAGCCCAGAGCAATGCAGATTAACCCATATAGCCTGGTCCCACAGTACCTGATTTAATGTCTACTAAAGCCAGACTAATGGTTTCTGGTCACCTAAGGAGGCAATGGTTCAGGCCTTTATTTTGAATATAAGTCTTTTCCACAGGTAGATGCATTTCAGTGACAAACCATCATACAGTTAGTGCCCAGATTTCTCACTGGAGGAAACCTACAGTACCTCTTGTGATAAAGCAAGGAAGTGATCAATGTCCTGGGCATTGTTGTGAAGGGAATCCAGACATAGGACATTGAAGGACCTTACATTTTTCAGCAAATGTTGATACTTTGAATCTCTAACACTCTAATCCTGTGAATTCTTTTTTAATGACTGTGCTAGAAAAACAAAATAAATTTTTGTTTGAAAGTTAGGTTTTCTACCAGCCCTGCTACACAGGCCAGTTCCTTCCAGGACAGCTCTGTTTACTTCAGATTGCAGTGGTATTCATGATAGGTTCTGTTCTGCTACATCCAGTCCCAAATGGGGAGGACCGGTGAAGGCAGAATCTCTTTCATCACTGAAAATTAGTGGTACATGAAAGAGAAGAAAACATTAAATGAAGGTAAAAGATAAAAATATAAGCAGTGATGAAGAAGTCACTTTCATGAGTGAGAGTATTTTCCGAATGCTATTTTTAGTCTGATTTTTGGTTGTTGGCTCTGTAGGGACAAATTGGCAGAGTACTCATTTAGATAAAAGAAGTCTGCAACAGGTATGGGGGTCCATGCCCTGCAGCCCCCAGAGCGCTTGGCAGTTTTTGTTGGTCAAACCCTCAGCACCCTACCACTCCTTCACACATGCTAGGGGCAGTGGCACAGAAGGAGGAATTTTCCTAGACCTCCATAAAGAGACATGCTGCTGCCTCCTCTCTCGATGTCCATCCTTCCAGCTTCACTGCAATGTTCATCTCCTCCCTCTGTATCAAATGTAAGGTGATTCGGGTAGGGGAGAGAGCAACAAAGTGGTGCACACGCGTGTGAGTGTGTCTGGGGCCGTCAAGACAATCTGCTGCCCTTGCTTCAGTTTCTCAGTTGGGCACAACTGCTAGCATCTGAGAGCTTAAACACTCTGCAAGGTCTGTGGGAGAGATGGTGGACATTCCTTAAATTAGTGCATGTACTCAGCAGTTCTAGGTTGTTATCACTGAATATGAGTGCATGTCAAGTAGAGGCAGTGTGGTAGAGAAAAGAATGAGAATGAAATGGGAAGTCATGAGCTCTGATTTTCAAGATGAAAAGTCACTCTATGTTAATATTCCCATCAGCATAATAACATATTGGCTCAGTGATCCACCATGATGTTGCAGTGATTAGTTAATATCTGTGCAGCTCTCTGAATTTGCAAGTCCTTATTCATCACTCTGTTCCACCAGTTTTACGAGTCGATGCTAAGAATCACTGTCGAGTGCTATAAAAGTGATCGATGTAACTATTAAAGCATCAAGATTCTTCCTGCAATCACTCACAGAGGATGAATATCTACAAAAATTTTAGGATCAAAATAGTTAATAGAATGGATAAATTATTCAGAGACACTGGCGATTATGTTCTCTTGTTAATTAATAAGATGTATCTAGGGACTTCCAATTGTCTCCCTGAGTAAGCTCCAATTTCAGCTGATGCTAAAAGCTTGTTATAGAATGGTTGATCTTTTGAAATGTTTCACTGAAATGTTTCTGTTTTCATGGACCATATATATCTAACCTATGGGAGAAAAAGAGAAATAATTTTTGCCCTTTTTATTTTGAGAGAAGAAGACGAAGAAGACGAGACTGAGCCTAATTCACAGTTGTTCAATGTAAATCAGCTGTTACCACTCTTCGCAACCTCAACCTTCAAATCTTTGAAGTGCTTCTGCAGTTGAGACCTAGATGACCTCTACAGGACCTAGCTGGTGCTTCTCAGGTCCATGACTGCAGGGTACAGAAGACCCAGTGGTTGTGGAAGATGCTCTCAACCAAGAGCAGGATACTGCTGTCACTGTGGCTCTGTTGTAGGTTTGGCCCCTGTGTTTCCTATTAACTGTTAAAAAGGAAACCAAAAGCAGACAGATGTGTCTATGTCACTAGCATTGGCAGCCACACCACTGAGTGACTTCTGAAGAGCATCAAGGAAGGAATGCACTCAGAGCCTGCAACATTTATTTTCTTCTGGCTTAAGGAAACCCACTGCAACCAGCAGAAAACACTTCATTTTCTTAACAGACCTTGCCTCTGGCCTTCACTCCTCCAGTAAATCTCTCCAAGGCGGTGTTCAGGGACACAGATGGAGAAAATTGCACTGCTTCTAGCAATGATCAGTTCTCTGGACAAAGAACCTTGTTTCAGCTCTGACTTCTGCCATTTTAGCATATAGTTACAGGACACATGGTGAAGAATAGGGAGAAAAGACAGGCTTATGATGCAAATCATAAACACAGCAACAACAACAAAGAAACAACTTGTCAGGAGATGACCATGAAAAGACCTCACTAACACCAATCATCACTGAAAGGATATGTTTATGTTTTCCATTTCTTTTTACATTTAAGAGGCAGATGTGATAAAAAATAAACTACTTCATGTAATCACTTTGTGCAGTACAAGCTTAACTTTTGATATGTTTTATTTCTTTATTGGGAAATGATAACACAGTCATTGATTAATGTGAATTCTTGCAAAATAATACTTTAAAAAAGAGCAAAAGCTTGCATATATTTCAAACTGCTATGGAAATGAATACATTAAAAATATTTTCCCTTTATTTTAAGAGAAACTATGGTAAAGGATGTAATATATTACCCTGTAACTCTGCAAGTCATTTTCAACACACCACCTACACTAAATGTATTAATAACTTCCCTAAGGTGAGTGTCATGCAGAGCACAGATTAATGTTATTGATGTTCTCAATTTTTAAGACTTTCTAGTGCAATTGGCTGAAATTTTTTCTTCTTATTTTCATGCCATTAATTTTGCATGTTTCTCACTGTGAATATGTACCAGTTTAAGACTCCAAAACATTCTTAAGAAGCAATGTTGAATCTTCAAATAATAAACAGGCTTTATTTGTCAATTAAATCTGGATTGTCTTATTTCGCTAGAGGTGTCCTCCAAACCACAGTTACAAAAAATTAATCTGTAACCTCAGTTAAATATTAACAATATTGAATATTGAAAATTATTTAATATTTTTAATATATTAAATATATTGTTTTATTTTCATTCTGAATGAAATAGAAAAATCACTGTTTGTTTCCATATTAAATGGAAAACTAATGAGTATGAATTACTAGTGCAGCAAAACTACCTGTCCTCATGATCCCATGGGTCATAAAAAGACAATTAGATAGCATCTTTGAATCTGCTCATTGTTCTATGAATAAATTCCCCTAGCTGGCCTTCTCATGATGATTCTCTCACTAGGAGAAGCTCTCTTTCTGACTGGCATGACTTGTTAGCTTTCTTGGAATGACAGCGAAGAATTACTTTCCTTCCCTCTCTGTGTATTCTGCTTTGCAGGTGACCTGGTCCTTCATTTACTTCACTGCTGCCTCAATTAGTCCAGCCTTCTGGAAATCTTAATCTCCATCACTGCCTCTCACCCACTCCTTAACCATCACATTGTTGACCAGAGGCTCACCTAAGTGGGAAGATACAATTTTCATACAAATTAACCTAGTACTTTAGTGGCACTTTTGACAGTCTACATTTAATATGAGTTTAAAAATCGTTGTGTCCTGATCACATGATTTCTTGCCAAGAGGCAAAGGAAGAAAAACTTTTGGATTGCCTTACTGTCTTGGACACTACCACAATTATCACAACATGAAAAATAGCAGAAAAAAAACTAGGTTAATAGCACAAATGACAGTATTCCTACTATGGTCTGTGCATTGTGAGATAATAAAGTTTTCGGGAACTTGAATTGTTTGGATGTAGCATGATAGCATGTTCAAATCCAATCTCATGAATGAACAAACAAAATGTATGTGAAAGTGGAATATCAAGGCGAAAAATGCTCTAGTAGCTCATGAACAAACAAAATGTATGTGAAAGTGGAATATCACAGCGAAAAATGCTCTAGTAGCTCACGAGGTTAATGATGCCTATGTATCAGAGAGAGGTTACCAGGCATTTGAGACTCTAAGACTTACTCCACTTCCACTGACTGTATGGGGCATTCGCCCAGTGTTTGACCACCAGCCTAATCATCTTTGCATGCTCATTCTCAAGCATTCTCAAAATTCATCAGCTGAAGACAAAAGTATCAGTGTTGCTCAGTTGTGGCTTAACATAGGTTATGAAGTAATACTTCTTTCTAGAATATCTCTCATAAAACTAAAAATTAGACTGATAAACAGAAGCACACAAACTGGAAGTATGAATGCAAATTTGCCAAACTAGGCTCCTTCACCACAGTTTGAAATGTTGTCAGGCTTGTCTTAGACACTTTCCCTCCTAGATCAGATAACCTGAATACACAGATACTCTCAGAGTAGCCTGCAGTAACTGAGGTCCATTTGCTCTGTCTGATGAACATCTCTGATCATTTCTGCAAAAAGCCGTGCCTGTTAACTTAGTCAAAATTCCCCCCTCTCCACACTACTCTAGGTTAACACATGATATTTACTCCTGTCCCTTGCCAGCTTCAGTTACATTGCAGCTGGGAGCTGCATTATGGTGATACTAATATAATAAATTTTAGAATTGCATAATGAAGTGCTTCAATTTCCACCATTGATCACCTTTTCTCAATCCTGCCCACTGACCCATCTTTACCCTCTAGTGTGTGAAACCTATCAACTTCAAAGAGCTGCAGAAATATGTTTCTTTTTTTCCTTCATAGTATGTTGCCACCTGAGATTAGAGGCCTATTGGAGCCTCGCCTCTTTCTGTGTCATTTGGAAAATGTGTAAACAGACTCTTAATCCCCTACACTGGCAAGGTCAAGATGGGTAACATCACAGCAGATGAACTAAGCTGTTAAAATCAAGCTCTCCTGAATCATCCAAATCTGAGCCCACTTTCTCTTGAATATTCAAAGGGAATTTCTCTCCAAAAGATTAGATTATTTGACCCTCTGAGGCCTCTTATGCATCCACTGTGCAGAGCTCTCGCATGTCATGTCAGCTGTAAAGTGTATATAAGTATAATTCACACCCACATGACAGGGCCAGAGTGATGCAAATGGACCTGAGTTTAAATTAAAACAAAGTCCTCTAGCTTTGGCACTAGAATTGCTTAAATCAATGTTTGAACATTTTAAAAATTACTTCTTTTATTAATGATAAAGAAATGAAATTTATGTTTCACTTCAAACTGGATGGCACTATTTTTCTAGATGTCCCCCAAGCCAAGAGTTATGAAAAATAAATACATTCTCTCAGTTTATGTCAGTGTCTCAGCTATATTTGTTCTCTCTTGTACAATATGTAATGTTCACTTTTAGACACAAATATTCCCTTGTTTTGAGAAGGTTTCATTTGATTGGTTGAGGTATAATAACTTGATGGAAGGAATTTGACTGGAGGTACTCTTCATTAGACATGGCTAGTCTGATCCTTTGAAACATCTGGCTGAATTTGCAAAGGTGATGAATACCCACAAGTCTACCTGAACAGTGTACTCAGATCCTCTGTAAAAATCAAGCAATTAGTAGACATTTGACAATTCAGGAGCTGCAAAAAATTAGCTGGTACTGTATGCACATACAGTTACAAGGAGAAAGCCCAAGAGCATAACAATTGTTTGATTATGACAATTAAAAAGCTGAAGTTAAATTTCACCCTGCACCTTGCTGAACTTTATTTTGTAAAACCTATTCTCTGTGAGGGCCTGTTTTTGAATTTTTGCCAATGTGATCTGACAATAACCAGAATTGTTGACTTTAAGGGCAAGAAGCAAATCTCTTCCATTCTCGTGGGTGTTTGAAACAGAGAGACAAAGACTTGCTTGTATTCATCTTTAGCCATGGCTGTGGGCATGAGAAGAGATGTAGCTCCTGATATGTTTCTATGCTGTGTCAATAAATATATTTTTAAATTATACCACTGGAACTATTTTATCACTTTTTTATAGTACTATAAGTCAAAACCAATAATGAACAGCTGGTGGCTCGGACTATTTATCCACAGAAAAGTATAAAAGCCATCAAACCTTGTGTGAGTTATCTGGACATGGGATCTGAAAATGAGGGATTGGTTTTGCTCATGTCTTTGTCCCTTCCTTGGCCACAGTGGCCAGGCAGACTGAGGCAGTAAACAAATTTAACTTTTCTCAGCAAGTGCATCAGGGCAACCCAGAAGAGTGTTGTTTTCTTCTCCTATCAGAGCAGTGTTAATTACCACTCTGCAGAACAAAAGGAAATTACGGATGTTATCTCTGTGATGCCTGTGAAGCCATCGCAGAGAGAGGATCAGGCTTGTGTCTATGTGTACAATCTAGCCTCATAAATATCGGACGAGAACCCTCAGAGATGGACACCAAAGGGTGGTTTCAGGAAGCGTATGGAATTTTGTGTAACATTTAGATGGGGAAAAGAGTTTCAAAAGAATATACAGGAGTCAGGGGACTAAATTCTGACTTACATTCAGAGTTTTATGAATTTGAACACAGTCGTGTGTCTGAATTTCCTGAGGGTTGAGCCTGGACATATTCCAAGTGATAACTGGTTGTTAAAGGAGGAGGCCGGCACTAGACTGATTATTCTTGTCATATTATTCAACCCTCAAAAGCCTCTGGGATACACAGATAAGGATCTGGTATGGATGAGTCACTGAAGGAAAATTACTAGTCAGAGAAGAAATTATTTTTCAGAATTGTTGACTTTCTTTTTAACTGTATGAATAACACTACACCAGCAGGTGTGCCATGTGCATGGAAGATGCTGCTAACTTAGCAATACCAACATTTTCTTTGAAAAAAGTCCACGTGGCTTCCCATGCAATCACTGAGCCTCCTCAACTGCCCTTTGTAAAGTCTGTTTTGTTCTCTACTACAGGCAGGCTCTGTGCCTCTACAATAACACAGCATCGTAGAGTTGGAATTAAATACTGACTTTTGATGGATTAAAAGTAAATATATAGATGACACAGCTTATAGCAGTCTTTGTATACAGCCAGGAAAATCCTGCAGAGGGCATGCCCTGTGGGGGACAGCTCTGGTGTTTAACAGGGAAACTTGCTTCAAGCAGTCACACATCTCAGTGAGGACAGAAAAGCTGCAATCCACGTGTTTGAGATGTGTGATTTTATTTGCTTGTTCCTGGATGTAAACCTACCATCTGTTGGACAGAAAAGCCATGTTGCTGCTTCTTTACTCTGTTACCATGAGGAGACATTTTAACTACTTTGCCAGTTGCTGTTGCTGTTCAGTTAAAGTCTCTGACTCCAGGTCTATCCTGTCGTTATTTTTATGTCACTCCATCTCCTCTCTTAGCTAATACAAACTATTGAAATGACACAGATATAGCACTGCTGGCAATAATTATCTCTGCTTGGTTTTTGGTGATTTTGTTGGGTTTTGTTGTGGTTTTTTTTTTTTTTTTTTTCGCCCTCAGGATCATCAGTTTAACTTTATTGTTTTCTAATGAAATTGAATTTTAAGAAATTGCAGAACCCCTGCATTGCCGGATAATTTGTATTTTCCTCAAATTAATAACCAGCTCCAGAGAGTACAATTAGGAATGAGAAGTGTGGCAAAAGAAATATGACTGTGTAGTTTTTCATTAAATAACTGAGAAGAAATTGGCAACATAATTATTACAAAGCAGCTGGAATCCTGGTTGGGTCTACTTTATTTTCTACTTTGCAGCCATTACCACTAGGAAGCATTGCCTGTGCTGTGGGACTAAGAGACATATGTCACCATTCTCCTTGGTGAGCTGGTCTTTTCTGTTCAAAACCACTGTAGGATTTCTTTTGAATTGGATAATTTATATACTGCATTACAAGGTTGATATTGGCACCATTCAGCTGTTATTTTAGTGGTGCAATGGGTACAAGGACGGAAATTCTAAATAATCTGTAGGCTGTTGTCTACTCATTGCACGTGTAGACATGAGGAACTGACTAGAAAGAGACAAATGATCTTTTAAAATATGTATATAGGTATATTGTCTTTATTTTCATTTGGATTTATTTTGATCATATATACAACCTATCATAGTCCATTTTGGTTGGTTGGTTGATTTTATGGTTTCCATCCACAGCTTCTCCAATAATTGAGATTTACTCACACAAATTCACATCAGAAATATCCACGAAGCTTACCTGGTCAGATGCAGGTGGAGAATGAAATTCACTCCTGGGCAGAAAGCTTTCTACATATCTCTTCAGCTCTGCTTCTGATGCCTACCTGACCAGAGCACTCTCTCACCCAATGCATAAAGCCTCCAGGTCACCAGCAGCAGGAGTTCCTATCACCCTTGTGATAGGAACATCACAGGATGCCATGTCTGGACTGATACAGAGACCAGCCTTGGGTTCACAACAGGGATAGGCATCCCCACAGAATGACAGACCAGCTTTTGGCTCCTTCCACCTGCTGCCCAGAGGCTGGCTGTGGGAGGGGATTAAGTAGCAAAAAGATTTGGCTTCCCATCTGAGATTTGCCGGCCACAGCAGTTACATCATGTAATATTTCAAAAGTTTCCCAGATTTAGACTGAGTTCTCTGTTATTGCAATGGATGAAAAAGGAAACCCATTTAGACTCGACTTATAATTTAACTTCTGCTTCTCATTTAAATAGCAGTTACTATTATTTTATCCCACTAAATAATATTTTCTATGGGCAATGTTAACCCAAACACTTTGATATAACTTTTTATGATTTCATGATATTTCTTTCAGGAATCTTACCTAGAAGTCAATGAACTTGAATGACATAACTCCACTGGAGTAAATTAGAATTCTCCCAGGACAGCTTTATCATCATTATTGTTATTGTTAATTATTTTAGTTCTATATTCACATTGTTATATTAATTTAAATTGTGCTGTTATATTTTAGGTCTTGAACATCAATTAAAGGGAAAAATTATTAAAATAGAACACTCATTTCTATTATATAAATTACAAACCATTTTGTAATCAAAACAGTTTGTAAATAGGATAGCTACACTTAGACTCTTTTGATCTTTTTTGAAGTGTCCATTTCAGAACTTAGTGTGAGGTGAACGTATAGTCTATTCAGCCAAGCTGAGTTATTTGGGCTTGTCCTGTGTTTACTTTGGGGATGACCTGGCACCACAATGTACTCAAATCATCTAGCCAAAACTGAAGAAATAGAGTGTATTGAACAGCACTACTAGCTCTTATTTTCACTTCTGAGCTGATTGACAGGAGAAAGAAAAAAGAAGCAATCCCTGAAATTTAATAGGATTTCCCACTGACTGGAAGATGTAAATCTGTTTTGTAGCTGAAATCTACTTTTATTTCTGTGCTTATCTTTTCCCTGATTTAGGGGAAAAAATAAATGAGGATTAATTGTTTTGGTATCAGTTTTAAATTCCTATGGTTCTCATCTCTGCATTTCTCACCAATTTCCACAGATGAAATCTGATCATCGTATATGAAACTTAACAAAAGCAAATGCCAGATCCTGAACCTGGGATGGACTAATACCAGACACAAACATAAATTGGGAGAGGAGTGGCTGGAGAGCATCTCTGCAGAAAAGGACCTGGGGGTGCTGGTTGATGGTAAGTTTAATATGAGTTAGCAGTGTACCCTGGCAGCCAAGAGGGCAAACCATATCCTGGGGTGTCAGAGAGCATCATGCCTGTCAGTGTTTAAGAGGCATTCGGACAATGCCTTTAATAATATGCTTTAACTTTTGGTCAGCCCTGAAGTGGCCAAGAAATTGGACTAGATGATTGTTGTAGGTACCTTACAATTGGAATACTCTAGTCTAGTCTAGTCTAGTTTAGTCTAGGCTAGTCTGTATCCTGAGAGGAATTTAGTGCTTACCTCAGAGACTGAGTCAAAGCCTACTAAAGCATAAGGAGGATCTCTAGAATTTTCAACTGGTTTTGGGTTAGAATATAGATTACAAAACCAGCCTTCAACATGCGTTTGATTTTTTTATATTCACTACCATAACCTGTTGCTTAATTTAACCTGTCACAATGAAAGACACTTCTGTCATAAAATGCTCTTCACCAGCATTTTGTTCTGATTTGAAACCAGTTCAAGACCAGATGTCATGTAAAGAAAATAATTTATTCTACCACAAATTTCTCATGTTTTATTTCTACCAAGGGGAAAAAAAGCTCAGCTTTCGTGAAAAAGAGATTATACCACAAGTACATGAAAGAAAAATTTTCCTGCATGAAGCTTAATATGAGCAGTTCTTTCTGGACATCAGAAAGTAAATAGAAGTGCTTCAAGTTTCATATGGGGTTTTCTTTATTATTTTGTACTGCCTCATTCAAAATATAATTCTTCCTGGGGGAAAAAAAAAGCCCAGGCTATCTTATTTATAGTTCTGTCACACACAGATTAGTTTGTTAGTTTGATCTGGATTACAGTTTATGCATGTTGCCAGCTCTGCTAGAGATGTTTGTATTTTCTCTGTCATGGTGACTTAAGCATCTACCATACACTACAGCAGCACAAAGCAGCTTCTCAACAAATTCTTCACAGGTGATAAATAAAAAGAAAACTTCACAAGAGGCAAATGAGAGCCATATAACAGTCTGATTATCACTCAACTAGCTGGCTGTTAAGCAGTGTCTTCCAGAAAAGAAAGACTTTAGAAAAAATAATGCAAGTGCAAGCAGATAAAAAGTTTATTCTTCCCAGTACCCCAGGCACATTTTGCTAATATTACATCTTCCACATATACACGAATAAATATTTAACCCTTTAGTTCATGTATTAAAACTTACTCCCTTTAAAGTCATAGTATTACTTGATAATAGTGATATAATCAGCTTATATGTTATAGATCTTCTGTTAGAAAATATGTATCGGAACTAAGGATTCTTCTTCAGTTTCCAGGTCTGCAGGATACTGGCAATGTTGCTGTACTGGAGTATTTTTAATCAATCATCAGGCATTTTTTCCATGCCTTACATAATGATTCTGTCATGTACACTTTATAAATTTTGAGCCTCAGGCCTGTGCTTGTTGCAGAGTTGGAGTTCTGTATGGTATGCATTAAATAACCATTGATTAAGGAAGATAAAATGTATCAGCTAGTTTACCAACATTGATACTGTGCATTGAGAAAACATATGTATATCGAGTTATGCATATGCATTGCATTGTGTGGTATGTGCTATGACACGAGGAGCCACTGCTTACCCTTGTAAGCTCATTTGAGACCCCATAATTATGATATCTGCATTGACTTAACCATCTGCACTACTGGCTGACATCTTTTGGAATAGTTTGCATCTGTCACTAGCTGTAACTAGCGCAGAAGTCATGTGCTTAAGGCATGTTGTGGACTACAGAAAGACCCTTGCAATGTCTTGAAAATGTTACATATGACCACAGTGTTGAGAAGGTGTCAGAAACAGAGGAGGTGAATTTATATCTAGCCCCTGCCCCCCAGTATAAGGAACTGCTGTTATTCCTACACAATGAATTGGAGACTCTATGTGAAAGAAATAGGCAATGTGGAGTTTTTCAGGAACAGACCTCCAATATGTTCACATGTTTTTTAAAATATTTATGATGTTTAGCTCTTTGAATTCAAGAAAGCATTCCCCTGAGTAGCCTCTGAGCGTCACAAAAGTTGACCAAATATCTTTGAAAGAGAGTGAAGTTTAGATTTCTGATATCACATAACAGTAATAAAACTCCCAAACCATCCCCTAGTTTATAATTTCTGTAATTCAAAAGAAAAGGAAAAGAAAAAAGAAAAAAGAAAAAAGAAAAAAGAAAAAAGAAAAAAGAAAAAAGAAAAAAGAAAAAAGAAAAAAGGAAAAGGAAAAGGAAAAGGAAAAGGAAAAGGAAAAGGAAAAGGAAAAGGAAAAGGAAAAGGAAAAGGAAAAGGAAAAGGAAAAGAAAAGGAAAAGGAAAAGGAAAAAAGGAAAAAAGGAAAAAAAGAAAAAAAATTGCTGAGGAACCATTGTTCTTTCTCTTTTTTGAACTTCCTTGAAGTTTTCCGTGAGAAATATTTGGCTTCAGTAACATTCAGCAGCTCTCAAGAGGCAAAAAATTCAAGCTCTTTGATTCAGATTTTAAATGAAGCACATCTATGTTTATCAGTACAAAGAAGAAGAAATATGCTACTAACAGCAACACAGTACTGGATTAAAAAAGAACACAGAGTAATACTCCAGTGTGAGACACATTGATGAATAATGAAAAAGCAAAAGAAATATGGATCCAGGAAAAACAGAGTTTTCACAGTAGGTTAGTTACATGGGATTCAAATTACACTCAGAAGCTATTCATGTGTTTTACATACACTAGGAAATTTAAAGAAAATCAATCTTAAATATAAAATGACACAAGGAATCCCCTTTCCGTTAGAAAAAAATGTTTCATTGTTTCTGTTCTTCATTCTTGTCAGTTGCAGTAAAACAACCAGATATGGCAATACATAACCCTATTAACCACACCAAAGGAACTGTGTGCTCTTTTATCTGAAGAAAGGTTTCATTTAATGAGGTGTTTCTTTTTTCTGTCAATTAACGTTTACAGCCTCTTAAAGATGTAAAGTCAGTAACAAAGGACATTAGTAAAGGATAAAGCTATTCTCTAGTTCAATACCTTGCACCATCACAGAGGCATAAAATACTGAAACGTGGCTTCAGAAGTAATAGAGGAAAACATGACTCCATCTCACCTGTACTGCTTTCTCCTGACACTGTACAGGTGTGCCTACAGCTAACAGGGGCTGCACACTATTACATGGATCTTATAGGCATAGATAGTGGCATGCCTGCACTAGAACTTGCTAAAGAACAAATAAAGCTGAAAAAAACTTAGATAAATAAGAGAAGGGACTGCACCTCTGGGATCTACAGGTGGCAAAAATCCAGCTCCATCTACTCATAATGCTCAGGTTGTCCCACATTTTCATCTTTGTATTAAATTATTTACTCCCCTTAACAGAGTGTGCATAGAGACAGGTCTCTACATTTGCTGCAGTACAAGGTTTGCTGAGTAGGACTGATCTTCTCACCCTTTATAGAATCACTACCTTTCTCTGTCTCAAAATGGCTGTACTCTGCCAAGATTACTCCCTTGGATTTTTGCCACTTCTAAGAATTATTTTTCATTTAAATTTAATCAAGGATGCTAAAGCTGCATGAAACAAGCTTGCACGCTCTCATGTGCTTGATTCTTAGGCAGCTGTCAACAGTGGAGAGGTCTCAGTGGGTATGTCAGAGGTATCAGGAAGATGTTTCAGCTTTTAAGATGTGATTCATGTCACTGACTGAGAAGGAGATCCTGAAACCTATATTTGTAAAATAAAATAAATTAAAACTACAACTAAAGAAAAGGAGAGGAGCTCTATAACAAATGAAGCAAACCCATAATGTACTTTGAAAGTAAACAAAATGACATATATGACAGACATGAATCACTAAGTTGAGAGCAGATTATTTTTTTGCTTTATTGCTGTGAGCAAGAAATCCCACTAGAATATTGGACCCCATAAACAACAGTTGTCTGCAGGAAACTAGGAGATTATCTGGTGAACATATCAAGGCCGATGATTTGTAATTAAGCAGCTACACAAGAGCAGGAAGCAGTGTATTCTCAAACACAGAGTTAGAAATACGTGTTGCCCTGATGTATGGACTGTCTGCATACAAGATGAGAAAGTGTTCTAACTCATTAGGAATTAGGCAGAGGAATTAAGGCTGCAGTCAAATGTGTAAGGTAAACCATGTGTAGACAGTACAAAATGGATAGCTGAAGGGGAGTTAGGGAGTCTTTCAGTCGTATAAAATGCAGATTGCCCGGCTGAGAGTAGCCAAAATGCCAAATTTGGTTACAGATGCAACAAAATTTGAATTGGTGGGGAAAAACCGACTCGAAGCATATTGCTTGTTTCTGAGGAGACTGGACAGCAAAAGGGAAGAAGAGCAATGAAAAGGTGTGTGTGGATATGGGGGGAAGTGGGGAATAAGGTATAAAATCAGCCAAACAATGGAGGGTGAACTTTCTGATGGTAGGGGTGCAAACACCTACAGCCAACAGTGCTGTGGATCTGCAGACCCAAGCCCATGAGGGTGACAGAGGGAACCCCAATGGACAACCCCCTGGACTCTCCATCAGGTCTATGCCTGGAAAGCTTGGTGTGGGAGGGTGGAGCAAAGATAGATAGAATTGCATCCTAATGCTAAGTGGACTGGGGAAGAAAGAGTGAAAGAGTTGCATTTTAATATGTGTGCAATTAACAAAATTTAAGAGTGATAAATAGCAGCTTCATAACTGTGTATAATAACGTGCAAAATTATATAACTGTAAATTGATAACAGCAGTGTGTCCATTAGTTAATTAGGTTATTGACTTTTTGATTTTTTAGTTTCTTAGCAGCTTGTTGCTAAATCAATAAACATTGACAACTCTTGTACAGGTTATGTTTCAAGGCTGTATTCTGAAGGGAGAGAGTTGGATCGTGAGGTACCAGTTATCTCATTATTCTCATTTGCAGAGTGACTCCCCCTCTTTAAAAATGAAAATGCACAGCCCTTCACACAATCTCACACTATTCTTATGTTGCGGCTTCTAATTCAGGTGTCTCAGTTGGGTATCTTAACTCCAGGGAGTAGAAATCTGATTTCAGCATTCAATGTAGTTGCAAGAGACCTGCTTTATCTCACTGCCTAACACCAACCTGCTGGACATAAACCAGGAGTTTTGCAGCACCCAACACAGATTCACTGTTCTTCGATATATGTTGGGATTCAAGAGGGCTTTCTGCGAGAGAATGGACATGTGAGCAATCCTGTGTGAGAACAAGACTGATAAGAGCCTCAGCCTGAGCAAGAATGCGATAAGGATGTGACCCTGAATGAGGGGGGAGAAACTCGATGAGACAAACGACCCCCGGAAGGGGTTGGGACGGAAGAGGAAGTTCCACAAGGCAGGTGCCTGGCAAGGCTGATGTGGCACTTTTTATCCAGTCATAAGAAGGTTTAAAGCGCGGGCTAAGTTGACTGTCCAATCTTGAGGACTTGTACTGCATGTTACTCACGTGTGCGGGAGAACATTATAAAAGGGCTGAATTAGTTGTAATAAACGGGCATTGCTTGATCACATTGGTCGTGTGCATGCTCAGCTCTCCCGCAGATATATATGACTTGTGACACTATAATGAACACATTTTATGAGCTGCTAATAGGAGGAAATTTACCTGCATGGAACCACTGAGTAATTTTAAATTAACATATTTATTTAAATCAAAGTCTATTCAAAACAGATTGTAAATTCAAAAGGGCAAATAAATGTAAACAAAAGGTTTGGCACAATGTTGTTTCCACTTTGTATTTCCTCAGATGTTATTTCACAATGACACAGTTCTCCAAACTTATTTTTAAAGATACAGTTCCAGAGAAATAAATGATCATCTTCAATAGACCTGCTTTAAAAGTCAGCAAAGATGGGGGGAAAAAAGGACATATTTCTAGAGTCTTTCTATGTTTATTTCCTGTATGGGTTCTGTCAATTTGAAAGATGAGAAGAAAATTGATCCAATATTACTCGTTCTAATTCTGGCAAATCCTAAATCATAGTTAGTAATTGTAGGGACCTTCACTCTAAGAAGGACCTCTGATCATTTATTTATCTTGCTGAGAAATTTTCAAGATATATGGGAATGACCGGCTTGAGTATTACCTCAGATAGAATCAAAAGTTCTCAAAGTTACTGCAAGCAGTAACTTACTGTAAAGAATTGTGGGTGACAGCATGTTTATTTAGAAAGCAAGGATAGTTTCTAGATCAAGATTAAAATATTTTGATAATCACAGAATTGTATGGCTCCTTAAAAAATATAACAACCTTAAAAGCTGTTTTTATTTTTGTTACCATGTAACTGTAATTTCACTATTATTTTTCAGACTGGGTCATTGAAGTAGATTATAGGAATATTCACAATGCTCATATTGCTTGGCAAGAAAACATTTCCCTGAAAGGACATCTGCAATGCCGCTTTACAAAATTCTGTCAGCCTCCAAGAGCCAATGTACCAAAGTGGAGAAATTAGTTTTAAAAGCCCATGAAAGTATTAGCTCCAGTATTTCTGCAATTAAAATGTAAATACTTCTTGTATGTTTGAATGTTGCCATTACTATTTTCACAAACTTTCTCATGACTTTTTAAGGACTTCTACACACTCTTTCTCATTGGATGTTAGTATCTTTATACCAGTCCAACTTGGCATACAGCTCAACATCTGCAGTGCACATATATATATATATATATATATCTGTCTATCAGAAATTAATATTCCAAGAATATATGTTTAGCAATACAAAATAGTCACCTGAAGTCCCCATTTAAAAAAAAAAAAAATCGATCCTTTTAGAATAAATATTTAAAATATATTTTTGCAGTTATTCTCCTGCCCCCCACCCTCAAGTTCAGTATAGATTTACCAAAATCTTTTTCACTCCTACTACTCTTTGGAAGTCTAACTCTAGCACAAGGATTTCTCTGGACACCGAGAAATAACGGGGCACTGACCAAGGCTAAACAGGCATCTCCTTCCTCTTTCAAAGTCTGGTTGTTTTTATCAAATTACAGGAGCATTTCATGTAATTATCTCATGGTTCTTCTTAACTTTATCATAAAATCCATCTCCTGCTTTTAAGTCACTTACATTTTCTATTTTTTTTCTACCAGTGTAAGCTGTAACTTTGATTTTCTCTTTCTGATTTATCAAGTTTGTTTTCCATCCTGCTTTGCTCCCTGTTTTTGATCAGGTAGTCAGGATCTGTATTCTCAGTCTTCTGTTTAGCAGTTCTGGTGGAATTATTCTTGTTGTGTAAATCTGAGTACTGCGATAAACAAATAGCAATTCATATTGCTCTTCCTACTGTCGCTGTGCTTCACTGATAATGGAAAAAATCACTTCTGAAGCCCTTGAATCCCCACTCATCATTTGCTAATGGGCACTCCATAAACATGAATTGGAAGATTTGCCAGTGTTGAAGTATAAAAGAAAATATTTTGTTTGGGTAATTCAGATGTTCCCACAAGATCTTTTAATATTACTGTTGTTGATAATAGGAAGGAACCCAATATACTTCAGAGGTTTTTTTACTTACTCTAGAGCTGGGTTTTCTTCTCCGATAGATTTGTGACTGTTGGCATCTGAAATTTAATAAGTGTTATTTATAATTGTCTAAACTGAAAATATCTGTGGAGATATCTACCTAAAATTGAGTAGGATACACCCCTCTTCTGAAGACCTGAAATTTGTCTTAGCTTCAACATCCTGTTGTCAGGCAGTTTAGTTTAACTCTCTGCAAAGTGGAAGTCAGAGAAGTAACATATGACCTTATCCTGCTGGAAAACTTTGCCAATAAGAGCTATAGAGAAAAGCACCCTTGAAAGGTAATTTAATTTTTATAAGGAAGTGCTGGATTAATATGGATCTTTAGGAAATGAGACCTGATTTCTGCAGAAATCTTCAAGAAGTTATTCATGTCAGGACTTTTACACATTTTCTACTGTCTCCGGGTAAAACTTTGAAGCTTGTATCCAGACATTCTGTGTTTACTTAGTGTTTCTGTCAGTGCAGCTGCTGCTTCAGGAGCACCAAGTTAGCAATTGGCAGGGACCCAGGAAAAAAAGCACTTCTAAAGAGACACAGCCCTCTGCAACATGACTTTCTCAAGAGTTCCTCTTAAATCCTTAGTATTGTCAACTGATTCCTGAGACCACGGATCAAGACTTACGATGTTTAGGTGGTGCTGACTTAAGATGTTTAGGTGGTGACTACCCATATTAGACTTATTTTCACTCCTGAAGCAGCAGTCAAAATGAAGAATACACTATAAAACAACGAACTATATTATTTTTTTACTTTTCAATGCCCGGGTAGATGGTGACTTCAGGAGTGATGACTTCAAGAGCTGGTGACTTACATGGTTGCACTCAAGCCCAATGCAAAACTTTAGGCGGCCAGGGCAAGGTAGTGTCGAAAGCTAAGGCGTGCACAGACTGCATGTACCTTTGGGGTTGGACAGGGACTGCATGAACTGTTTGTCCCTGGTGTCCATCGGAAGTGAGATTTGCCAATTTGCCTTGAATTTTCATTACATATCATGCCATAAATTGCTAAGAAAGTAATTTGGCTGTATTTGCTGGCATCAGTTTCTCTATCTATTTGTTCATTAAATAACGATTACCCTCCTCTCTATACTAAGTTATTTCATTTGCAAGTTGCTTGACTACATGGAAACTAATTTTAAAATTGGATTTAAAACAGAGACTAAAGATTAAACTTGTTGAAGCATTCCTCTCTCTACTGGTTCAATCACTTCTAAATTTTCCAGATCATTTAATTTTTTTCTCACTGCCTTGTTCTGACTGAATAGCAATCTTTCTACCAGGTTGTGTCCTCTGCTTAAATCCTAGGGTGAAAAACATATTCATCAGGAAATCTTTCAGTGAACCCAGTTATTTCTGTGGTCAGTTCTCTAGTTTTGTCAAACTAAAATATTCCCATACAAATTCGAAGATTCATTGTTAATTTACTGGTGCCACTTTCTCCTTCCCCAGTATCAGACTTCTCCATCATTACACCTACAAACAGCTTCTGACACACCTGACAACACTCTTCAACAACTTGTATGTCCTCACTCCCTAAACAAATGCTTCCAATCACAAAAAGCATGCTGACTCTTCTGGTAATAGAATACTTTGCTAGACTTTCTTTAGAGGAAAATTTAGGTAATTAATCTGCCCAGAAGAAATGTGAGCACCTGGCACATTACCACATTCTCAGCTATTTGTTTTCACATTGATCACAAATATAGCTTTGTGCTTTGCTATTGGTGAATATTGTGAAAACAAGTTTTTATTTGCATAACTGCATGGGATATGGTTGATCTTTATTTGAACCTCCTTGTTGTTATGTAGATACATGTTTCTATGGAAGAAGAAGAACTTTCCCTGTTTTCTACTATTCACAATATTCATTATGCACTGTGTTCCTGCCTAAAAATGTTGTTAGTGTAGCTGGAAATGGCAAGAATACCTTTTGACTTAAATAGCCAATCAGGAAGTGCACATAATAAGACTATAAAAGAAGACTAGTCAAAGTAAACAATAGGTGAGCAACTGAAAGTTCAAATGTGTTTACATAAACTGTTGGCTGAACAATTACCAATGACAAATTCTTTAACAAAATAAAAAAGACTTCAATAGGTAGGTCATAGAAAGAACTTCATCAAATAATTTATTCACAGGAAATACTCTGGCTATGAAATTTATTGTTTACAAATGCTTGGTAAAGTGCATTGAAATAATCTGAACCAATCACACATTCTTAAATTTAAAATTAGCAAAAAAAAAAAAAAAAAAAAAAAAAAAAAAAGCCCAACCAAAACCGGAAAACTAATGTAATACCACTTGAGATGGCTTAGAGAAACTGTTTCTCAGTGTACGGCATAAGTGGCAAATAAATACATAAAAGAAATTGTTACTATGCATAAAGAGTGAATAGGAAATGAATACTGCAGAGTTCATAACATCACTGTGTAAACTGCTTGTGAGATATCCCTTGACACTTTTCATTCAGTTTCATCATTCTATCTCAGAAAAGTCAAGGTGAAGGGTGGAGAGAGGATTTACAAAAAATGGTGTGTAATACATGATGGAAACACGGTGATTTCCACAGGGGAGATTTAAAAGATTGGGTCTGTTCAGTTTAGTGAAGACATGACTAAAAGTGGGCATTTCAGGAACCCAGAAAAAGTTCCTAGTAAATCAGATATCCAGCACCCACTGCCCTCATACCTCAAGAAGGAGAAGCAGTTCAATAAAACATGATACAAGCTGAAGCTGATCAATAGAAATATGCTTTACATAGTTTATGGCTGAGGCACAGAGCACACTGACACAACATAATTTTCAGAATAAACTTAGCAGTGTTTATAAAAGGCAATTGACCTTTATATTGATATATGGCCTAGAAAAGTATAGGAGAAATATTACCCTTATCCTTCAGCATAGTTCCAGTTGAGAAGAAATAGTAAGATATTTCTCAAATGGACAAGTGACTCAGTCCTTAGTGGCTGTATCTCTTCTGTGTTCTCTCAGAAATTAAAAAAGATAGGAATTCAACTACCACTCTTGCTGTCTACCTAACTCTAGGAAAACATGCCAGAACCAAAATGCATAAAGTACATGGAAGGTATAAAGGAATGGCTCAAGAAGAGGTTGATTTTAATGAATCTCGTGTCCAAACTGATGGCAAGCTACACACTGATATACAGGACCTGGGAAAAACACATTTCTTTTAGCAAAAATAATATGCCTACAACAAAACCCACTATTATGTAACTTGAATCTAGCAAATGCGTTCAGCCATATTTTTTTTTATCATGTCTATTGTGCACAATTATAAAACAAGTTTGCAGGACAGTTTGTCTTTGGTGACACAGCCTTTTGTCTAAAGGCCAAAATACCATTAACATAAGTAATACATAAAATTTCAGTCTCAAATGTTAGGTCACCTCTTAATGGCAGTTAATTAGTTGCCTTTCAGCAAGGGAATTCCTCAATCAATACCTCATTTCAATATCTCATTGAAAAGATATCTCAATATCTTTTCAAACAGTGTCTGGGATATAGATTCCCCTTGTATTACAGAGATTGCCACAGCGTTAATTTGTCATACTGTTTAATGGAAGGCACCATTGCAAGACATCGGACCCCAGGATCCCGCTTCAGTTTCTGGAAGCTGTTTTTGGATGTGTTTGAAGTATTTG
Source organism: Athene cunicularia (assembly GCF_003259725.1). Classification (NCBI taxonomy): domain Eukaryota; kingdom Metazoa; phylum Chordata; class Aves; order Strigiformes; family Strigidae; genus Athene; species Athene cunicularia. The sequence continues at coordinate 15,642,857 of NW_020799092.1, read as the reverse complement.
ATCTTTCAGAGGGTGAGTTCAAATAGCATCCCGATTTGATGTGTGGTTAGCTAGCTCTATGCTAATAAGAAAATACGATTTATCATCAAGTCATTAAGTTATTTGAGGGAGACAAATGTAATAGGAAAGAGCACATTTTTAAGTAGGTCTTTCCCAGACAGTCCCGTTAATTACTGTCTTTAACAAGTAACCTCAAACTTCATATATCCTCCTTGAAAAGGCATAGGTGGGATGCCTTACGCTGACAGTCAGCTTTTCCAACTTTAATTAGCATATTTTTTCAAATTACTTAGTGCTTTTTATATTAACACTATGACAACCTTTCCACTATATTCATTACTTTGACAGGAAGAAAATTTTGATTTGACTTTTAAGGACAGTCACTTTCTTTTCTTCCTTTTTTTCCTTATGGTTACTTGTCTTCATTCCAGAATTTCTTCTAACATGCAAATATCTATAGCCAATTTTAGATTATTATATGTAATATGAAATTAATATGCATATATTTTGCTTTTGTTACACATATATCTAATATTTAGAAAAATTAAATTCTCTCCAAAAGGTGGTAAGGAGACCCAAATTGTTAGGCCCCCGGACAGAGACTTTCTGTCTTTTGGTTTGTAGGGCTCAGGTAGCATCTCTTTGAAAGGACACCTATGGTGCCTCTCCCAGACTTGTCCCAAGACCACTGATGTCTATGTGAATATTTCCATTTAATACAGCAAGCACTGACTGTGTCATGATCCAGCTGGCCGAAGGAATAATGCTTTAAAGACAGTGAGGCAGCACAGCCCAAATTTTAGCTCACTCTCTTAAAGGGAAGTTACAGACTGTTTTCTTAGCTCTGTGACCACTCCAGAGGGAACAGAGCCCACTTTGTCTAACTTCTCTTTACAAGGTTAAATTCTCATAAAGCAGCACAATAAACTGATAAGGCAGCTTTGCAAAATGCAGTCAGCTTTTATGGTCATCACAAAATACCTGAAAATTGTGGAGCTAGTGCTGCCTAGTTAAATGCTGCCCTACATATCTATAAAAGGACTACTGTATAGGTCTTTACGGCTACTGTCCTGTTGTCTCTTTCTAAATAAACAAAAAATGGCATAACTTAGACTCAGTCATTTCCTCTAAACACCATCAGACAGACTGGGGAAAACAGACACATATCCATTGGCATACTAAATGCAAATTCAATTATAAACAAGTGTTTATTTCTAAGATTTCTTTGCTTTTTTAAAAAATCAGAAGCTATACAACACTAATATTCAAATTCAAACTGAACCCTCTAGGTCCAGAATGAATACAAGACTTTTGTGTTCATATTTCTAAGTGCAAAAAAATTTTTTTCTTCTTTTTTGGCTCTTAATAAGCAATACATTTTAGGTATTGTTTATCTTTTCTCCTAATTTTTCAGAATTGACAGTAAACTGAAAAAATCAATGATTTACACAGTTCTCCCTCATGACCTAGAGTTCTGTGATTCATCACTCCTTTCTCAAGTTTCATTAACTTTTGTCTAAATTCTCATTGTCTTCTGGAGGTGCATAGTTTAATCTCCACTTCATCTTCCTTAAGGAAAGAAATGGTTTCCTCATTTATAGAATAACCAACAATTGTATTAAGTAGCCTTGCTGCACATATGCCTTGAGCAAATCTTTCAACAGGTAAATAAACATGAAGGGGGAAAACAAATGATTCAGAATGATCAGAAGTCTTATGATTTCTTCCTTCTCATTTAAAATAATTTCCACAACAATTGATACTATAGTTAGAAGTTCTAACTGTAGTAAAATCTGCAAATTTTTAACACAGCCATTATTTCATATTTTACAAAAATAAGGAAAAAATTGCTTGGCTAGACTTTTCAATACATCATATTGCTTATATTTATTCCTCTTTGTAGCTTTTTTTTTTTTTTTTTTTTTTTTTTTTTTTTTTTTTTTTTTTAATCCCACATACTGTTCTGGTCAGTAATTTCCCTCTGCCATTGAGTGATTCTTAATAACTAATATTTTGAGATTGCTGTTATTATCAGTATAAGATATTCCAGTGTAAGGGACTAGAAATTCTCTGCATTTTGTGTTGACATTTCCCCTGAAATCAAACTGATGAATTAAGGAGAAGGAAGCAGAATTTAGCTCCAGTAGGTGTTGCATATTGTTTTCTCGTTGCCCAAATCTACACACATGAAAATAATTTTTTCACAGTGAAGCAAAATATAATTTGCATTAACCCCTTCTGTTAAACACTCTCTGCTGCTGAAGTTCTCTAAAGACTGGAGGTTTTCCCAAGCATGTTGTCAGCATCAACTTTCCTGGAAAATGTTATGAGGCTTACTGGGGATAGGGGCAGGAGAGAAGGAAGCTGCAGGGCGGGTTATAAACAAATTATGGTTCAGCTCTGTGCCTTTCCTCACCAGAATTCATACTCTTGCACAGCAGAGTTCTAAATGTTCTCTCCTCCCTTGAGAGGTGAGGACAAAATAGTAAGAAGACAGTCACCTGGACATATTCAGTCACATCATATTGAAGGATGTTAAAGAAGAAAACTAAAATTCCCTAAACAGCATCCATAGGGACATGTCACTAGGGGGGGGGAATAACTGTATCATAAAATAATTTCCCTCGTAATCATAAGTTGAATTGAGCAGATTCTGCAGAGCATCTGCTCCACATGCCTCCATGCATCATCAGCCACAGGTTGCTTATTAGCATGGGGTAACAAACTGTTTTAGTGGATCCTTATAAGCCAAAACTGTTGTGGGAATACAGCAAAGAGCTCAAGGGCATTGTCAAAGTCTGACGCATCTGCACCAGCAGAGAACCTGTCAAATTCCCAGACCTATTCTGAAAGTGGATCACACACCATATTTAAAAATAAACCAGCCCTTTCTCTGCTCCCCTCCACTCCCTAGATCTGTGGCTGTCAATGTGGTCTGGTGAAAAAAATCACACCCAGCAGCAAGTTACCCATGGAGTCTGAAAACTGGCATATTTCCAGTGATGCATTTCAGTTTGGCATTATTGCAACCATAACCATGATATTTGTTGCACATTCTTGTGCACTAGTACCAAAAAAAGTGCAAAGAAATACAAACCGGTATTAAATGTGCCTGTGGTATACACCATAGAAATCTATCATCCTTGCAATATATCAAACACAGTTGGATTTATGATTAAAGTCTTGAAACTTTGTTTATTTGTGGTGTCTTGTGGCTGCTTGATGATCTGTAAAAGCAGTGTCATAGTTTAGGTTTCTTCTTTGGGTAAGACTTTTTCTATTGGAAGACTTTCACACTACAGCTGATTCTAGAGAGATGTTAAACAACAAGCCTTGTGAGAGGGTAAATATAAGGAAACCAAATACTGTGACAAAAAAAGGAAAATAGTCCAGATGGGTGAACTAAGTCTGAATAATTTTGCTTGATTAAAATAAATTCTCACATTGTATGTGCCCAACATTGTCCTTTTTGCTGTTGTTGTTTTACTAGACAAAGCTTTCATGTGTCCTATATATAACATATATTACTCTTTATATATTATTTTGACACATTCTTTTAGACCTCTGTTAAGCTCACTCAGTGATTTTGCCAGTTGTGCTGTAAGACTACAGACTAATTTCCCCATAGCACTGATATATCTTTCATGAACTTACATTATTAACTAGATTGTGAAATGTCTTCCAGACAGCCTTCTGGTGTTATGAACAAGTAAGGTCTATGATCCTGTCTGGTTTTGTAAGCTAGGTCAGGTATGACAAATACTTTAACATGGCTTCCCAAAGGGCCCTTGTTATCCATTCAGGTACTGTAGGAAGTTTTACTGATCACATAGTTGGTGACAATCTTGCCCATGTAAACCAGGTGTCATGAGGAGCCAACACAGGAACCACCTCTCACAGGAGACAAAGTATGAATTAGGGGAGGTCATGAAAGACCTGAAAAAAACCCTAGTAATTTTGTTGCAGAATCCTGGGCTAGTTCCCATATATTGCAAAGCCATGCAGAATATTTGTCGTAGAAGTGAAAGCAGTTAACGATTCCCCCTTTAACAGTGGGATGTTTTGGATGCCTTGTGACTCATGTCAAAATTCTATTCATCAGAGAAAAACACTGTAAAATTTGTGCACAATTTGCTGTTGCTTCAATTGATCATCATCAAAATAGCTCTGTGCATTACTAGGTTCAGTGCTCAGTTCATTGAGATTGCTCACATGGATGAAGGCACTTTCAATTGCTCCTCTTTCCTTGCCTGGCTGAATGTTTTCCATATGCTGTGGGACACAGAGGAAGGGAAGGAAGAAAGGCAAGGAGGTTCAGAATGGCTTTTGGAATAACAAGCTTAGAAAAGGAATTTCCATCTTTTTCTTTCTGATGCTGTTAAAAAAAACAAGATTCTGTTACAAATATACATTATACTATAGTTTGGGGATAGGTAATGCTCTCAAATTTTAGTTTAAAATGCTAATTTACTTGCTTTATATATCATTTAATAACAGAATTGCATGTTTCTAAATCTGTTCTCTTTGTATGGCATGCAGACCATGCTGTCCATTTTGAGGGTGGAGGCTTGCCTCTCCTACTTGCTGTTCTAATTTATAGCTAGGGAGCCAATCACATTTTTCTATAGCAGAAAGACAGACTGGATTCTCCAGTTCATACTTTCACAGTATAAACTTTTACAGATACTGATCCCAGTGGATATTGCAAATGAAGTCTGGTGTGGAACACACATTGCGTTCTACTTGGTCATTCACTCTCCAGGAAGGATAGCGCAGTGAGGGCAGTGTGCTACCACCAGTCTGACCCAGCACCATTTTACACATCTCACAAATACAGGGGACTGTGTGAGTAAGAGGAAGGGACGTCACTATTAAGTATGTTGCGCAAGCATTCTAGGACCCATGCAGCTCCCAAATACCAGGCTTTGTCGTGGGGCAAAGACAGAGCTAAGTACTGGCTTGGATTCATAGGGGACCCTGTCACCCACCATGCACCAGGACATATGTTAGCACAAGTACTCCTCTACTAGCATAGCAAAAAACATCTCCAGGAGAGTGAGGAAAGGATACAGCAAGGTATAAGAGTACAGTTCTTGCCTCTAGAAACTAACTTCCTTAATATGGACAATATCCCAACCACTCTCTGCCTCAGAAATTTGCCACCTACCACTGTAAGTCTTCTCCATGAAGTGTAAGCAGGTGTTCACAAGAAAAGGAATAAATCATTCTCAGAGCCGGAGGCTATGCCACTCATAGTATCTGTAGTTACTGGTGACAATGCCTCTCAGCTGGCCAGACTGATGTTTCTAAGATGTCTTTTCCCATAGAACACCAGGCTGCTGCTGTGGCTGTGACAGATTAAGATGGTGGGAAGACATGAGGAGGAGCAATAGTGCCCCTTCACTGATGGAGAAGCAGGTTAGGGGTCTGGAGACAGAATTGGGAAAGTTTCTTGTACAGCAGAAGCTATAACAAAACTCCTGCTTTATTTTTCTTGCTGCAGCAACAGCTTTTTCCTGTCTATCTACAAACTTATGTCCTCACTTGTGTCTGGCTGCCATCCATCATTTACATTATAGGAGTTAACAGCAGGCTATCCTGACCCTTTGTCTTTCAGCAATATTCAAGAGCCATTCAGAAACAGATACTAACGCTACCCCAGGTCTAACGGCATCATTTGTTCCATGTGTACAACTATGCTCATAATTTACTATCTTCTGTGTCTTCATCCATTCTTGTCTTCCATTGCAGCTGCTGTTTGGATTTAAGATGGCAGGATATACTCATACTCATACTATACAGCATGTCCCTGGCATTTCTTAGTCCAATCCCATCTCAGTGCCCTGCAGCTTAATGCTAACCTGGCAGACAAACTGCCCTTATCTATAGAGATATGCTTACTTGTTGATCCAGTTGATGAGTGGGAAAGTAAAATCATCTCATAAAGGATTTACGGGCTACTGAATAGGCATAATGTTGGGATTAACAACAGAGGAATTGATATTGCTGCATGGAAAATCACCTCATCTACAAAGTCCATTGCACATTTCTAAGAAACATAGATCAAAGTGCAGCTGCTCAATTCCTCTTTCTCTGTTAATTTGTGGCTCTAGCAATTCATGCCACAGAGGGCACTCAGGGACATGTTGGAGGGTAAGGGAATATGATCATCTTGGACCTCTGTGAAGGCAAGGTATTATATAACTGCAAAATCCTACAGTTCATAATAGACTTAGATCCTGCTAGGAGTCTTGACAGAGAAAATGCACATGGTATTCAGGACAGCATTAATCACAGCTATTTTGCATCTTTCTTCTAGAAGCATCAGTCACTTCAACAAGACATCATCCAAAGCCTGTGGTTCCCACTGCATGGCAGTGTTGTTCACTGAGTGGAAACACCCTGAACTCTGTTACTGCAGTCCATGACACGATCACAGCCAGTTACTGCTAATCATTGCCTCTGCTATCCATTTGAAGTATTGTGCTCATAATGGCTTTTAACCAATAAGGGATGATGGGCCAGGCATTGCCAGCCAATTACGGACACCCTGAGCAAGTTACAGGACACAAGGCTGAAATCCAGATGGCTTTAACCGCTCAGTGATAACACTGATTCACTGCCTCAAGTAGCTTACAGTTAGATGGGGATGGAGACTGCAGATAAAAATAAGGAAACCAATCAAATGTGTACACTTACTGCCCATTACAACAACGGGCTTCACCACAGCTGTGGCTGACATGTCAGCAGAAAGCTGTGCTTGTGTTGCTTCCCACAGCGCAGAAGCTAAAGCGACTGCAGGAGGTGAGAGTCATTCAGATTGCATCTCACCTCTGCCATGGTATTTGCCTACCTCTTTCAGAAGCTACAGGATTTATGCTCACTTAGATTTGTTGCAAAAAAATTCCAGTACATCAACTATGTCCTACCCTGTCATGCTGAATCTCTTGTTATCTAACCTAGCACTTGTAAGAAAGGAAGGGCTGATTTTATGTTCCACCCATGAGGGGCAATATTTTGGAAATGTAGTGGTATTTTCCTAAAAGACACTTTTGCACATCTTGTTTGCTGAAATGTAGGAGGTATGGTAAAAGTGAGATCCCAGCTGTACTGGAGCTCCAGCTAAACTAATAATCTGTGACTATCTGAAAGAACAGTTGTTTATTGCACATGAGCTTTTCAGCAGCTGAAATGTAAAAAATAGCAATCATCCTAAACCAGAAGATACTGAGGAGGATGGGAGTGATTTGTGTCAAGGTTGAAAATAGCATGTTCATTACTACGGCAGACTGCACAACAAAATTATTATTAGGACACAGAGAATTCAAATATCATTTTCACTTTCCTTGAAATATTTGTGCAGATCTACTTTTGTACAAACAAATGTTCGATAAGAATGTTTCGTTCATTGGGGATACAGTCCACAAGCTCAGATTAATGTAGTTCTGGGCAAAGCGGTGCCTGCATATAAAGCAAAATACATTAGTGTCACAAGCGCTTTCCTAAAAAGGTAAAGCATAATTCTGAATGCTTAGTATGAGAAACTTTAAAGGATGCTGATTGTCAGCCCCTTCTGAAAAATTGCAAGCTATTTTTAAAATGGGTTCAGGCTATCTGCCCGAGAAATAGAGGCACCTGAAGTTGCTTCACACTCCTTTAGCATTAAGTCCCTGAATATATTGAAAACATGTTTTGTTTGTCAGTAATGTTGGTAGGGATTAAGAAAATTATTAAGAAGGGGGATGGAAAAATCCCTTTTTAACATGATGACAACAAACACATACATAATTAGTAGAAAGGAGAATAAGAAACTGTTTTCAAGCTTTACCAAGACAACAAAGTATTTGGCTTTTTGTATGACATCGCAGCACCACAAGATGTTCTCACTATAATTAAGAGCTCCTAAATTTGTATGGCTTAAGGCTTGGATAGCAACCAAAGCTCATGGAAAAGCAGTGATATAATATTTTCAGATGCCAAACATGGTGTTACATTTTCACCCAGTGAAGAACGCTGGCCCAGGCTCTGACCACAATAGGGTCTGACCAAGAGCACTCTGCTGGCCACAAACCACTCAAGAAGACTTCAATCCTTGAACCCTATAGAGTTAAGAGAACCTTGGTGCTGTCTTTGTCTTAAAACACCCAGGCTAATCTCGTGTTCTACAGACTCTCTGAACACCCCTCTGTTAGGGCTGTTTGCCTGCCTGCATGCTCAGCAGCCTTGGCAGTCTGGAGCAGCACTCAGGTGACAGAGTACGCTGAGCTGCAGTTTCAGCCCTCCCAAGCTGAAGTGCATAGTTGATCAACTTTTATTTCTACATAGCTGTTCTTTGAGAAGTACACCAGTAATGTATTTGGTGACTGAAAAAAATGGTTTCCCTATCTTAATCAGCCTCTTAGCACCAGCTCCTGTTAATGAAGCTACTGAAGAGGGCAAACAACTTGTGCAATCCGTTTTATCACTTCCCCATCCTGCTAGATTAATCCTCCATCTCTTCCCGCCAGAAATAGCTGTGAATTGACCTTAGATTCTGACAGCCTTATTCTTTCACTCCTGGGTATTCACCTGGGATCCCATGGGTCTCAGGGCACACATATGTACGTCTTGCACCCCCTGCTTTCTATTCTGGTTCAAATTCTGATTGCATTCAGCTTGCTCTTTGACAAAAGCATATTTGCAGCTAGAGTGCTTCTATCTAAGTATATAGCACTTAAATAAATTATCCTGTACCCTTAGTGCTGACCCTTTCGTAAATTTTCATTTAAAGTACAGCATAAAAACTACTGGTAAAGCAAAACCCAGCAATATGGTTGAAAGGAAGATGTATCGTGACATGTGTGCAGTGATCATCAGTTTCCTTTAAAATGAGACCATATTTCATCTTTTCACTATCTCCTGAGAATGTTTTGTGCAATTCACAACAGAAACATTTGAAAGTGGGGTGAAATTGCCTTTTTAGGAATAAATATCTTGCTTATGTTGTCATAATCTACTTCTCCACTTTGTTACTATTTTCTCACCATCCCTTGCACTTGAGAAAAAAAATGACTTGTCTATAGAGGCAGACAACATTTTTCAGGAAAATGTGTGTTGTTTTCCAGTTTATTTAATTGAGCTTGTAATTTTTTAACTGAATAAGTTAAAGTGAAATAAGACGTCGCATTTACAAAGACCATCCTTATATAAGCATGCAACATAGAAATAGAAATTATCAACGACCTCTATAAAAACATTTTAGTTCATGGTTTTGTATATTTTATAAACTTAAAAAATCAGTTTCAAGGCTAAAATTTGATGCTGATAAGCTTTTCTAGAAACACAGAACAGAAAACCAGAAGAAATAGACTCAGAGTATAATGTGAGTATTGTGAAATTTACAACATATTTCAGTATTTTCTGTGGAAAGTTCAAAGTAAAATGTTTTCCTGATTCTGGAATCATTGAATGTTTTCCTTATTCTAGCCATCTATATATGTAAATATTTTACAACTCGTTTCTCTATAGTAATCTCTACATCATTAGTGCACTGACAATCATTAATTTTTAAAGATTTAATTTTTTTTTTTAATTAAAATTTTAAAAAGAGGGAAAATGGGAGAAACATTCTCATATGATGTAGGAAACATCTTAAGCTCTTCAGAAAAGCTTAATTTTAGGATTACAACCTTTAAAGTGAACAGTGAATCATACACTGAAGAATACCATCAGCATTACTCTACCTAGGGTGGCAACTGAAAGCTAACTTGGAACTGTGAGCAGAACTAAAACACAGCCCTCCGAAGCAGCAGCCTGCATTGAACACTGGTTTTGAAGCCATGTTATCCAGCCTATACACCAATCAGCAGCTGCAGTCACCCAGCACTTGCACCACACTCCTTTTCACCAGCTGTGGAGTTTTATTCTGTGTGATGGTGCCAGAGTCCACCACGATCTGTGGGAGATTATTTCACCAGTGCTCAGTGTTCACTTGTTATTTCTCCGGTGGCACTTCATAAGCCCATGGTGTTCTTGCTGTACCTAGCTGGGTCCCTGCCACTTTCCCCAACTCAGGCCCTCCTGATCTTGAAAATGTTTGCAACCCTCCTTCTAGTCTATTATTACTTGGATGATCACAGGAATGCATTCCCAAACCTTCCCATCTGGTATGTCCTTGCTCACAGTGCGATGAGACCTATTGTCTGGTTAATTAAAAAAAAAAAAGAAAAAAAAAAAAAAAGGGAGAAATGGGGCCTAGGTGCAGAGGTCAAAAGGACAAGTTTCAAAGTGAGGTGACAGTCTGAATCTACTAGTTGCACTGTTGCATTTGGTACATTTCTTGCCTTTTGTTTTCAGCAATATACATTTGAGAGTATGCATTACTGAAAACTTTGGGTGCAGTGTTTGTTTTACGTGCTTCATACAGTAATGCAGACCATTAGTTTACTGAATTTCAGTCATTCTCCTCAATACACCAGAGGCTATATTTGCTATCTACATACTTTTCTTAACATCTCTGTAACAGTAACTTAGAACCTGATGGAAGCAGTGCTAATTCATCTTCAAGCACCAGAAAAAAATTGCTCATTTCAGAAATTATGATGTGAAGACAAACAATGATTGTGATATGATTCTGAATGTCTCAGTAACAATAACTTCTATCCTTCATAGGCATTTAAACTTTGTTTCTCACTTATATACTTCTATGGCATTGCTTAACTTTTGGAAACTCTCCCATTCTGGAGAACAGTTTGAGGTGAATATGGCTGCTGTTTCAGATGACTGAACCAGAAAAGCTGTTCATTCAAGTTTCTTATGTTTGTATACTTTTAGTATGGTACCCTTCTACACCCTTGATATAAAAGTAATTTAAGCTGAAATTTGAAAAGATATTTTCACATCATCGTCATCATCACCAAGATCTATTGGGAGTCCGTGACTTGGGGCAGCCAGTAACTTGGGATTCAGCTGACTGTTACATGAGTACCTCCTGTGCATGTTGGAGCATCTGCAGCTTCTTTCTTGATTTGTTAGTGCAATCCCGGGGGTGACATTTAGATCCAGATCTTGGAATCCTACACGGGCATGGCTGTCATAAGAAGCCTGGACCCAAATATGTGAAAGGACTGTTTGTCTTCTATGCAGGTACAGAGCTCCAACAAAAAGGCAGTGTCCCAGGATCACGTCCACACTTTCACAGATAGCTCTCTAGAGATGACTGTCTGTATTTATTCAACACAGTACCTGGCCTTGGGCTTGCTTTCATCCTGTGCAGAAGTCCTGTAACCCTAAGATATCATTATTTTTTGTGACTTTTGAAGACAATAGTGCCTGAAGTAGCTTCAGGGTCATGCTGCAGTCTGCCGAAGTGGCGCTTCACAGTGCAATACCAAGGCTATATATGCTGCATAAGTGTGGGCATGGTAGAAAGTGTATATAATAACATTTAATGATGCAACAACTGTTGGGATGGCATCATAGGACTAGGTAGGATAAATAGAGTTAGATTTTACATAGATTTATCCCCACTAAGAATTGAGAGCAGCTCCTGGAGAAAATAATCTCTTGGATTTCACCACAGAGAACTCGGTTAAATCTAAAAAGGTCCTGGGAACAGACTAATACACAGGTAGCAAGCACGAATGACAGGGGAAGCAGGATGTGAACTGGGGATCTGAGCTATTAAACACTGTAGACAGAGTACCCTGATGGAAATACAGACCAAGCAGCAGCTAAAAGAGAGACAATTTTGAGGGGCTGACATGTATTACAGACGTGTGATAGATCTCTAGTCTACATCTGTTCCTGAATGGAATGGATTTGAAAGCTTGATGAAACAAGATCACATCCTCCAGATTCATAGACAGAGAAAATGCACTGTACAGAACACCCAGCTATCACAGCGATAAATTTAGACAGGCTGATAAGACACTGCCTTACTTTGGTGGAAGTGCTCATCACAAAATTGTACTTTCAATGACTCAGTGTAGCACCTCAGTAAATCCAGCCGTTGTTTTTTTCCTCTTATATATCTTAACACAAAAATAAAGCAATCCAGCAGAACCTGTGTCCATGTTGGATGATCAAGAAGAATCTCAACAAGCATTCTACTCCCACAGTGTGCTGTAGATGATATGGCTTGCTACTGAGCCTTTTAAAAATGGGTTGCAAAATAATGGAGTCACCCTGCCCAGAATTTGCTAATGATCCAATCTAAACTGCAGTATTAAGAATGGTAATGCACTGCACTTAGATTAATTAAATAAATAGAAGATAAGAATCAGAAGGAATAACATGGTAATAAGTCCAAGACAGTGTAGTTGTGCTTGACAAGGAATATTGATTACTGGGGTATTTCACATTTGTTATGCACTATTGCACTAAGCACAGAGAAAAGTGACAGCTCTGAAGTAATTACATAGGAATTGTCAGTACATTCATTTGTGTCTGGGTTATTTCACTGCACTGGCATTTCTATAAATTATAGCATGTCACCTTAGATGTACACAGAAGTTAAATAATTTATCCTCCAAATAATCATTAAAACAAGAGCAAAAAGGACCCTTTCCAGGAATTTGGAAAAAGTCCTAGTAACAATTTGCAATGCCAAAAGATTTGTTGCTTTTTTTTTTGTTTGGTTTTTTTTTTTAAACTGAATTGAAGCTAGATTTAATTGTTTTCTGGTCGTCAAGGGTGAAGAGAATACAACAGCAACTTTTTCCAGTGCTCATACTTCTGAGATGTAAGCACTCAAAACTAGACTGAAGCAGACTAAATTATTTTTAGGAGTCCATTAGTCAACTGATACTTGTAACTTGTGTTCATGAAGTTAACTATGCTGAGATTGAAACAGGTGACCTATAAGAGAAGGATTAATGAGATCCATCTTGTACCTGAGTTAAGACTACTTGATTTATCTAGTCACCAGTAACAGTCTAGAGCACACATCTTGTTCAAAGAGTATATGAGCTAGTAAGAGACACAACTGAAGCACATAACTGTTGGATGAGTTCTAATATACTATTTGAAATTTATGAGTATCCTCAGAGCTAAAACAATCGGCTCAGATAATTATCAGGTCAATGCCTTTTTAGAGAAAGGATGCGAAGCTCAGTAAAATCTGGGGGTTTTTTGGTTCACCGTCTGGAGATAAAAAAAGGAAAGAGAGAAGGGTAATGGTAAAAGAAATAAGCCAGCGACGTGGCCTTGCAACAAAGAAAGATAGTGGTATCCTGGGCTGCATTAGGAAAAGTATTGCCAATAGGTCAAGGGACGTGTTCCTTCCCCTTTACTGACCACTGGTGAAGCCATATCTGGAGCACTGTGTTCAGTCCTGGGCTCCCCAGTACAAGAAAGTTATGGACATACTGGTGAGAGTCTAGCAAAGGGCCACAAAAATGATTAAGGGACTGAAACACCTCACCTATGAGAAAAGGCTGAGAGAGATGGGACTGTTTAGACTAGAGAGGGGAAGGTTCAGAGAGATCTTAGCAACATATATAAACACCTGAAGGGAGGGTGCAAGGAAGATGGGCCCCAGCTCTTTTCAGTGGTACCCAGTGGCAGGACCAGAGGTAGTGGGAACAAACTGAAACACAGAAGGATTCCTCTGAAAGCAGGAAACACTTTTTTACTATGAGGGTGTCTGAGCACTGGCACAGGTTGCCCAGATAGGTTGTGGAGTCTCCATCCTTGCAGATAAAAGTTGTCTGGACACAGTACTTAGAAACCTGCTCTAGGTGTCCCTGCTCGCACAGGGGGGTTGGAGAAGATGACCTCCAGATATATCTTCTATTCTCAACTATTCTGTGCTTCTGGGAAAGGGAAAGGACAAGAACAAGTTACCCAATTTCAGCAGTCTGAAACATACATATTTGTTTCCTACTAAAACAAAAATACAAAATATATCCGGTTGATCTTTGTCACTTTTTTTTTTTTTTTAGCTAGCTCACAATTTATTTTTATAGTATTTTGAGGTTCTACTAGAATTATAAACCTCTTAATTTTTAATCAATGCCCTTTTTTTCCCCCTGCAAACAAAATTGCTGGACTGCTTAGCTAATGTTCTTGAGGTTTTCATGCTATTATGCTGTTCTTTGTAAACTGTTCCGTTAATATAACTATATCGTCCATGTCAATGATAGGCTTATATACTGCATCTCTTGTACTTAACCTTTTTCAGCTGAACAATAGAAGAGTCTAGAGTGGAAAAGATATTAAGTTGATGATGTCTATGATTCATGACTTTAAAAAGAAGATTCTCAGTGACACATAAGCAGCCAAATCTGGAGATGTAACCTATCCCACATTTTGTGTGATTCTATATAATTTTTTTTTAAACTCAAATTAGGGAGGAGATTCCTACCAACTCTTCTCAAGAAATTTAAAACCAGGACTCAAGATGCTGTTTTCAAATAGTAAACCTCATGGACATATTAGTTGTTTATATAGTGAGTATCTTAAAATGTTACAAACTACATATTTGAGAAAGCTGAAGCAGTGTTGCAGAAAATATGTATGTCATAGCTCACTCATAACTAGAAAGTTAAAGGACAGTTTTTACAATCCAGTCTTGCTGACAGTAGCTGAGAAAGGTATTTGAGTTAACCTGGCACACATGCTAAAAACTATTAGTTCATAATAAAAATCTCATGGTTGTTTCTGAATCTAAGGTAGGATTTTAATTCAGTAATAAATCCTCAAATGGATCTAGATTTTCAATTTACTTCAAGGCTGAGGATTTTACATGATTATGCAAACTCTTCTAGATCTCTGCCATTTACATAATAAGGTTTAAATATTACACAACACTATCAGTGTTCATCTTCCATGCCAGCCAAAGTATATTTTAGATGTTGAACTGGAGGCATATGCAGATTTCTTGATTAGAGAGTATTTGAGGTGAAGCTTCTAGTGGTTTTCTGTTCTGGATAGGCTTAGCAGCACTGATTGAATAATGCTTCATTATGTTTTGGCCTCTGACAAATAATACAAGAGAAAATAAGATATTAAAAGACAGGTAGATTTCTGTCTACATCTGAGAATAGAGTTCATCAGCTTCAACTCTGGACAATGGTTCAGGCAAGTTTGTAGTTCATTCATTTCCAGATGATTTTGTATCTGATCTATTTCACAATATTTCAAGTGAGTAAATTTTAAGACATGAGTTGGTCAGTTGCGTATAACTTCACCTTTCCTCCCTACTTGCAACATCAGTGATTCCACTGGGGGCACCACAGTGAATTACAAACTAAAAAGATGTTATATTTACTTCTAGATGCTGGTAACGAATCAGATAGCATGATCCACTGCAATGAAGGGAGACAATTATTTTTGAAAAGCTGAGAAAAATCTCTGATTTGGACTTTGTTATTTATTAAATACTTCTAATAAGTTCTTCCCCTGATGGCCATCACTCCTCATGTGTCACTCTCAGCGATCCCTATATTTCTGTCACAGTCAATTCTTTCTAAAGGTCATTTTTATTCTGAGTGAATTTGATAGTCAATTTTGATAACGGTTTAACTCCCCATTAACTGTTGCTAATTTACAAGAGAACTCCTGCAGAAAACAAACAAGCAAGCACATAATTTGATGCAACATCAGTTTGGAATACCAAACAAAACCATTAGGAACAGCACAATAGCAAATACAGGTGATTTGGGAGAAGGGGCAATCAAGCAAATACCAGAGATATATCATTCTTTGAGAGCTAGTATTATTTCCTTCTTTATTAATCTTCCTGTAGGGTTCAGAAACATAATGAAAACACTCACACACAAAGACAAATTTAAAGTCAAAGTTCATGTTTAAGAATTTTGATGTGTAGTAAATAAAAAGTTCATCCTCTTTCTCAGCTCATCCATAGGGACAGAATTTGAGAGTCTAATGTCTTTCATGTAAAGGAATTACATGTAGCAAAGCTAGCCAAACTCCTCTAAGTGTCTTTTGGCGCATTTAAAAAATTTCTCCCACTCCGTTTTACATGACAAATCATGCTGCTGCAAACACAGTTTATGAGCGTCAGTGAATAAGAGGTTTATGTTAAGTCCATTTTCACTCCTGAGATCCACCCCCAGTCTGTAGACCTCTTTGTTGTGGCCAACAGTGGTGATGCAAATCTCACTGGTCATAAAAATTATTTTCCCTTCTGTGGGTTGGTGGTTTGGTTTTTTTTTGGTTGTTTTTTTTTTGTTTGTTTGTTTGGGTTTTTTTTGGGTGGGGAGGGGAATAAAATCAATAGCATGGATAATTCTGAAAGAGCATTATATGTGCACATTTTTTAATTAATGGTAATTTGTTCTATGGAAAACAGGAATATTTCTTCTATGTCACCACACCTTTAAATGTTACGTTCAATGTAAAGCCTGAATGACTGATTATCACCTAATGGTGTGAGACCTCATTGTACAAACAAGGATGACTATTTCAATGAGCTTATACTCTAAGCAAAACACTGTGGTTATAAAATTTACAAAACTATTTATAACCACATAATTTCTAGTGTCTGAAAAAAATTAATCAGGCTTTATAGCTAAGGCTGTGTAAGAAACAAAAAGACCAATAAACTGCACACTGCTTAAGTGGACCAGGATTGTCTGGCAGCCGATAGGGTACACTTCATGCTTTGGGGAGTCCCTGCCACAAAAAAAAACGATGAAAGCAACAAGGGACAGGATATGTTACTTAAAAGTACAGAATCTGGTAGTTACAGAGAAGGACTGAAAAGTCAGGGAAGGGGTTTCAGTGTAATATATAGAGTCAATAAAAAAAATTATTGCCAGCTTGAAGGATTTAATCATCTGGCATAGTCAAAGATGTTTAAAACATCACCCTGTCAACAGGATCTAGTGAAGTCAAGAAAGGAGGAGAACTAAAGATGTCCTTTAGGACATTTTTTTTTCAGTTTACTGGCAGAAACAAACCTGTCAAATTACATTATTTCAAGTCAACAACAAATGTATCTGTCAACCCCAAGCAAAATATTTATTGTGCTGATTTTAGGGAGAGGGTAGGTGGGTGGGTGAGGGGTTTTTCTGGTTGAATGTCCTTTTTGTCATTTTTACCTGTACTTTGAAGGAATTATTAGTTGGAATGAAATTCAGTACATTTCATTCTAAGTTTTTAACAGAAAGAAAGATTTGTCTTTCTTCAAGTGTTCCTTTCTTTCTACCCAAAGCTACTTAATAAATTTGTTATGCTATTTGAATTAATAATAATTTCTGTTGACCTATTTCTGGGGGGTAAGCAATTGTTACAACATTCTCACCAGATGAGCAGTACCCAGCAGAACCAAACAACAGGTTTTCAGCTCAGAAAGACAAAAGACAGTTCTTCCTGTATTTATTTTGAACCACTCCCGCAGCATGATGAAACTAGTCAAACTGACTCCTTGATCATCCTTTCTATGCAGATAAATCTCCCTGGGGAGCAGGGCTGAGGTAATGCCAAAGCCACTTCTCTTTGTCAGATCAGCTCCCAAGGGTCATGAGTTGACAGAAATGAGTTGAAGGACACTTTAAGCTGTCCTAAACAATACCTATCCACAGAAAAAGAAAAAAAAAAAAGCTTAAAAGTGGTTGAAATTCATCTTTGTTCTCAGTCTTTAGTATGGTGTTGGGCACAAATGGGCCAAACTACAGAGACCAGACATCAGATGTCTGCCAGACAAATCCCTCTCCCACTGCATTGCCTTTCTCAAGGGATCACGTGTTGCATCTGTTGTACCTGGAATGCAGTCCTTTGGTTTTGATATGACATTCGTTTCCACAGCAACCAACTGTGAAATAACTGTAGGTAACAAACTATAGAGGCAGGATTGCTTCTAAACAAATTTATTTTTTTTAAAAAAAAGTTTCCCTGAGGCTATCAGCAAACTCTAATCATTTTAACATTCTTGATTTCCTAAGTGGAGGAGTGACTAACAATTCCAACCTACAAATCAAAATACAAAAAGAATGGAAAATACATTTAATTCCATCTATATAGACATGCTCCAAATTGTCAGGTACCAGGCAGAATTTGAAGTCTCTAATAAGCTTCAGTTGCTTATTTCCCAGCTATTATACTATTAAAGGTTATCTTATCACCTGAGGAGGTACTTTCGTATTGAAGCTATAAATAAAACCATCATGGTTCCCCCTAGGATATGAAATTTCCAGACCAAACAGACTACTTACAGTAACAATAATCAGGATGGCAAGTATTCTCTAGTACATTGGCAAAACCTCAATCTTCAGTCATGAGGTTACTTCAGGAAGTCACTTTTTTGCCTATTTATTACAGTAACATCCTAAACATTCCAAAAGATTAGAAGAATCAATTACTTGAATATTTAAGGCCAAAAGTTACATGTAGAGATCTTATCTGCCTTCCACACAACACAATTCATGTTACATCAGCCAATCATTGATGTAAGTATGACAGTTTGCATTTAAATAAAAGTTTCACTGCTAGGGACATAGCTGCTTGACAGTAATACACTGTCCCAAATACAGCTGGAGCCTGCCATAGACAAGAATGACACCCACCTCTGTTAAAGATGACACCTGACACAAACAAGTCTGTGCACTCCTGAACTTCAGAAGTTTTTCTTCTTGGAGAAGGAAAAAAGTCCAAAGAGGATCTAAGCCTCCCTTTGGGAAAATTCTCAAGTCTACATTTAAATTTATCGTTTCTGGGGACAGCACTCATTTAAATTCTGTCTTAGAGGGGCATATTTTCTTGACTGGGAGCCTCAAACATTTAATGTGATGAAAAATCTTCAATGTAGACTTTTCCAGCAGTTCACTGCTCACATTATAAACTCACTGTGTTGTTAGATGTTGTGCAAATGGACACAGTCCCTTCCAGAAAGAAAGTGTTTTGATATAAAATAAACAATAGTAAAAGAGAGAAAGGTGGATAAAGGTCAATGCCTTATTTATTCTGGCTATTTCAGTTAAGCAATCCCATAGAACTTCATTAAAACACTGAGAAATGTAAAAAAAAAAAACCACCCCAACCTGGAATACCATTTGTTATTCTAGCCATGACACTGGTGATTTCTGGAATATAGCAGGTTTTGATGAGGGATGTGGAAACATGGAGGATAATGGTGTGACATTTTATTATTCTGTCCATTTCCCCATCCAATACATAAACAAAATAAGCCTCGAAAGCTCCCTATGAAGTAGGGTAGCACTGTTATCCAATTTTATGATGGGAAAATGAGGCACAATGGGTTAAAATGACCAATACAGAGACTGAAGTCACACTAAAACACTGTGGCTCAGATTCAGAATGAAGCCCACCTAAGTCCTGCTCCTTTCTTTTAATATTATGACTGTGTTTTCTAAAGAGCCCTGAATACATTACGGAAACTGCCTTTCTTCTGTCACTGCATGGGCTGCCATAGAATGCTGAATGCAAATGAAACAGAATCTATAGACATATCATCCAGAGCACAGGGATAGGAATGCTTGTTGAATATGAGCTGGAAGGTATTTCCCTTACCCGGTCTATGCATTTACCTCACAATATTTAATTCCTTCACAAAGATTAAAAATGTGCAGAAAAATAGGTAAGGCTTTTAACTTTCAAGCTCTTCACCAGCTGTTCTTCAGCTCCATTTTACTGAGTTTTCACTTACTGTATATCCAGATTGACTATGAAAATGTGGGAGGTGCTGAAAAATCACAGAACCACCTGAAAGTATGGAAGGATGATAAAAAATAGGAAACAACTGAGAGACTGTCAGAGCTCACAGACGGCAATCTCTCTGCTTCATAAGTTTGATTTGAATTACTATCACCCCAGAACTCTCAGTCAATGCCAGAATACAAAATTAGGACTATGGCTAATACAAAAAGCTGCCAGAGGGCAATGCTCCATTATTTTTCTTAGGATTTTGTGCTCAGCAAGATTACAAAGAGGGCATTCAGAAATGAAATGCTTTATCTTCCTCTTTGGGCTATTAAAAGAACAGGGTCATTGTGATAATAATGAGAACTGGACTTGTGAGTCTTTAGGAGAAGCTTTTTATATTGTAGAAACATTTTGAACAGCATTATGACTGAAAATTGTGACAGAAATTAGTATCAGTTTTGGAAAAAAGGTTTGAATCTGATGAATACTTTGAAGTTACCCTCATGGTTCCTAAGGTAAAAGACTTTTAAAAAAAAAACAGACCAACACCTTTTTCTTTTTATAAAAGGTTTGTCTCTTGGACAATAAATCTAAGGGTTGTTAGTTTTCTTTTGAATCATAAGGCCTAACCATTTCTTTCCTGTTTTAAAAACAAGAATAAATAGCAAGAAAGCAGTTCAAGATTCATTTGCATTGGGACTACATTGAGAAAATCCACAGCATATCCACTTGTTTGGAAGATGGAATAAAGATTTAACCTTAGGGACTCCTGCTCCAGAATGCTGAGATTCAGTTTCACCAACAGAGCTGACCAGTACTGGCTTTCTCTAGAGCCAGATGACCTGCAACCATGTCCTTCCATGCACAGTCAACTGACCTTATTTGCCTCCTTACCCTCTCCAAGTAGTTAGTTTGGCTGCTTGAATTTTCTCTTCTGGCTCAAATTTTACTGAAAGACTGTTGTAAATTCCTTGTGTCTAGCACTTCACATAGTGTAGAAGAGCCCTAAAAGATGAAAAATTAGTTAATAGTGCTATTCTAGTGAAGCTGTTATAAGGCTATATTTGTAGTAGTGTGCAAATGCCTCACTGTGGGAGGTCTCATATATAAGCAAGCATGGCAACACAAAGCCATTTTTCTTTACTCACTGTCCCCACTTCAGCAAATCTTGCAGACTAAATAAGGATGAAAATAGAAGAGGAAAGGAAAACACAGAAGCAGGGTTTTTTTGAACAACTTAATGCTATCTTCCTGGAGTAGAAAACAGAGTGTGCATCATGCCCTGTCCATTCAGACATGCTACAATATAAAGCAGGTGAAGTTCATTACATTTTGGCTCTGGAGGTGTGTGTTATCAAGGTACACATACTAACTGAAGCCAGAGCCCTTGCTGGTATTCCCAAACAGCACAGTAAGCATGCATAATTCATTCACCCTTCAGCTTCAGCTCTGATCAATGTACTGCAAGGTTTACTATAAACCGTATCTACTATGTAACTTAAATACTTATTGAATGCATGTATGCAACAAACTATTTCACTCATCTTTTTCCAGATTCCAGGGTCATGTCAACTCTTCCTTTCTCTAGTTAGAGGAATCCTTGAAGCATTTATCACTCTACAAAATGTTTCCATTAAGTTAGGAGAGCTTTGTCAGGAAGGGGGAGCTGATAACACATGCGGTCTTTAAATTGGTCAGCAAGGAATTTACACATTCTTGAAGCTTCAGACACAGAAGAGTCTGTTCACAGCCTAATACTACATCTCATTGCTTTCATCCTTGGGGCAGTAAAGTGCAATAGGGATCTTTCCCAAAAGGGAACTGTGCAGATCATGTACAGGCCCTCGTTCACCTTTTGCAGTGCTGCAACATTGTAGAACATCTATTTCCATAGTTACCTTAATTCTCAGCACTTAGCATAAACTGCTCTTCAGAGAAGTTGGAAGGATCTAAATGATGAGGTAGATTTTCAACACCATGCAAGTTATTTCCTAAATGCTTATAATTATGTATTTTTAAAGGGTAGTCCCATAGAAGGGACAGGAGACAACTGAGTCAACAAACCAAACACAT
>NW_020799092.1:15602949-15621129 GCF_003259725.1 Athene cunicularia | reverse complement strand
TTTACAAAAGCCAGACCTGACTGGAGCCCAGTCCCAGGGAGGCGGGAGGTCCTTCCCCAACAGGAAACTTTGCAAAGTGAATCCACCTCAGACAGACACTGCCCCTGCCTGCAAGTGGTCCCAGCTTTTATCCCCAAGTGGGACACCTGACCCTTGTTTACTTAACGCAGACACCTGGGGCTCATTTACCCAATGGCTCTGTCTGCCAGGCCGGAGCACCCTGGAGGGAAGCCTAAAGGTAAACTCACACCCCCCCCCCCTTTTGTGAAGGGCTGTGGGAATCACCCATATGTCAACCTTAATTTGGGGCTTGGGGTTGAATCCCCAGCATTTCAGGTGTCATTTGGAACCTGGTTTGAAATACAATGGATGAGGCTTTAGAGGGTCTCAAAAACTTTTTCAGTCATTTTGTTACATTTTTTTGTCTGGGAGCAAGGTGTCATGTAGAGAGAAAGAAATTGCACATATCATAAAGCACATCAGTCAGGGTTTTCTGTATTGCATCTGTGCTATACCCTAAGAGACAAGGACAGAAAGAGGTCAAAGTCCTGTGTGTTTTAGAGACTAATGCCTACATGTCACCAATTTAAGTTCAGTGTTACATACACATGGTATCAAAAGGCAGAGCCCAAACAGAGGCCAAGTGTTCCTGTGGTAGAGGCACATCTGGCAGGTTAGCCAGATGTGGTCCTAAAAGCCTCAGGGCTGGGTGTTTCATGAGGCAGAGCACAAGGTGCCTGCACGGTAAGTAGGTGTGCTTGGACCAGTCCTGTGGAAAAGCATGGACCCAACCTTTCATGCACTTACCCCCCTAGGCATGCCTGAAACCTGCCAAAAGTACCTAGTTAAGCATGGCCTTGCTCTCATTTTGCATGGAGAGCTCAGATTTGAGTGGAGGCTTGGCTCTAGACTAGAAGCAGAGCATAGCTGCTGTTGCTCCTCTCCGTGGTATGGCAAGCACCAAAAAGGCTGATATTTATAGTCCCTTAGAAGATCCCATCTTCTGAAGATTCAAGCTGAGCACTAGCATATGATGTTGTCTTTGACCAGACAAAAAGGCCAGTGACTTTATTCATGGTTTCAAGACCTGATAAACATAGAGGCACATAGAAATCTTGACTACAATAGATCCTTAAAAAGGACAAGCCTCATTCTAACTGTTTTTATCAGGAAAAGGTCAGTGATCCCTTTTAGCTGGTATGATCCTGCAATCGTAAAAAGACCTGGGAATTGTTGTCAGAGTGGTTATGACATTCACCTAAAGCTGGTACGTCGGCTTTTTCTTTTCTCCACTATTTTCACACAGTGGGCACCTCAGAGGCTTTTGTGTTCTGGAGTGAGACGGGAGATAGGAGAAACGATTATCCTGAAAGACTAGGATATTATGCAGTCACAGCACAGATATCTTCAGAGTTTTAGGAGAGAGTTACACCATCTGTACAATGGCTGGAGCAGGCCCTGGCTCTGTGGAGGTGTGCAGATATATGAGGCTGTTAGGGTTCTTTCAAGCAGTTTTCTGTCATATAAAATGTTACAGAAGGCTTTCTGCATACAGATGAAGACCCATACCTTCACTTGTGTCATACAGTATCACAGAGAAGATCGTTCTTTTAATCATTTAAGAGCTGCTGCCCAGAGGTAAAACTGGAAGAACTTCACTCCTAATGCTCCAAGAAAAGGTATATTTTCTCAGAAAGACCTTTCTCTTGGTCAGTGTAAGAACATCTGTTGTGTTGGGTTTTGTAACATGGGGCACAATAACATACTGGCCACATGACAGAGCATTCAGTTTTGGGGTGGGGTAAGGATCTCAGTTCTTTGGATAGCCATTTTCCAGGGCTTCAGAAAGAAGTCAGCTCCATCTGGCCTTTGACACTGCAGCACAGGAGAGAAGCTGCTGCATCGCTGCTCAAGTGGATGAGTTGTGGATGTCCTGCCATAGGGTGTAAGGTGGGAACAGCTGATGAGTCTCACAAGAAAGCCCAGGAGCCTTTGCCAGTTGCATGGGTAGCAGTAGCCCAGGACATATGCATGCTCCTTGACACTGAGGCAACCTTGGTGTCAATGACAGAGCACCCAGTCTTCCCATATGGGCTAGGATTGCACGCTGAAACTAAATTTTCTAAGTGAATTTTGGTTGAACTGCCTTGGAGTAGATAGAATCAAAACAGATCGGAAACCAGAAGGTAGCTGCAGGGAGATAAGACCTGAAAGAAAAGTATCTTTATTTCTTTATTTTAAACCTGAGTGGCAGTTTTGCCTGCTTGATGTGAAAATATCAATCAGTCTAAGTGATAGAGCTAAGGAACAGAATCAAATATGTGAGCTTTAGCAATGTAATAGGGAAAACTTAATCCCCAAACCAACCTTACTTTGTCATAAGTGAGCTATACTGTATTTTGAGTTTACAATGATCAGGGATTATCCTCCAAAATAAATAATAGACTAGCATCCCATATCTATGGCAATACCTGAGTCTGAAGGTATAAATTGGAAACAATGACCTTGACCTTCTTTCTCAGAGGTGCAGACCAAGACAATTTTTTTTATTTTTTTATTTTTTTTAATCGATTAAGTCAATAAAGTTGCTCTTAGGAAAGATAAAGTAAGAAAGAAGAGCTGAGGTGCTTCCTATTTCTTCTTCAGATATTATACTAGTTTTTCCTCTCTGCTTGTCCTTCCCTAGTTAACACCCCTAAATTGCATGCAGAGCCAGGTCCATGATAAAATCCCTCCATCAGATCCACAGACTATACTGCCAGACTCAGTCGGGGAAATGGATTGAAGAATTTAGTGAGATGACAGTGTATTTAAATCCCTGCAAAAGGGAGAGAAAGAAAAGCTGATAAAACAAAATAATGACCACATCTCTCCTGTTAGGTAACAACAGTTACCCTAGGGCTGGAACATTTCTATCTGGAATATAAATGCCAGGAGACTGCTATATCTTCAAGGATGTTTTTGTGACCATAATGAAAGAAATAAAAGCACAGTTTCCCTATTTTTCTTCTCACGCACACATTTTCTTCATGTATGGAGAAAAATATAATCATCCCTTCTGTGACTGAAAACAGCTGAATTACTGCAACTTGGCAAGTTATTGCCCTTCAGGTGAGCCTTGATAATTCAGTGTGTTCATACTTAAAGCCATATTTGTTTAAACAACCTCTCAGCTTTCAGTCAAGCTGTAGATCTGGGATTTGCAGGAAATATTAGTTCTCCCTCTCTCCCATTGGCTTCCAAATGCTTCCTTAATTATTTTTTGTTGTTGTTGCCATACAGGTATACTGCAAATTCCATCACATACATAACGAAATCAGCCATTTAAAACAATGTCAATGTTAACGAGATGATCCATTTCATCCCCTTATAGAAGCTAATGAACCATTGTGAAATTATTGTGATGGAAAGACACTGTCTGCTTGCAATTAGACTGATGAGCAGAGTTATTCTCACTCATGAGTGGGTACTATAAAGTAATTATTTTCATTCGGTTTTGTACCAAAAAAAAAAAAAGAAAAGGCTATATCTATGCACAACTAAGCCTTGATTACCTGGCATCTGAAAACACATTCTCAAAAGGATGTTTCTAATTTTTGTCTTACAAGAGAGAATGAAAGTGGCTATGATTTTGGAGACCTTCGAGTTGATCTTTTGGAGCTTAAAATGGAAAGTCAGTTTTAAGTAATTGTAATAGTGTATAGTATTTGTGAGATCATATAAATTTATCCATAACTGTCAATATGCAGGAAAGTCTAGCTCAGCCCTGTGGAATTTTTATACCCACCCACAGCTCTAGGCCTATTTTACCTCAGGCAGCTTTTGCCCACCCATAGCCACTATCCTTGATCCTTTTATTTGATTCTTATTTGACTTCTGGCATATGCAATGACCATTAGTAGTTTTCTTAATGGTGCTTCATAAGTTGACAGTATCTAATCACTTTTCTGAGATCTTTCAGTACTTGCCTGACCTTCAGATATCCTTTTAATAAAGCTTTCTTAGTAGTCGTCATCCTGTGACCTTTAAATAACAACATATCTAGCAGTACTTTGGTTACGGGGGTGAAGAAAAGCTATGCCAGCCATCCTGTGTTATCTCTTAATTACTTTTTTTACAGGATTTTATTTTGTAGCTCTAGTAATCACAGCCCACATTTAAAAGGGACTGGGACAAGTTTTTTTTTTAAATCAAATACTTCTTTACTTCTCTATGTCCACTCTTCTCTCAGGTATGCTTTCCACAGATGAATTATTATCTGTATCCTTGTGTACCATCATAAAGTTCTGCTTATTTTCCCATAATGTATTTGAAATGCTAAACAGCATTCCTATGGCAAAACAAGGAAGGAGACTTGCTGATAGGACATGTTTTATTACTTTCAGTGTCAGCTACCTTTCTGACAACGACTCGGCCTCCCAGGAAATGGAAATAGTTTCCTTTTTATATATGTATTTTGTTTATTTGTTTCCTTACTAAGGAAAAAGAATGTAATATTTTTCCCTCCATAAACACAGATCTTACTAGCTGTGTTGGATCTTATTCAGGATGCTCAGAACAATTATTTTCTATACAGCTTTTGCCTCATCTTTACAAGAAAAGAAACTACCCTAAATCCTGTGCCGAGGATGAGTTGGGATCTTTTGGTCTCCTGTTTCCTTGAACAGTTCCATTGTTTTAAATCTAAGAAAATACTTTTTTGATGAAACCATTTTAACCCCCCAAAAGTGTTGTTTTTCATATCTACTTAATTACCTATTATTCTAACCAAAATGCTTTTGCTATTTACATGATTTTTATTCACCATGCTCCCTTCTATAGTGATTATCTATCTATCGTAGCCCCAAATTTGGCACCTTTATCTCCACTGAGATACAGAGTGAGGCATACAGAGCAGAATGCCATAAAGTGCTTTCATTATCCACCTCCGATAAAAATTTTTATGTCCTGGGGACTTTGTTTCATTAATCAAATGCTGATTTCTTATGAAGAATTAACTCTTAAAAGTATAGAAATCTTCTGAGATATTTACTCCCCCTCAAAATCTAGTATCTTAGCAGAAGCTCAGTTGAAACTGTCAAATATGCAAACCTTGATGATCTGCTGCTTTCAACTTGTTTTCATGCACTCACGTCACTCTCATATTTTATATCTACAGAGTATAGTTCTCAAATATCAGTACTACAATTTTACCTTTAACAACCTCTGCCCAAGTTAACAGAAAGTTGATTAAGAACAAGGTATCATCAAAAAGCCCCTGCCTTTTCAGTCTGATTTTTTTTTTCCTTGACTGTTATTACTTACAGTCTGAGATTGAAACACTGTTTTAGCCTTTCCCGTTTCTTCCACATTACAAAAGTTTCAGCTCTGATGGGAGTTCTAACAGCTTCATTCAGTGTCATGTTCCCCATCACTCACTCAAAGCCAAGTAACCCTACACCCACTGTCTGAGGGCTAACTCAGCAGCACCATATAACACAAGACTGTCTTGTGTTGTGAACCATCTAGTTTGAGAAAGCTGACGACAGCTCACCTGAACAATGTAATTCTCCACACACAGGAAAAGTTAATATTTTACAACACATCTGGGTGCTTGTTCCAGAATCTCAACGAAAATGTACTTAGCAATTTTACAGTGCTTACTGTCTGCAAAATTATTTGCAAAAAATGGCTGGAACCTCCAAAAGGGATGTGTATATAACCCTACTGTAGGCTGGTAAATGAAAGCACAGAGATGAGATGTGCTCTGTCTGGGATCACGCTTAGCCATGTACAAGCTGATAGAAGATGGAAGATATAACTCAGTCCCCAGAATTAAATATCACAATATGCTTAAGCTGATTTTCACTCTCAAGGCAGTGAACTTATCCCACATCCACAGTGTTAAGAGCGTTTCTTTTTGCTAGGTTAAATAACCAGTGAGTGCTCATCCCAGACTTTGTACTGCTCATCTATGCCAGTTCAGGGGCTGTATGGTGAAGTAGACTGGGGAATGGATTAAAAACTATCGTGTTTCTTGGTTCATTTCACTACCCTACCCCAGAGAAGTTTTTGCATTCTGAGAAACATGTGGACTAGAATATAGCATCCAGTGTTGGGAGAGTGTGTAAGATGCCACATTCTCTGGGAGAAAAATTTGTCAAACCAGGCTATAAGGCTCAATCACAAATACACCCAACACAAAAAACAAACCCCTCCTGAGGAATACTTATTGCTAGACAAAAGTAAGTGTGGCAATGGATTCCAAATAAATTCAGCAATATATAAAGGCATACTCCCAAAATGGAATAGCTGTGCGCATGAATGTCATTACTACTAGAAAATGAACAATTTTCAAATGCAGCACATTAATTGCATTTTGGGATGATACATGTGTGAGATTTGTGTATGTGGTGTTAAATAAAAAAAAAAAACAACAAAAAAACAAAAAACAAAAAACCCCAACAAACTAAAAAAACAGTAAAGGGCTTCTCATTATCCCTGAAGGTTGAAAACAGCAGACGCCTATTGAAAACAAACACAGCACACAAGGGGAATTCTAGCAAAAATGGTGATCTTGAAAGACGAGAATTTGTGTTTTCATCAGAGGCTTTCGAGGGTAAGGAACAAAAGATCTTGCTTCTTTAATGTAACCCATATATATTCAAGCACCAGGAGTCCCAACAGAGATGTTATTCCATCTGTAACACACGCTCTTTGTTCGCAAGGGGCAGAGCATTCCTCAAGCACAAATCTGTTGTGCAGCATCTCTCACACAGTAGATGGCTGATATATCATTTGCCAAGATCTCTGTGCAATAACTGAGAAAACAAGACAGAAACATACTCAGACCCCAGACAGTAGGTTCCCTCCCTATAATTTACCATAGAACTTGTCCTTCTTATCCTAAAAACATACACACTCAGGCTCTCCCTTTTCTTGACACAGAAAAAAGTCTCTGTGTCTTGATGAAAGCTGCTTTTGCTTACCTTAGACGGTGCAAGATAACACTTCTCACAATAATGGCAAGGAACTTTCCATTCTTCTCCATTAAGAAAAGCAGCATGTCATTAGATGGCTTCATGTCAATAAAGGCAATCAGGCCAGCAGTTCTACCCTTGTCATTAGCTGTAAGCACATATTTTTTCCAAATTGGCAAAATTAAGTTGAAAACTAAAAATAAAACCATTTTAAAATACTTTAAAACACAATACTCTCCAGAGCTGTTAAGAAATCTAATTTTACAAATGGATTTCATTTATTAATGGATCTATGTATCAAGTAACATTGAAATGGCAGTAGTCAAAACTTTGCACTCAAATCTAAACGGAGCAGAGATGAAAGGATACTTTTCCTCTATAATCTGTTCTGAACCCAGCTTGAATCCTTAGCAAGGATTTCCATGGGGTAAAGGATCATTTTCATGCAGAGATAAGCCTCACGTTTCACTGACTTTGGTGTGTCCCAGAGAGACATCTGTGGGATTCCCCATGGGACGACACAGACCTGGCTCACATGCAGCTTTGCTTCTGTCTATCAAAGCATGAGCTTCTGCTGCAGCTACTCCTGGATGTGAGATGTGCGGGTCTCTCTCCTCTGCTCCATCTCCCAAGTACTATGGTGTTTTTAAGTGCTTAATGCTCCATCCCTGGGGCCTCTACCCTTTAAAAACAAATGCCACAATTTGCCAACAAAAGCTACCTGACGCGAGGAGAGGGGGTGAACACACCTAAAGTATGTGGTGGCAGATGCACATAGACAGTACCGTTACACAAGCTTCAGTCTCCATAGGAAAAGAGGATAACTACTCAAGTGAGATTTTTTCTATACAACTGTTATCCTGAATCAATGTAGTAACTTTGGACTCCTGTCACAGCTTATTTCTTCACATTAACTATCATGTCAGTACACACTGAAGAGTGTACAATATTCAATATTTTATTCTGTTTTGGAAGTTCTAATTCTCTATTTTCCAAACTCTAATTTGTCACAACTTCATTCCATTTTGAATGGTTAAAAAAAAAGTCTTCTTCAGTTGCATACTAATGCAAAAATGCAATTTAAAAGTTCAACTTGCCTTACTTTAAAAAAAAAAAAAAAAGACAAACAAGCCCAGCACAATATTGGCTCAGTATTCTTAACTATCTGGCTCCACATTTCTTCTCTCCCATCTAAAAACACAGACATGCCAAAGAGTATTCTTGTTTAAAAGGAACAACAGAACTTCTGTAATACACTAACTGCATCTGGAATGCAGTCAATTCCAAGAATTGCCAAATGCCTTCAGCTCCGCAAGTGTTAAAATTATATTAACACTGAGGGAACTTTACAGTTTCACAAACTAGAAATCAAAACATCAAAAATAATAATGGAATTTTTTATTTACTTACTGAAAGAATTTCAAGGAATTCATGAAACACAAAAGTTTTCCAACATATGTTTTGTGCTAAGCCTGAACTACTGGGCTGTTTTTTGAAAGTCCTGTATAATTGTAAACTCTCACTGAATCCAGCAGGTGATCACAGAGTTAGGTTTTTGCTTATCTTGGGGTCAAATGAAGAGTGTCTGGATTCTCTTTGGTGAGAGCTTCAGGCATTATGTGGCTGTAGTGGCTGTAGAGAGTGGACTAACACACTGGAGAGGAAAAAAATTATTTTCCGCTGTGAAGTCACAAGAAAAATTGCAAAGAATAGTATAAAATGTTGATGTAACCTATGGAGGAAGGTATACATATCTTGTATGGAATTGTGGATCTCTCTTCCTGCAGATGCAGCAGTAAGAAAAGTTACACATCTCACACCACCACCACCTTACTATTCAGAAGCAAATGGACACAACACTGTACAAACAGAAAGTGCTGTGTTGGTAAAAGACATTTTGAAAACCACAGCAGCAGGTGACAGTACATTACTGTGGAGATTAATTACTTCTCATGCTTCCAGAAAGTCCATTAAGAAATCTAATCTACAAAATGGGCTCTCCTACACACATTACTTGTCCATTAACATTCTGAGAGCATCTAGCAATTAGGCAACACGGGTGATAGCATGTGCAGTCCTTGTGAAGAAGTGAGAGCAGGATTTCAATAATATTTTTACATTGGAAAAGAAACAGCATAGCAACAAGATGTACAGCAGCAAGCAGTACCTTTGAACAGTCTGCCCAGTACAGGTGCATGGCAACAGTCTAAAAAAAAAAATGAACCACTGAATCCAAATAACTTCTTGTTTTCCTTTGGTTAGAATTTCCCTCTTTGCCGCTTTCCTTTTCCATGATAACTGTTCTGTATTTTTCCCTCTCTCTTTCCTTATACTCTATTTCTGTCAGCATTTCTTCTGCTCTTGTTTTATTCCTTTTGGTGTGTTTAATAGCACTATGTTAATCAGCATTTCTTGACATTTCTCATGTCTATTGTACATTCTTTTGCCATCATTTCTGTTTGGAGAATTTTGTTCCTTTCTTCTTCTGGGACTTTAATCTTAAAATTTTTGTCTCTTGACTACTCAGACTTAGCTGAATTGCATTCCATGGGCGGGTTTTTCATACTGTGATAAATCAAAGGAACTCAATGAGACCTTTTATCAGCAGAGAAAGCTAAAATAGTGTAGGAATATATTTCCAGTAAAGAATTTTCCTTCAAAGTACTCTCTCTCTTACTCCATCCCCCTGTATTTTTGGTTCCATCCCACCTCCTGTGCAGCATTTATAAGGTTGTCTGATCTGGCCCTTTTTTCCCAGGCCTTTAGCTTCTGCTGGCATTTAACTTGATATTGATAGCACTTCCCTGGCACCTCTCTAGCACAATTATACATGACATTAAGGATTTTTATTTTGGGCAGCTGAGTCTCCACAACTATTCATGATTTGGCATCTCTTTGAAGCTTGTCAACAAGGCTACCAATTATGAAGATGGTGGGGTTTGTGATGTGTATATAACATCTGTCCAGCAAAAACTGGAAAGTCACCAGCAAATTTCCTGCGGTCTATAGCAATTAAAATCTAAATGGGTTTTAGTCAGTACATCCATATCATGGACTTGATTTAAAGATATCAGAATGAAAGTTCTGTATCCCACTGTTAATATCCAGTGAGTATATCTTCCTTTAGTGCTGAGGATTTTTATTTCAGCCTTAATTTATTTTTTCTCCCTTACCTGTTTCACTTCTAATTTCATGTTCACCTGGTTCATAAAACACTTTTATATTCCTTTAATCTCTGTCTTTTACTCCATTTTCCTCCCTTTTATCCTGTACACCCATTTTCACGCACTGGTGATTTAACTGAAAATAAGGCAAATGGAATTAAGAGGCAGAACTCATGTAGACTGGAGATATTCAGCTCTAGACTTCACAATCCATTATTGCAGATGATTCAGAAATAATGTAGTTTGTCCTACTGCGGTGTTTAGTATGGACAAGATGGCCATCGATTCTTAGATAATTGCATTACAGAAAGGGCAATAAGTACATAGAACAGGTTACAGGACAGAATACTAAAGCAAGGTGAGATTAGTCATAGTATAATAGAATCATAGATGTTAGGGATGGAAAACACCTACATAGTTCCTCAAGACCCTCTATCTTGCCAAGCCCAGATGCTTCCCACTGAAACACAGTTTCAAATTCTTTGTTGAGTCTAACTTTAGAGGTCCTGGTAGTTATTCACCTCCTACTTCTCTGAGGTCACTCTGCTGCTTAGGGAGACGTCCATTCACTATCAACTTTCATGAACTGTGGGGCCAAAAAGCTACTCTTTCTTGAATAGAAAAAGTCACATTGCATCCCACAGTCAGATTTATGGGCTCCTGAAGCAGGAATGCTGAAAGATGAAATGGTGGGTGTGAGAGGAAACCACATGTGATGGCACTGATTGTCCTGACAAAGACATCAGCAGTGACTATCAAACCACTGCATTACAGCCTGTAAACAGTGGAGTCAGCAGAACGAGCTGTATGAGTTGCTGGAGGTCTTGAACAAGAAGCAGCATCCATTAGTGGATGGAAGGAAATGTGACTGCATTTTTAGAGATCCAAGTAGCACTGGGCATACTAAATAAAGTAGGAATGCTTTTGAGAATTTGAGAGATGCTGAAGCAGTAGAAACTCAGGAAGGAATCTGAAAGTTTTGCCTCTGGGTAAACTGAAAGAACTAGATGGAAATGGGGAGGCAATCTGGAAAGTAAAATAAGCAGCATGGATAATACAGCATGTAACTCCTTACCTTTAATGCAGCTGCAGGAGAAAACTTAGGAAAGAAGTTTGTTAGAATATGGTAGACCTTGTCCTCCATGTAGCAAAGAAGAAAAAGGGATAAAACCTGATTATTATGATAAGCTATACAATATTTTCCTTTTCAAAGAGTCCAGCAAGAGTTGTTTTATATGGAAAAATGTCACATGTTTTTAAAAGCCTCAAGACCATATGCTGGACTAATTTTAGAAGAAAGACTAGTAGAGAGAAGGATGGGAGCTGGAACAATCCTGTGCTAAAGATATTTTATGAAGTGTCATATTCTTCAGTAATGTCTTTCTTTAGTCACTCTTCCTTCAGTGAACCTTTTGTGTTCAGCTGGGTTTTCAGTACTGAAAGAGTTGTATGTGAAATAAACACATCTTGACAATACAAATCCTTACTTTTGATTTTCTTAACAACAGCAAAAAGACTGCTGCATTGTCTTGTGTTCCAGAAAATTAGTTTTCAGACTATATGACTACTAGATGATAGTGTCCCACCTTGTGGATTAATTCTGAAATCTGATTGTTTGAGATTAGATGGATACTTAACCTTGATGTTCACTTGAGACACTATTGTGGAATTACCATCAGTGATTTACTGGTTTGGGCACAGCGATCCATTTCCATCATTAACATGTGATGGAGATTTTAGTGGTCCTTTACTTCAGTTAAAGAAAGTGTATAATGTTTTCTCCATCCTTGGATATGTTGAAAACCTGGGTAGACAAAGCCAGCAGAACCACTCTGGTTCACTATGCTCTGAGCAGGAGTCTGGCACTAGAGACTTCCAGGGTGATATCTCACCTCAACACTTAAGTGAAGAACAGCATTTACCTTCACTTGATGTTACGTTTTTAGTGGATTTAATGATGGGGATTTACAGTGTTAGTGGGTACTAGAGATGAAATAAGAATGCTTTGGCAAGAGGCAATATTAAAGTTACTTTGTTAATGGGGTGGAGGGTAATCCCTTGGAGAAAAATCAGGATCTCATAAATTAAGCTGGTGGTGTCTTGCCAACTTCCAAGTTTGCTGAAAAAAAGTAGGGGGTTGGTTGTTGATTAACCATGTAATTTTATTTCCTTATGTGTTACTTGGACTTTTTGCTTAGGTTTTCTACCAAAATGGAATTCAGGTCAGCCCACATATTCTTGAGTAGACTGTATGAAATTCCCCATAATATGCTGGGGTTTATAAAGAGATTTATGCAATCTCATACTGCTGTTCTACCTGACAAATAATTAGGTTTTAATTCATTGGATCCTAGCTACTGTTCTATGCAGAGCACAGAACAATATTTTTCCATGGAATATTTACACTCCAAAAATATTTACCCTATGATATCTGTAAGGTAAATGTTGCTTTATAAATTGGAATATTTGTCACTCCATGGAGTTGTTTACACTTCCCCAGAAATATTTCTGCAGTACAATGAGAGTATTTACCCTTCAATTTAACCAGCAAATATTTGTGGGCCACTATTTTTATGCCCACCACCTGCTCTCAAGGCATCTCACTGCCAAATTATTTTATATCTCATTTTTTTCTAATTTTTTACGATAAATTGTTTATTTCAAGATTTTCTATGTCTTCTTCTGAACTCTCTCCTTCCCATTCATCACCACATTTCTGGGAACACAACACCAGATTTCTATGTGCCTGTGGCAGAGCAACAACAGAGGATGACTTAACTCTGTTCTTTGACCACTCATCTCTGCATTTGCAAAGCACAAACCCACAAGCTATTTTGTAGGCATATCACATTACAGACTCAGGTACAATTTGCTGTCTGATATCCCTCAGGCCTCTTTCTGTACTATGAGTTTGTAGGTTATTCCTCCATCTGAGTAGCTGTTGGAAGATATTTTCCTCTTCAGACAAGTCTTCTTCCATTTTCCATTTCTAAAAATGTCTCATTTTTGTACCCTTATTCATGTAGAGAAGAATCTTACCACATAAGCTGTTTTGCTTCATTAACGACACTTTTTTTTTTTAGTTTCACCTATATTTTAAAAATAATACCCTTAGTTCTTCTCCCATATTCTTAGAGTTCTTACACATTCTATCCACTTCCTGAAAAATGCAGATAATAAACCAAAAATTAACTGTAAGCATAAACCCCCAGCAACCATACTTAATTATTTTATATCACATTAATGAAGACTTTAATATGCTGCCAAGCAGGAGCCCTAAATCCCTTAGTAGAGTCCATTTTTCCCCTGAAAATACTGTTCTAGAATATTAAAAAAAAGGAGATGACTTATAAGATGGAGGGTTCCTTTTGCTTTTCATCAGAATAGTCATCTCTGGGGGTTTTTTATTTCTGCTTCCTTAATAGAAAGGGAAATTCTCTTCTGCTCTGTACATTGTTGGTCTGAGTCACATAAGGATGTTTTCATTGAACAGGCAGTGTTTCTAAGTCTAGATCAATTCTAATTTAAACAGAAAAGTCTTACATCAAACTCCATACTTTTTATTGGTGTCTAAAATCACATTTGTTATGTGATTGCCAGTTCAGGAAATATTTGCTATTTGAATAGGCATGCTAGTGACCACAGAAGCACTTGTTCCACAGCAGGAACTGCCCCTTTTCCCAATCCCCAGATGAACCCAAGGTGCTGTATATCCCCTACCACTGCAGTCTGAGCACCTTGGGGATGCTGATGGACTTACCATCCTGGGGCCCCTGCT
Source organism: Athene cunicularia (assembly GCF_003259725.1). Lineage (NCBI taxonomy): Eukaryota > Metazoa > Chordata > Aves > Strigiformes > Strigidae > Athene > Athene cunicularia. The sequence goes on along the minus strand of NW_020799092.1, from coordinate 15,607,228 downwards.
CGCTTTTAAGGAGATGAAGCTGATCATAGGAGGTTGCAGGCCAGAACCAGAAGAGAATTTGAGGCTGACTCCCAGAGAGAAACTCGCTGTGGTGAATAAGGTGCTGGTAGGGAAAAGGGACATCCACATGCCTGGCCATGGTCACCACAGCAGCTGATGCTCTGGGTGCACGGGCAGGGAAGGGAGTGAAGAACAGAATTTCCTAATATAGTCAAGAGGAGATATTGAAAACAGGTGATGGTGTTTAGGTGCTTGTAGCTGTGTAGTAATCTGAAAGCCCTTTCTTCTCTGAGTCTACTGAGGTGGCTATATAGACAGGCACTGACCTATGGAGTTGACATGGGATGTGGAGCTAGAGGGGGACTAGTAATTTCTTATGCATTTTTCTCAAAAGAATAATCATAGCCAAGCTACATGCATGTTTAGCAGCTCTAGATCACTTACATAGGAAAACAATTCACATGAAATGATGAATTTTTTTTCCTTCTGTCCAAAGTATTTTCTTTTTTTTCTTCTTTTTTTCCTTTTCTTTTCCCCTAAAATTTAAGCCAGATCCTACTGAATGTGTGTATATATGCATGACAGATTAGAGGGTACCTTTGACCTCCTGTTGCATCATGCAGAGCTATATATATGCAGAACCATGTTTCTTAGTTGACAAGCACCCAAGAGAAAACTTCTCCAAGAGAGGAGCGAGGACACAAAGCTTCACTCTTTTGGATGTCTTTGTAGGACCCTGCAGTTTACAGCCTTCACTGCAAGGGACCCAGACTGTCATCTATGTACTGCTAGCTGGGAGGCTTTTTTATGTGAGCAACAATAGAGATTTGTTCAAAAGTACTTTACACATTTTCTGGTTAGAATTAAAAAAAAATATATACAGAGGCAAAAGTGTGGCTAAAACATGGCTAGAGCTTGATAAAATGTGCCAACACCCTGAGAAGTGTAACACTGACAATCATGCAAATGACATGATTTTGACTGGTCCCAGTCAGTAAGATGCTCTGCAACAACCAAGGAACCCTCTTTCACCTTATTTTTCTATTCTATTACTTATAAATACCTGAGTATTACTGGACTGAACAAATACAAATATCCCAAAGTCACATTATTTAATTAAGATGTTTCTCTTTCAGAAAATATCTAGATTATTTTTTTCCATTTACTCCTAAGAATCCTTAACAAAACTAAATCATCTGACAGATGTGGAGTTGTTTGCACTGGAAATCTAGCATCTTTTCTAGCTGGTGCTAAGCTTATAAAAAAAATATAAATAGCACACTCTAAACAGGCTGCCCAATTTTAGCAAAATGCATTTGCATGGATTTCTTCCCAGAGTAGAAATTCCTCTTTTTTCAATTGTGTGCAATTTATGACCATGCAGAAAATAAGCCATGTTCTTTTATCTTTTATACAGCATAAGCTTCAGTGAAATCAAATTACACTGATGTAAAACCATTGTAAATGAGATCAGAATCAGAATCTACCTCATCCAAGACAAAACTGTTTTCTGGCTAAATAATTTCATTCTGTGATTAATTTAATACTAGTGATGGGGCCCAAATGTGTTCTGTAAACTGCTTTATGAATAGAATTTCATTCTCTGAGGTCAGTGAAATACAAATGGAAAACATTTTTATATGAAAGGTCTCACAGGTTTTTGTGAAATGTTTTTTTACACAAACTTTCTATCCTTGCTTGACACCCAAACATTGACTTTCAGAGACACTTTCACTGAAGGTGTTGGATTTGATTTGTTTGAGGTATTTTGACTCTAGAAATGCAGATTTTCATTTAGTTGGTTAATTATTGCAGAAAATATTCACTGTTCTTGATGTGTCCTCCTAGCTAAGTTCAAGGTTTGTTTTACTAGGAAACTAGTTCATATGCATAGCTTGATTTGTTACTTTTATAATTAGCCAGATAAACTAACAGTTTATAAAATTGCATTGGTACAAAAAAAAAAATCTACTTGGGTTCAGAAGGACATGATGTGCCCTGTGTTTGCCGAGTATTAATTGTGACTGGAATAAATATTGATTATGCCTTCTGTAAAATGACTGATAAACATTTCAGTATTCTTTAAACACAAGCTGTTTATTCCTGATAGATTGCTGTACTTTCCATGAGGAACAGCAGGGCCAAAAAATTGAAGAACGCTGCACTAGATGTGGGAAAAATGCTCAACAAATGATCTTGTTAACAGAAAATTGCGCAACATTTACATAATTTTAATTAGAGTCTTAATTTTATTTTTTCAAGTCTGCAAGTGTCAAAAGAGACCTGTGCTGGAGGATTTTTATAAACTCCAAGTTGAAGATCTGATATATTCTACAGGAATTACTGTATCACATAAATTAATATCGTGCTCAGGTCTGGTATTGAACTGAGAAAACTAGTATTAATAATGTAACCTCTGCTGCTGTAGTTCATAATGCTGAGAGAAATAAACAACATCTTGCTTTTTGTTCTGTCCTGGTGCAAATAGAAATATAACGTATTCCCAGCCTTCTTTAGAAACTCATTGTTCAGATAGGTTTTGCCCCCTGAAAAATCACAAAATACTGGACTTTTATGCAAGGAGAGATCACATTCTTCCTGTAGAATGAAAAGTATTATCTCTCTCCTCATACTCTACTTTTTAAAATCATAATTTCTGCTGATATAACTGCTTATAACTAAGTTGTCCATATGGGCAATACTTCTTCCCTTAATCAATAGGCTGCAAGGTTCCTCAGATCAATGTCACCAAGGTTCAAAAAATGTTTCTTTCCAAAGAATCATCTAGTACATTTCCTAAAGATTATGCATTAAAAAAAGAGAAATCTATCCTTAGTCTCTTTTGTTGTCCATCATTTAATGTCCTCTGATTTGATCTGATTTTCAGATTAGTTGTAACTAAGTTGCTGGGTTCCCTTAAATGATCACGGTTTTCCCTTTTAGGAAATAATGTTTAATCACAGCATCCTCTCAAACTCATTTTGTTCAGACAGATCATTCACTATTTCCAGCTTTAAGCATTTAGATTTTACTTCTGGTTGACAAGTTCCCTGCCTGAACACACTTTGTCAGAGACTTCAATGTACAACAGTCTCCTACGCTGAAGAGCTCTTCAGGCCTCTCCAGTTGTCTGCAGATGCCATCTCCAGAACTTACTTTGATTACAGTCTACTTTCCTAAAACATCTATTGGATAAAATATAGCTTGGTATACGAAGAAGAGTTTAATTGAGTGTATATAATTGATTCTGTACTCATGTTCATAGCCCAGGAATGGCAGATACAAAGACATGTGATGATGTATTCCTGGCCACTTAAGCTGGGGTAAACCTTACAACCACACTGTAGTCCAGATTTTATGGATAGAAATTTACAGAAAGACAATTTTTTTTTCACCTTTAAATACTAAAGAATGGCTCCAAAGGGAAATAAGTATTTTCTTTAGTGGTGCTACTCCTAAAAGACATTCTGTTTTAGTGAGGAAAGACAGATGAGTGAGTCTCCCAGATATGTGTTCAAAGATGACAGTGCATGTTGCTTCTGTTAAACTCACTGCAAAGGGACAGTCCTCCCGGCATCAACTTCTTCAGCTGAGGCTGCTCCCATCACTGGACATGATTTCTTTGTTAGTCAGGCGACCTAGCAAGAATTACACTAGTTTCTGTGAGTAAAGATGTTTTCTTATTCTGCCATTCATAAGCTAAGAGTCTGGGGAGAAGATTTACTGAACTCCGGATAAATAAGACTAAGCTGTTGCTTGATCCTACTTTCACTCTTCAGAATGTATCCTGATTATCTGCGAGACTCACTTTGAATTGGCACACAAGTCATAAGCACAGGGAATACTGTGCACTATGGGTAAGGGAGAAGAGACTCATAGCAAGGAGGCTATCCAATAAATCTTTCTACATGAGAGAAAGCAACCTCTGTCTCACTTCACGTTACAAGACCCTTTTCCCTGAGCACAAATACATAGTAGGCATGGTGCTTTCTAGACATAAACTACCAACTACTCTTGCAGTTATATAGAACCAGTAGTGACAAGGAAAACAGACTATTTGCTGCCTCTTCTCTCATAACAGCAGAACTAGGAGAACAAGAGGGCAACTGAGATGGAAGAAATGAAATTGAACTGCTTTTCATGTCTTGGAAGGTCCTTGTGGAAATCAGTCTCCAGGAAAAATGTTTGCAAAATTAAAATAAAATAAAATAAAATAAAATAAAATAAAATAAAATAAAATAAAATAAAATAAAATAAAATAAAATAAAATAAAATAAAA
>NW_020799092.1:15599415-15602899 GCF_003259725.1 Athene cunicularia | reverse complement strand
ATTGAAAAAAATATTTTTATGACTTCAGTTAATCTTTTCAGAGCAAAACTAAAGACAATAGAACTCGAAAGATAATTTGTTGCTTTCTTCATCTCAGTTTCCTTATTATTTGGTTGTCACACCTATAACTTGGAAATCTGGGTCATTTCATGCAATTACCCTATCACGGGTTCCTTGTGGCACTGATCACGGTGGACACCTGGCTTTCCCAAGGAAGGTAGCAAGTGAAGGAGTCTCCTGATCCTGGGAACTATTATTATCTGCCTTCTGTCCGTTCATGCAGCAAGACACAAGGATTTGAATGATATGTTTGCTCTGCGGGGTTGCTTTAGAGAGAAGGGGATATTGTTTCTCTGTAGGTTTTATCATATCCATATGCTGCTTTTACATGAATATATAACAATTGTTACATGGGAATGACATGAAAAGGGATATCAAGAGATTTGTCTCTCCAATAACCATGCTAAATAATATTCAAGTGTATTGATATGTGTTCAGCTGTGATCTGAGAACCGCAACTGATGACTCAGCTTTCAGCATCACAGTTCTGAAGTTTTATTCTATAACACTATTTTTGTGGGATAGGGAGAAGAGAGAAAAATAAATGTAGAATAAAATATTTAAAATCTCTAGCAAAAATATCAAAGAGAAAGAAGAATTTGGCACTGAGATCCTGCAATCATGGACCCAAATTATCTTGTGGGAGTAATATGAAAGGGTTTGGGCACTTCATAATTTAGATTTTTCAGTGAAAAATAAATGTTCATTTCAGAGGTTAGAAACTGTTGTCTCAAAAAAAATTTGTTAAATCTCAAAATAAACAGCTAGTACCTCTTCTGATGGCAAAAGAAAGCTACACTGGTTTAAGTAGACAAAAAGTATTTATAATGCCACTGAAGAAGCTTATCTCCTTTGCAACATAAAATATATAAAAGGAGTATTATTTTTTTTTCTGCTGCCTAACAGTTTTAAACTATTCTATTCAAACTTTCTGAAGAATAAAATATTTTTTTCATATCAGAATAATAATAATGAATTTTTTTTTTTCTCAAAATCATTTATATAAAAAATGATGGGGCAGCTTTAATATGATGGCTGGAATGCAGTCATCTCTACAGAGACTAGTGAGTGTGTGAAAGAGTATTAGGATAAATCACCTACTCTAGATTTGCTTAAATGAACAATGTACATTTTTATGATGTGACAATATTGATTTATTTATGTTGCATTTTTTGCTTTGAAAACATAATTTTCAATCATCTTAAACCACTGATAAACTCACCACATCTAATGAAAATACAGAAATCTCACCTGAAATGGAGTAACCAAATAAAGTCTGTTTTAAAAATGTCTCAGAACTTCATGTAGTAGTCAGCTCTCAGCTGTCAGCCAACTTTTCTTTTTTAATATCTTTCTTCCTTAAAAATAGTAATGAATCTCAGTATTTTCCATACTGGCCACCAACTTAAAAGAGAATAAAACAGTAGAGATAGAACAAGGCACAGACAAGAAACCTCAAGATATAAAAGGCAATGTGTTTCACCAGGGTCTGTTAGTGGAGGGGCACATATGCCTCTCATTACTAAATTCTATTTGAAATTATAAATCAAAAGGTAGCTTAGGAAGGATCTAGAGAGTCTGCAAACATTTTATAGTGTTTTTCAAAAGAAATGTTTATTAAAAAAAATTCTCCTATCATTTGAGCCTCAATGCAGAGAAGAAAACTACTCACTCCTATACACTGACCCAACAGTGCTGCGAATTTTTGCAAGTTTATGTATAAATATACATATGACTGCACACAGAGGACCTTCATGTAATGACAAATAGAAGAAAAATCTGAGATGTTTATTAAAGTTCTGTATGGATTCAGCCATGCTGCATTCACCAGCAAACACTATAATAAACTGCTGTAATAGGCTGCAATGAAAGGAAAGATAGTTGTGGAAGCTGTAGAAGGCTTTCTAATGGGGAAAATGGCTTCCAGAAAGGAGTGAGGAGAAACATAAAATTACTGGATAGTACGAGATACAGAAACACAAGAAGCCCAGAAAAGGGGCATTAAAAGTGTGAAGTAACAATGGTACAAAAAAGCCTCAGAAAGGGCATGATTTCTAAAACTGGCCATAAGACAAGAAGTTACCTTTAATGTGTTAAATGCAGGAAGATACTTCAAAATAAAGTTGCTCTGTTTAGAGACAGGAAATACCCATGTTTGGGTCAGGTGCCTCTTTCAACTTCTGTGTCATGGACATCAGAGAACATGTTCATTTTCCCCTGCAAGACTACTGACCAATAATACTAAATTTGGAGGTCTGAATTTTTTTTTCTGTATTCTTAGTTCCTTATCTCCAATCACTTCTCAATATAGATTGCTCTCCCTGTTCTTCTGCTGCACTTTCTTCCATCCTTTCAATTCACTCCCATCCTCCTTTTATTTCTCAGTGTAGTCTTGGCTAGCCAACACACTGAAGACTGCATGTGCACCATATCTTTTCTATTTCCTTCTGCTTTTCTGCCTATTTTGTTCAGTTTGATGTAGCTTCTTTGTGTCACCAGCCACAGCACATGCTGCTTTTGTACTTTGCTAGATCAACAGGACTTCTGATTCTGTTGAACTACCTGATATATTTAAGTGTGAATAACAGATAGCAGTATGATAGCTGCAAGTGCTAGCTTCAGTCCAGTTGCAGAGAGGCAGAATCAAAAGGAAATGCCTCAAAACTGAACTGGCACAATCTCTGACAGTTTCTCCCCGCTGCAGTGGGAAGATTTTTGTGAGGCAGAACATGGGAGTCAGCAGCACCTTCCCTCTCCCCATATCCTATTTACAATGGTGGGCAGCATTGCTGCTGGTCAGCGGTGACCCTCAGTTTATATTTTCTTTCTCTACCCCTCAGTTTCTTTCCTCTGCTAAATGATTACTTTTTGACCACAGGCATTTCTCAGTCAGTGAAGACAGCAGACAGAAAGAAAATGATTAGGAACTAAGTGTCCTCCTGCTTTCCCTCTGTGCCTCCTGCAGTCCTGCTGCACTCCAGAAGCCACCTTTGAGATGCTGCTGCATCATGCTTCCAGCTGAGATCCATCTAATCTGTTAATCAATGCCAGCTAAATCTTAATAACTAATATAGATTTCATAATTCCCAAGTATATGTATTATCATCAGTATTACTGAAAATCTAGCTTCCATTATTTGTATGAGTGATTTTTTTTTCCAAACTTCACACTGTAATTTATGATGAAGTTAATCTTAAATTAAGATTTAAATTGTTCACGCTATTGTTAAAGAAATGCACAGCAAAAGCACACTGCAAATAGGATTAACGTACAGATTTGAACATTTCAAGAGGCTCAAGGAACAGAATAATCTACTAGAATTTAACGGATTAGCAGAAGTTAGAGAGCCCATTTCCACCATCCCTCCAACTGCCTCCCTCCAGAAAAAAAAAAAAAAAAAAAAAAAAAAAAAAAAAAAAAAAAA
>NW_020799092.1:15551413-15599365 GCF_003259725.1 Athene cunicularia | reverse complement strand
AAAAAACAACAAAGCCAAAATAACAGATTAGAGAAGAAATGAGTAGTATGGGATTAATAGAGTTTCACTTGACCTCCAGGATTAACTCCACCTAGGAGAGATCAGGTTCAGAAATACCTTCCCTGGGTTGTATCTGATATCAGAATTCTATTTTATATGAAATAGATTAGATATAGATGTCAGTGTTCTCATCAGCACATGCAGCATGTAGGAGTAAAGTAAGAAAATGCTAAGCATCTTTGCAATTAAGTCAAGCTCAAATTTTGTTACTTCAGCCACACATAGATTTTTATATATATATATATATATATCAGACAAGATCAAGCTGGAATGAAATATAAGAAGCTGATTTGTTTCATTGGAGAATGTCTTTAGGTCGAAAAGTATTCTGTGTATTCAAGGCAAGGGCAGAGTGGAAACCAACAGAAAACTTCTATTTTAACTGGACTGAGTCAAACCTACCGTTTCCAATAAGCTATTTTAGAGCTGATTTATGAGTTCTGCTGAAACAGATAAACAGCATACTCCATCTATCTCTTTTACAAATATTCAAGATATTTATACAGATTTGTTTAGCTGCATCCCATCTCTTTTAAATTCAGTTTCAGGATGATTCTAATTCAATAACTGCAGAAGCAGCAACACTAATATAAGTATCTCTGGTAAAATGTTATTTCACAATCACAGTGGAGACTTACCTCGAAGAGACATTAATTCAGTCAGGATACAAAAACAAACATCGCAGTACCTATTTTTTTAATCAAATTGAACTGACATAAATCAAGTACAAGATTATGCTTGTGAAATCATCACAGTGAAATACATGTAAATCATTTTCAGAACTCTTTATAGAAAAAATAGGAAAGTTTTATGACAAATAATTAAACAAACAAAAAATCCAAAACCCAAACCAAACAAGCAAAGATAAAAACCCCAAACACCACAATCTTAAAGGGTCTAGACTTGAACAAAACATGAAAAAAAAAAAAAAAACAAAACCCAAAAAACTGAGTAAATTCTAATTTATTTAAGGTTTTTTTTGTAGCTGTTTAAGCACCAGCCTTGTCTAAAATACCCATTCTGAGTATGCATGGCTTGTTTAGAGGAATTCAGTGCAGAATATGTAAGACAAATGAAATTTGCAAAACAGTTCTGACTAATCAAGGTCTGCTTTCCCCATGTATGTGTGAAGTAATAAAAATCAATCAAAACCCAAGACAGGAATTTTTCTTCAGTCATATAACTTTTTTCTGTTAACTTACATGACTTAGGATAGAGAAGGTAGTTTAGTTTTTGTTGCTAGATGTGCTAAGAGTTTTTTCATTACATGGACAACTTCTTAGTGGACTGGCACAAGTACATACCATATGACTGTTCAGCACGTGTTAGGTAGGGACAATCTTTCACCTCTTCTGGGACTGAACCATATCACAACATAAATTTGGACTTCCCATAAAAAGTTTAGGCTCTCAACATTTCCACAATATGTTTAGCTTCTCAAGATGCATAGAAATAGCAGGAAAAAAAAAAAAAAAAAAAAAAAGGTCTATGAGGAGGAATAAAACCCCTCAAAATGAGCTCATGGGAAAATTATATTTATGCTCGACTAGCTTTCAAATATATCTTCACAGGCTACGTCTATCCTGATAAGTAAAATGCAGCCAGTTCATACACTTGAACACTGAACTGTTCACCAACACTGAGCAAACATTTGTTCATTCCCTGGCTCTGGTTCATTCTCCCAAAAGAACTAAACAGAGCTTTGGTGAACAGTCTCCTCCAAGCATCTCTGTCTCTCTCCATTACTGACAGGAGAAAGACTGTGCTGCTTTTGGACTCATCTTATTCGGCATGATCCACTGATACAATGCCAAGCAGATCTTGCCCTCTCACACAGTACCCTAAATCAACAACAAGCTCTCTGGCTGAGTAAGAGTGAGAATAAGAATAAAGAATAATAGTAAGAGCAAGAGCAAGTGGAATAAGAAAGAATAAGAATAAGTATAAGAATAAGAATAAGAATAAGAATAAGAATAAGAATAAGAATAAGAATAAGAATAAGAATAAGAATAAGAATAAGAATAAGAATAAGAATAAGAATAAGAATAAGAGAATAAGAATAAGAAATCCTGGACTGAAAAACAGCCCTCTTATTAACCTGGCCCTAAGAAAATTGGTTGTTAATAATGACAAAAAGAAAATGTAGCAGGAGATGGAGAGGTGGAAGCCTAAAAAGGAGCATAGTGGGAAGGCAAAGATCCCACCAACAGCCCTGGCTTAGTCTGTGCAGGACAAAGGTCTGCATGACCCAGGTGGGCTGTTAATGTGGATTTGTTTGGAATGATCTTGATGGCTTTACATGCATCTGCCATGGCCATGCCCACTGCAGACTTAAAACCACTGTACTTGTTCTCCACTGAAAAGTCTCTTTCCGTGAGCATGGGCTCCCAAAAGAGAGCATCCTGGTGCTGACTTGATAGTGCCAACTCCATGTAGACACCAGTGTGGAGTAAATCATTTGGATGTGGCCCTTGCAGGTTATATGTTGTAAACTTCTTCCAGGTCCTTCAATTCAGGATTTTCACAAGATGGAGAGAGAGGTGCCTGGGCAGAGAGAGGATGATTGTGCTGGTTTTGGCTGGGATAGAGTTAATTTTTTCTCAAAGTACCTAATATGGGGCTATGTTTTGGATTTGTGTTAGAAACAGTGTTGATAATGCAGAGATGCTTTCGTTACTGCTGAGCAGTGCCTACACAGAGACAAGGCCTCTTCTGCTCCTCATGCCACCCCACTAGCAAGCAGACTGGGGGTGCACAAGAAGTTGGGAGGAAACACAGCTGAGACAGCTGACCCCAACTGACCAAAGGGATATTCCATACCCTATGATGTCATGCTCAGCACATAAAGCTGGGAAAGAAGGAAGGGGGGAACATTTCCAACCATGACAGTTGTCTTCCTAAGTAACTGTTAACATGTGATGGAGCCCTGCTTTCCTGGAGATAGCTGAACATCTGCCTGCCAATGGGAAGTGGTAAATGAATGTTTTGTTTTGCTTGGAGGTGCAGCTTTAGCTTTACCTGTTAAACTGTCTTTATCTCAACCTATGAGTTTTCTCACTTTTGGTCTTCCAAGGTGTCGGTGGGGCGAGTGAGCAAACAGCTGTGTGGTGCTTAGTTGCTAGCTGGGGTTAAACCACAATTATATAACCATTTTGATAGGAGGAGATAGCATTGTGTGAGAGACAGTATGACCTCAAGGAGAGCACTTCACAGTCTTCTAGGACATGCAAGGTGATCAGGCAGTGCATTACGCAGGACTAAAGAATGAACAGTGTGAACTGCTTGCAGCAGTAGCACATCCAAACCTGTCCTTTGGTTTGTGTGAATATCCACAGGTTGTCTGGGGTAAAGGAGAGAGACTTAAGATTCTGGAGTGTAAGTAAATATTTACTTAAAGTATGCATGCATATGCTTAATTGTTCACATTCAGGGTTGTATGCCATGGTTCTGATTTAACTTTAAAACATTAATGTAGAAAGCCCCTGAAGCTGGATTAGACCATCTGCATGACTGTCAGGACTTGCATGTACTATTACATATGTTTTCCCTGCATATGTGCATTTAAACAAATTTTGGGAAAAAAGGAAAAAAAAAAGAGATAATAAAAATATTTCTTTTTACTGTGGAGGTACAGGTAAATTTATGGAGATCTCAGCACAGTAGGGCCCGAGTCCCATTTACGGCTTTCACAGACTGTTGTGGTGTCAGTATTGAATAATAATAGGCAGCATATAAATGCCAAAATAGAGAATGAAAAACTCGATCTGCCTCAAGGGTGTTGTGTCAGAAACATTAAAAACAAAGAAAATAGAAAAAGTGGTATGCCAGATGCACACATCTGCATCAGTTCAAACCCAATCCCCAGCCCCCAAAGCTGTCAAGCACAACTTGCAGGAAGAAAGAACGATTATTTATTTTTTAACCATCTATCTATGTACAGAAAGCAGTAGTGAAAAGGTCTCTGGGGATAACTTCTCATGGTTGAAGTATGTTCTACTTTTTCTTACCATACCCCAAACTAATTCTTTCCCTCATGTTTTCTGAAACTCTTTTCTATGTGGCTGTAGCAAACCACAAGTTCTTGTGGGTTCAGCTGTTTTCCAGACACAAGGGCTGCAGTGTGGCGCCATGCTCTGCGTTGGTTCTACTTTTAGTCAAGGCAGATGCGAGTGATTCAGGTTCCTATATAAAATACTTTTCTTCCCCTAAAGGCACAGGCTAGATATGAACTGACCCCTGAGTGTGCACCAAGGCACAGCATATGGCCTTGGTCCCACACCCCATGGCAGGAACAATGCTTCAGCCTGCTGGCCCAAGGGATGGTTCTTTGGGACAAGGGAGGTCTAGTTGCCTTCCCCAGCTCACTCTGTGGCAGTAGTGTTTACCCAAAGCCAGGAGCTCCACCCCATTCCCCACATTTACAGAACCTGCTTCCCAGGCTGTGGGCAGTGGATATGGAGCTTCTATCACTGCCTACAGGCGGCTCTGCTGACGGCTGTGCCTGGGGCCCCTATTGCTTTGTTACCCCTATCTTGAAGTATAAGAACTTCTGCTGCAAGCAGCCCCTTCACCAGCATCTGCATCCATGTCTCACTGCTCTGCCCTCAGCACAGCCTGCCTTCAGCCCTTTGCCTTACTCACTGCTGGGGGGTGTGGGGGGGTTGGCATGTGGGTGATGCTGCCCCAGCTCCCCAGGGAGGATGGCTGGTGGGAAACAGGGGGGCAGGCTCAAAGTGGGAATTCTGGCTGTTGCCACTGTAACAGTAACCTCACTTGGGAAGCTTGCTATCATTTAAACACTGCAGTGATATTGCATAAGGCCTGTGTCAACACAGTATCTGTCAAGGAAAGCCCTGGGGTACAGAAGAAAGTCCTGATGGCTTTTTTGTATTACAGCAGAGAATAGCACTGGTTTCTCTTCCTGTGGTGATGGATGCACACTAGATGTTGCAGATAGAGCAACTGGCCCTTGGTTCATCATTCTACAGGATATCTGAGTATGTACATAGCCAAGAGCTAAGCAAGTCATCTATATGCAAGAGAAAGGGCCATTTTGGGAAATCACACTGGAGAACTGTTGGAAAATGCCCTAAATTACTATTACATTCTCTAATTTATTTATATGGCTATGTTTCATTATAGTCTTCCTTCACAAGATTTTTTCATTAACAGCAAAAATGTCAAATTATTACCCTTTTGGCTTTTCTAGGCAGTAATCAGCAGTTGTGGGTGGGTAGTGAAAATCAGGAATTTTTTATTATTCAGTTTATATGGTCTTATTTATCACCTAATGCCACTCCATGGCAGCGTCTACTGTAAATTGTATACAATCTTCAGAGGACATAGAACATTTATACTCCCCTCCCTTTTCCATTCTGTACATATTAGGACTGGAGATGTGGTGAAAACATTAGAGTTGCTTAGATAGGGGCACTGGCTGTTTCCCTGTGATATTCTGCGGGGCTAGCTACTGGCAGAAGACTTGAATTTTTAATATCCAATTCCTTACTCAAATAATAAAATCTAATTAACTTGACCATGTGTGCTTAATAAATTTTATTCATTATTTAATCAATATTCATTGTTATTAAGTACCGAAAATCACTAAATAAACACTGTCAAGAAACTTGCATATTTTTATTACTGATGCTTTTGCCTGCTTTCACACCCCCCCCCCCACTTCAATAAGTTACTGAATGTCTTTCTCAACTTGCATTTTATGTTGTTCCAACAAAATGTTTTTGAAAGCAACTTAGTTTCCTTGCCTACAGAACAGAGGGCACACACAAGCTGAGACTCTCCCTTTAGCATCACTCTCTAGATATTCCCACTAGACTGACAAGGGACAACTGTTTCCCAAATGGTTGGAAGAAACTATTTGTGACCATAGGGCTATTCATACCCATCTATCCCCACCCAGTGTCAAATGGAGCCCAGCTCTCCTCTGGGAACACTGATACATCCTTGTCAAAGGTAGTTTGAAAGGCTTCATATGTATGCTAGCTCTTCTGTGCTCTTCTGCAGCCATGGGGTTTCTGGAAAGCAGCTACGCCAGTGGGCCAAAGTCCCAGTCTACTCCAGACTCCTCTTCAGTGCTTAACTGTTGCTTTCTGCAAGGAATTGTTCTGGGCATAATAAGTTCAGTTGTGAGGATGAGATAGTATTTCTCAATAATTTGCTGATGTCTTGCAGAAAGCTTTGATGAGCATTGAAGCTGGAAACAATAATTCCAGATGGAATTGTCTGTTAAATCAGTGCAAAAAAAAAGAAAGGCTGCATAGAAGTTGCCTCTTTGTTTCTAAAGTTCCTGCTATTAATTTCCCCACCTGACATCAGGACTGGAACCAAGAGAAATGAGCTGACCTTAGTTCTTCAAAGCTTGCATCATGACCCTAAACTACATTTCATTTTGAACTGAGTACTTGAATGATCCCTACAGCTAAGTACTTCAAGGCAGAATCTGTGAGATAGGATATTTGTACAAGGCACAGTGTAATGAGCTCTCTGAGCTTGAGTGAACCCCTCAGAGCATGGCCGCAGTGCAAGTAGCTTCTAAGAAAAGCTTTGCAGTGCCTGCTTGGTCTTGATGTGTGACCTGTTACATGTGTATAGATGCTGGGGTTCGAGAGAGAAGATTCATACTTCATATAAACTTAGTTTTGATTCACAATCACAACTGTTAATCAGAAATGAGAATTCTCATGTTCTCTTGACCATGCATTTTGGCTTCAATTTTATCCCAAATTTTGCTGAGCATTACCAACACAAAAACTCCCTCCCCCTCCTCCTCCCCGATTTCCCAGCCAGTATGTCCTTCTGGTACATCCCAGTTCCTCCAAGTGCAATGAACTGAGTTTCTTTGATGCTGCCCTAACCCATGTGATCTCGGCTGAAGGTGACTGTAAGGAGACAGAAACTGAGGGAGGATGCTTGGGTCAAAATGGCGTGCTATAAGAAGTAGAGGCAGCTATCAAAGCACAAATGCGATCCTCTGTATAATTCCCAAATCTTTTACTTCTGGAGAGAGCAAAATGTTTAGTTCAGACTGAGTCTATTATCACTGTGGAAGGTTGTATACAGATATGTAACTATCAAGAGTGTGTTTTTATACATATATAAATACACAAACACACAGAGCAGCAGATTCAATTTTTAAATGAAACCTTAGGCAGTGTGGAGTTAAGTCCCTATTCTTGCAGAAAATCACTTGCAGCGCTGTGCGGTGTGTTGCTCTCTCAGCACAGGGAGAGCTCGCACACTGAGTCCCGCTCACCTCAGCTCAATCTTCTTGTGTAGACCCATCCAGCACTGAGATCATTATTTCACCTGCTGGCATCTCTGAAATCCTGAAGATCAATGTTCTTTAAAAATTTAAATACAAGGTTCAAGCCAAAATATCTTGTCTGCCTCCATGTGCTGCAACATTAACTACAAAGAACAAGCAATGGTTTTATGCTTACACACACAGCAGCCATAAAGTGCAGCCTAGACCACGGAGCTGAACAGCTTGTTTTAGAAAATCGGGGAAGATACAGTCAGCTTATGCCAGCTATTCACAGTGCTGAGTCACAACCTCAACATTGCCTCAGCTGTCAGACTTGAAACTTTCATTCAGAGAACATGAAGGAATGGACATAGCACTTAAGGATATGGCGCAGTTGAGAACTGTCAATGTTAGGTTAATTGTTGGACTACGTGATCTTCAAGGTCTTTTCCAACCTAGATGATTCTGTGATTCTGTGAAATTTACATGATGTTCTAAGACCTTTGTCTCCTGGTCAGTTTTAAACCAGCTGTATTGAGAAATGTGAACTTCTTCAAATTTATACGAAAAACAGGGTTGAAGTTTCAACAGTGAATGTTCTTCAGAAGCAAAATTGTAATGCTAGCTCTGAACTCTATCCAGACCAGCACTAGGGCATCCTAATAATAGGGAGATTAGGAAAGACATCATATATTTTCCCCCATATGTTATGAAGAACTGCACTAGAGACACTGGTTCAATCCTATTGCATAAATGAAATATGGTCTGATGAAATCCCAGGTCAGAAGCAGTGTTCAGAAATGCTTCAAGAACGGCTGTCCAGGCATAGAGGAGAAGGTTTATAGAGAATTTAGTGAGACACAACAGAGGAAAAGTGGGAAGAGACTCCAAGAGTTGAAGCGTAGTGCAAGGACACCAACACAAGGCCTGATGATCTGGAATTTGTGTGGCAGACAGAATTGCACGTGACACTGCATATCACCCTCATGGCAAGCAGCTGTCCTGCTGGGAAGCTGTAGGTGGGAGCTGAAATCGGGAAATTAGGAGAAATAAAAAGCAAGAATACTCCTTGTTAGCAGGACAGAAATACTCTGGAGAGACTGAACTCAAGAGTATGTTTCTTCAAAGACATTCTGAAAATATTAGAATGTTCTATAAATGAGACTGACTTGTTCCATTTCCTGTGTTCAGACCAAACTGTAGTCATGGTTTAGAACATTTCCAAGGGATTCCCACTATCAGGATCCAGTGGAAGCCAGGGAGAGCAGACATGCACTAGCCTACTGCAATTCTTGTAATGCAAACAGCCCCTGAATGAAAATACAGAGATCAGAGCAGAAGTCCAGATAATAGAGTGGCACATGCAGTGAAAGTAGAGAAATAGATCAACAAATGAGTGCTATGAGGTGCATCATTTAATAATAAAATTTAAAAAATCCTGTACAGTGACTGTTCTTCTCAGAGACTTCTGGGACAAATCAATTTAAAGTTTTCACACTACTCAGGCTACAGCTAAAGAATTAATGTCCTGTGTAGCAGCCAATCTACTCTTCTTTTTTAGTAATGTACTGTGAAAACCTATTATCCTACCTATAATTCTTGCTGGCCTGTTTCTATTTACTGCTTTGATGTCTGTGTCAGCAGGCAAGTGTAGCCTTCCATTTGGCAATAGGGGAATATTTACACCCATCTCAGAAGTTGTAACTTCTCATATAGGATTTGATGTGGGGTTTTGTGATGGATAATCAGCAACCCAAAATTCTACAGTAAAGAGGTGGAGAAAAAACAGTCACTCATTTCAGCATAATGCAAACTCTTAAATGATGGACACTGTTGGAGAGTGCAAAATAATGTACCTCACACTTAATATGCCATTACATTTCCTTCTTGTTTGTTCCTACCCCCAGAGTTGCTTAAACTTCTGATGGCATTAACTTGAATTTTTACCCAAGCCACCTCCAACATGTTACAAAGTCTGGTGTGGCTCAGAAAGAAGCAGCAAACCCAGTGGCCAGAGCCACAGCAGAATTAGCATGGGCAGCTGGGCACATCTTCGGGAACCAGCTGTGGGGGTGCACACCCCATGCAAGGAGTATCATGATGTATGTAGTGTGCCAGCAGGCATACTGTAAAGGGGTACAAAGACTAGTTGGATAGACCCTTCTGAATACTTAACAAATAGACTATCCAGCATGCCCACCTGCCACATCAGCTTGGGGCCTGGGAGGGTTTCCTGGGATGGATGCTGTGAGCACCAGGGATGTGGCTTTTAAAAATCTTCTGGCCTGAAAGTATGAGTTTTCAAAAGAAGTGTACAAATCATGGAAAATCCCTGGAATTCTAGTGATCTTCTGAGACAGAGTTATTATTAGCTCAGAGACGAGATTCCTAGGCTGGTGCTTGTTTGCTTTTTCCAATTGATACAGAATGATGTTTCTATTAGATTAACTGCATGCAATTTAATGCAAAGAGCACCTGCAGTTCCTGCCACATTTGTGAAATGTCTAATGATAGCATTAAACCTTTTCTGTGCCACCTTTTTTTTCCCCTCAGTAAAGTATTTCAAGTAAATAAATGAGGAGGGTTCATTAGCATGCACTGGTTAAACATTTTTAAGAAAAAATCAAGAACTGTCATTTATGGTAATTTTTATTACAATATCCTAGACAATCTATTATGAAAATCTTTCAAGATAGTGCAGATCACTTTCTTTGGACAGATTAAAAGGTAATAGCACTAATACCAAAACAAGTTAATCATAGGATCATAGAATGGTTTGGGTTGGAAGGGACTTTAAAGATCACCTAGTTCCAACCCCCCTGCCATGGGCAGGGACAACTTCCACTAGACGAGGTTGCTCAAAGCCCCGTCCAACCCAGCCTTGAACCCTTCCAGGGAGGACGCAGCCACAGCTCCACTGGGCAACCTGTTCCAGTGTCTCACCATGCTCACAAGAAAGAATTTCATCCTTAGATCTAATTTAAATCTACCCTCTGTCAGTTTAAAACCATTACCCGTCCTCCTATCCCTACACTCCCTGATAAAGGTCCCTCTGTATCTTTCCTGTAGCGTCCCTTTAAGTACTGGAAGGCCGCTTGCCTATAAGGTCTCCCCAGAGCCTTCTCCAGGCTGAATAACCACAACTCTCTCAGCCTGTCCTCATAAGGGAGGGGGTCCAGCCCCCTGATCATCTTTGTGCCTTCCTCTAGACCCTCTTGAGCCATATCCTCCTTATGTTGGGGCCCCCAGAGCTGGACACTGTACTCCAGGTGGGCTCTCATGAGAGCAGAGTGTAAGAATCACCTTTGACCTGCTAGCCACACTTCTCTTGATGAAGTCCAGGATTTCTTAATGTCTTAACAGTTTTTGCCAAGCTGTTGTTAGTTGATCTGAAGAGCTTGGTATGGCCAGATCTATGCCACTGCTTCACAAAAGAGAAGCAAGAAATAAGAATGTTGCTTTCCAGTAAAAATACAGCAATATTCAATTATTATTTGTTTAGGATATTCTGCAATATGTCACACAGTTTAGAAAAGAAAAATCACTGGGGCCAGGAGTGGGTTTACACAATACATATCTGCTTAAAACGGGATCGCAATCACAGAAGTAGACCCTTCTATAAATTGGAACAGGTTATTCTTATAAATATGAAATAGCATACGCTCAGGTCAGCTTCCCTGAAAGCTTTCCTCACTCAGTTCAAATACACATAGCACTCGAGAGTACTTCTTCCATACTCAGAGATATTAAGAGGTGCTTCCTTATGGAAATACATTAGCAAGTGCTAATGTACTATTTCGATCTTTTGACAGTTCTTGATCTGATAAACTTCATAAGTCCAGTTATCCTTTTTCTCATGCAACCCCCTTTCTTTTACAACATCTGCAAGATGTTAATCAAAAAATAAGTCTGCTATTAAAGATAGGAACATTTTAAAAACATAACATAATATTGACATATCATTTATTTATTAAAAAAAAAATAAATACAATGAAATATATCTATTATGGAATTATTATCAGATTATCAGTCAATTTAGGAAAGCACATGTGTCACAGAAAACAAATCTAAGGCCCTCACAGGTATCATATGATCTTTCTGGTGAACTTGATTTCCCTTTTTCCACCTTGGACACAGGGAACTTTGTTCATTCTTATCTTAAAAAAGAACTACCTTTCATTCACACCTCAGTTGACTAATGGCCATAGATGACACTGTGAGTTTCTTGATTTCTCCACAGCATCAGACTACCCTTCCAGGTGACATCTTGTGTTCAGTTTCAAATGGAAGAGCTGATGAAAAACTAACATACATTTTTCTCTGACATATTTACACATTCTGTGTACCTCTATATTGATGCTAATGATCAAATGGTATTTTCCTCTGGTTGTCCCTACTATATAAACTAATTTCTTCTTAAAGCAGAGTCAGAGTTACATCGGAATGATCTTATGTCCCAATTCTCAACCCCCCAAGCAAAAACATATGAAAGGGATCAAAAGCTTCATCTTCATATATCATTTATTCAATCAAACACATCAAACTTTTTGAATCTTTTCCGTGACTTTCCTTAACTAAAATATGACTCTGTAGGGTGGGGTTTTCTCTATTTTCTTCTTGTCTTTATACTAATGTGTCTTCAAAAGAACAAGATCTGGGATACTGATTATTTGACCATTGACAGACACAACTCATTCACTATCAACCTCCTTAGACAAAAATAATTGGACTCTAATTTTTTAAGATTTTGAAGTTAAAAGCACCCTTCCCCCATGCTGCCCAAAAAAAAAAAAAAAAAAAAAAAAGTGCTGTAAGACAAACCCAAACAGAAAGGACCATTAACCTGTTTGTTCCTTTCTTAGTTTGTGCCCAAGGGCCACTTTATGCAGGGTGCAGCATGTGTCTGAGCATAATCTCTCTCTCATGCATATTTCAGTGTGCCCATTGATACCAGAACCTGGAAGCAGTCAGTGGAAAGCAGATGGGAGGGTATCAATGGAAAATTTTCTCTAGTTGGAACCAATGTCCACCTGTTCCCTGCCTGGCCATCAGCACAACCTCTACCCAGCTCCCTGTGCAACCTCAATAATTTCCGTGTATTTTCTGCTATCTCTCATAACTCTCTACCTGCTTGAACCTAAACTATACCTGCTTTACACTCATTTATCTAGAATTTCTCCAAATTCCTCTCCTTCTATTTCTTCCAATTCTGCTGTTTCCAGACCCAGGGTCAAGCTAAAGGTGCATTTTATACATCATATCAGATTTTTATTTCTTCAGAAAAGCAGCAGTGACTGCAGATCTGTTATTCACCATCCACTATAACAAGGGAGACACACTGAAACTAGCAGGAGGTTGGTTTAAGCAGATTAAAAAATAAGCTCTTCCTTGCCATCTTGGTAGTGAATTTGATGCCAGTGGAGGCTGTGAAGGCAGATACCAGCAACAGATCTAAAAAAGGACTAGAAAAATTATGGACTATGGCTCCATAAACAGAGGGACAAAGGCACAAAAGCAGTTCTAACAACCCCAGCACAGCAGTTCATAATGCTGAACTGTGAGGCGAAAGGAAATGAGTAAGCTCACATGCTCTCCCAAAATTGCTTCTCCTTTTGCTGCGATCCATGGCAGCATACTGGTCTAGCTGGTCCACTGTCCCAGCCATTCAAGACATTTCTTGTGTTCTCATTATGGAAGATACCTTTGGTATAACCCTGCCTCTAGCCTAACTAAAAGCAGCAGGCACACAGAGCGTGAAACCACAGGGCGGGTGTCTGGTAATATAGGAGGTGAACTACATCTAGTCTGAGATGTCCAAGCTGTGGCCCTTGCACATATGGTGTGTGTATGCAAGACGGTTGTCATGTTTGGAAGTACAGAGACCCAAATACTGGTGACAACTGGGTGTGGGCACTGAGAGTCTGCTCTGAATGTGAGGAGACAGTGCTGAGATGAACTATAACCATGCACAATGACATCTAAAATGCCTTCCTTTCGGTTAGAAAAATCACAGCCTTTATACATGGGCTCATATTCTACACATCTGCTGAAGGTGGTGTGCTGCTCAAAAGAGTCTGCTCTACCATTTGTCTTCTGTGGCTTTCAGCTATGACTCCTGTGTGTTTTCTGAGGTACAGCAGGATGTTCAGTACAGAACAAAGCATAAAGCTGAAGAGTTACCTTCATTTCTAAATTTGTTGTATGCAGCATTCAGGCACCTCAATCTGTTAATTACTATGTCTGGAAAGCCTTGGCATACATATTCATCACCTGCAATTGTCATGCTGCCAGCTCTTGCAATTTTAATCACCAGCTTCATGATATTTGGCATTTCTCTTGAAGTTAAATCCCTCAGAGTTGTTTGGTTTTCTGACAGTCTCAGTTTTGCTTCTTTTTTAAAAAGAAAGTCTAAATTAAGGCCCTGTGATTTCAAAGAAAAACCTGAAAAATATTCCTTAGTAGGAAAAAAAAAAAAAAAAAAAAAAAAAAAAAAGCAAAGAAATATCAATATCTGGGGGGAAAAAAATGAAGATTTTGAAGAAGAGCTGTAATGATAAATGGTCTCTAAAATATAACTTGAACGAAAGTTAAGTTCGGTGAAAAATTTGGACTTTATACACAAAGAAGAAGGTGGAACGATGGAGTCAATATGATATTCAATTGCATAAGTTGTTATCATAAATGGTGATCAAAGGAGTCAACATGGCTCCTGGAGGATGAAATCAGAAGAATTTATTCCCAGTTGTAATAGAATTAACATTATTCAAAGCTGGCACTATTCAGAGAAGGCATCGGAGCTGGCTGACTGCAAAAATTGTGGAAATCTCTTTAGCCAGAGGTCTTTAAATTATTAGACAAACAGCTGTGAAAGAGCTTAACAATATACTTCATCCTGCTTTAGACCATCCATAAAGCCTCTTTCATTATTTTGCTTCTGTAGCTCAATTTGTCTTGTTGCAGCAACAACATGCTGATGATACGCAGCAACTTCTGTTGGAAGAGAGTAACAAAGCAAACAAGTGGAAGTGGAGATCCATTAAAACATGCAGAGACCCATATTACATGTTCATTCCCTAGGAAATACTATTTCAAATTCTCTCAGGAAGTGTTATCCCTCTGGTGCAGATGCTCACTGCCTCAATCCCCCAGCACATCATACTCCACAGCTGTTCAGATTCCCTACAGTGTTTGCAGGGAAAGAGTCAGAAAACCTTGCGTCTGTTTTTATAATGTGAGTGATTTCTAAAAAGCATCAAGTTTTGAAAGACAAGGTGATGGAAGACAACTGAAAACTTTTTGGGAAGGTTAATATTTTATTGTCTATTTCAATACTTGCTTTGCTGAAAAATATTTTATTGCTTTCTTCACTCACTTGAATGAGGATTTAGAAAAATTACTTCACAGTGAGAAGTGTTGATTCCTGAATGTTGTATTCTGTACACGGTGCAACTCCTTGGTGAGATCTCTTCAGGTAGAAAAGAATAAAAACTTTTGTATTTGAAATTTATAAATGGAACTAATTTCTAGGATTTCTGAATGATGTCAGTAGACAAGAAGTGTCTGTTTAATTTTTCTGAGTATAGAAATTGGTGCTTCAGGTTGCCGTTAATTTTGAACAAGAGTGTATATAGGGAGAAGGTATGAGAGTACCATACTGATTTCAAAGGAAGGGGACATCATCCACTTATTTAAATAGGGCATCAGAATTGTCTCTTCCCTTGTGACATTTCTGTAGCGCAACAGGAAAATAATTTTATTTAAAAACACAGAAATAAAAAATACAAGTGTGTTTACCACAACTAGGTGATTTTATCATGTCTATTTATTTCTGAGTATTATCTGAATAAGGATACAGTTCTGTGTCTATAATATATAAAATCAACTCTATACTCATAAACAACGGAAGCTACAGCACTGAATACCTTCTTCTAGGATATGCTTCTTTCTTCCTGCTTTTGATTTTGAATTCACAGAACTACAGAATGGTTGATGTTGGAAGGGAACTCTGGAAGTCATCTTGTTCAACCTCCCTGATCAAGCAGGACCACCTAAAGCCAGTGTCCAGCACCATGGCCAGACTGATTCTCAATATCTCCAAGGTTGGAGACTCCAAGACCTCCCTGGGCAACCTGTGACAGTGCTTGGTCTCCCTCACAGTAAAAAAGTGTTTCCTGATGTTCGGAAGGAACCTCCTGAACTTCAGTTTATACCCACTGCCTCTGGTCCTGTCACTGGTTACCACTGAACAGACCCTGGATCCATCTTCTTTGCACCCTCCTCTCCAGGTATTTTTATATATTGATAAGATCCCTCTGAGTCTTCACTTCTCTAGGCTGAACAGTACTAGCTCTCTCAGCCTTTCCTCATAGGAAAGAGGCTTCAGTCCCTTAACTGTCTTTGTGGCCCTTCACTGGATTCCCTCCAGCAGCTCTACATCTGTTTTTTACTGAAGACATCAGAAGCAGACACAGAGCTCCAGGTGTGGCCTCACCAGTGCTGAGTAGAGGGGACAGATGACTCCCTTTACTTGCTGACAACACTCCTTCTAATGCTGCCCAGAATATGATTAGCCTTTGTTGCCACAAGGGCATGTTTCTGGCTCACTGTTAACTGGGTTTACACCAGGACCCTGAGTCCTTTTCTGCAAAGCTGTTTTCCAGTTGGTCATCTCTCAGCAATTCCCAGGTGCACGAGTTTGCATTTCCCTTTGTTGAACTTCATGAGCTTCCTATTAGTCCATTTATTCAGGCTGTTGAAGTCCCTCTGGATGGCAGCACAACCCTCTGGTGTACCAGCCACTCCTCCCAGTTTTGTGTCATTGGCAAACTTTCTGAGGGTATGCTGCCCCATCACCCAGATCATTAATGAAGATGTTAAACAGGATCAGATCCAGAACTGATCCCTGGGATACACTCCTAGCTACAGGCCTCCAATTAGACTTCATAGTGTTGACTAGCACCCTCCGGGCCCAGCCATTCAGTCAGTTTTCAATTCACCTCACTATTTGTTCATCTAGCCCATTCTTCATCAATTCCTCTATGAAGACCTTACAGGAGACAGTGTTGAAAGTGACACTGAACTCATGGTAGGCAATATCCACTGCTTTCCCCTCATCCACCATGGCAGTATTTTGATCATAAAAATATTATCAAGTTGGTCAAACATGATCTCCCCTTGGTGAATTCGTGCTGAGAACTCCTGATGATTTTCTTGTCCTTCAAGTGCCTGGAAATGGTTTCCGGGATTAGCCGCTCCATCACCTTCCAAGGGATCAAAGTGAAGCTGACCAACCTGTAGTTCCCTGAGTCCTCCATCTCACCATTTCAGAACAAAATGGGAGGAAGCTCATTTAAAAATTTGGCATAATTTATGTCACTTGTAATATGGCAATGATGTTCAATTTCCTCATGGGAATATATATATAAGAATAGACTAAAATATTCGGGTATTATTTGTCCAGAGATCTTACATATCTCCTTGAAGAGTCTTGTTTTACTTCTATCACCTTTGCAGGAGAGAAAGATGAAAAGATACAGGTAAAATCTGATAAGAAATGTGGGTTTTTTCTTCAAAATTACTCCTCTGTGTTGAAGAGAAAGTGCTGTGGAACAAGGTAAATGTTGTTTCATTAATTCATTATCTTTGCAGGTAAATGTGATATCGCCATAAGCACCCTTACAGCAAAGCCACGTCAAAGTGAGCTACAGATCAGCTGTGCAAGGTTACTCCTTCATCTCCTCTGTTCCTCAGCTGGCTTTAGGGCAACTTCTTCAAGGAGTGACCTCTTGACTCTGTACTACATACTCCTGCTACTCATGTACGAGGGAATATGGATTTGAAAGCAACCCCCTGATTATCAAAGTCACAGAGTTATACTTCCTCCTTTGGTCCTTAGACCTCAGAAATTACTTCAGAAAAAATCTCAGCTTTATAGTTAGAGACTGGGGAGCTAATTTCTAGAAATAAAAGTCTCTTTTCCTTGTATTTATCCACTCATCAAAACTTTATGTCCGTGATTCTTTGATTTCAAAAGCCTAAGCAATTTCAACAGAGAGTTATACAACCCATAAGCACATGTATTTTCCTGCCCAATAAATTTTGTTCTGAAGAGATTAGAAATAAATATGAAACAACTGCCCAACTGACACAGAGAACTGTTTAGGGCATTTCACTGATTCAAATATAATTCAAGTCAACAATTGCCAGAAGTAAGGAGTGTCTGAGTTCCCTTTGGCTGTTCGGACAATCTAGTTGCTGGTTTATCTTTATCCTCAACAAAAATATGGACACAGCACATAATCTTTCAGATTTTTTACATCTTTAGGAAGGAGGATGGGAACTAAATAATCTCAGGGCATTTACCCACATATTACTGAGCTCATCCGTTTAGACAAAAAAAGCCCTGCGCATAACAAATCATGGGTGCATCAATAAGTACTGACTTCAACAGCAACCAAACCTAGGGAATCCTTCTCCAGAAGTATAAGACTATCATCCTACAAAAAGATGTCCTTTAGCTACAGAGGAAGCTTTTTACAGAAAGGTAAGTAAAGAAAGAAAACCTTAACTTATATCTAATTTCATTAAAGTTTGCATTGCTTCAAGTTGTGTAGTACCTACCCAGCAGGAGGAGGCCATCAGTTCTCAGCTAATCAACACAGCCCTACTTCACTATGAACAACTTCAATTTGAATTACAGTTTTGCATGGCCATATTTTCTAATTAGCAATCAAGAGAAACTGGTGCTACTTGAAATATCCCATAGAACTGCAGGAATCACTACTGAGTGTGATTCTGTTCCTTTTAGGTTAATCTGAGGTCTATTGCTGACCTTTGTGAGTTCACTACTACCTTTAACTATAATACTACTCAGTAGTAGTGTTAATAACTACTGTTCCATCAAGCCTTTTCTGACTGGGATGCAGTAACATATTTTAAGTGAGCCTTGAAAGACCTGACTTTCTCCCAGCTCTTAGTCATTTAATCATGTGAATTTAAACAAAGAGAGATCTATAACTCTATTAAATTTTCTCTTTCCAAAATATCACAGTCACACTCATAAAGCTAAAGTCATAAAGAAATTCCTAACTTCTCAGTAGGATGACAACTTATATTTCATGTGAGATGCATTCACCACCAGTCTTCCGTCTATAACAAAAAGACCACAAAGGCTGCTGGGGAAAGGGAACATGGAAAAGACGGCTCTTCCCTACATGTTATGTACTTCCCCCAGCCACATTCTGCTCATATGTGTTTCATGGGTTTTGTTGCATCAACTCTTAAAATGGCCCACTGACAGTTTATCTTTCAGATTTCAGTGTTGCTCAATTTCTCCCTTGGAATACAGGAGAGACTGTCTCGGATGGTCTCCCATAATGTCTTTCCCATTGCCCTGCTGCTCAAAGGGGTGCACCCTGGAAGCATCTCAGAACTCTGTAGAGAGGAGAAACCAGAATGACAGTTTCAAATATTCATCATAGCTTCAACAGCAACAGCATTTTCAGGCCTAGCTTCCAAATAATTTTGCACTGTGTCTCTGGTTGGCTCCCACACATCGCCAGACCTAGATTATATCTGAGAAAGTAAGAGTGCAGCAGAATGGAGGTGACCACCCTTGACATCTCTTCTCTGCTTCCCTTTCTGGCAAAGGAAGCTCAGGCCATTGTCATCATCCTACAGCTGGGAAGTCAAGAGATTTCTCAGCACTGTGCCACTGACAGTTGGGTTGGGTTATACTCCTTCTGCCCTGCTGGAGGGTCAGAAGTGTGAGCAAGGATGTATGGAGTCTACACAGGCTGAGGAAATGTGGCAAGAACTTGAAAGCACCAACCAAGAAGACTTTCCAAAAGAACTTCAATAGCAACAAGCAACATCAGAGTAAAATTTCGTATGTGTCTTTCTTTACCCTCTGAAGTAGAAAGAGACACCAAAAAGTGGTTTTGTCTTGATCTTTAAGAAGAGGAAACAGTCCTACATGGTTTTTTTCTCCATATCAGATGAATATTAATTTCCTAAGAAAAGTTTAAGACTACTAGAGTAGACTACTAAAGAGTGCTAAGCAATACAAGTCCCATCTCAGATAGTTTGGGAAGTTCCCATCTGCTAGCTAATATTAAATGTTTCTTCATTACTAATCCAGAGACGTAACAACTGCAGCATTTCATAGGTTTAACTTGCAAGTAATTCTAGCAGCGCATAAAGTGTGAATATAATTACGGTCTCAGAATATTACTATTTCTATTGTCCTGGAACTCTGTTCCACACACCTTCCTCAGATAAGATAGAAGTGTTTGATGTGAGTACATCTTCAATTAACATTGCTAGCAGATAATGGAAGGCATTGATTGGAAAATCCTTATCAAGGTAAAAGTGCTTGAGAACTAAAGAAACAACGTGCCTGTCAGACCTCATTATACTTTCAGCAACATCCATAATAGAAAAGGGCCATCATAAAAGCCCAGGTGATGGTAGAAGTTCTTTAACTGTACAGTTATATATGTACAAATATATATCTGTACAAATGCAGATATATAATTTTTAAAATTATGCCCGTGCTGTTTTATAAGGAAAGTAAAGATTAAGTGTCTGTTAGCTTAAGTATTTTTTTTTTACCTCCCCTAAATCTATGCATCCAATTGTAATTGGAATTGCTATCATTAAACCTGTAATCAATAGCATATTTGTAAATTTATAATCTTCTTGTGCAGGTTTAAGCCCTTCTGGGACCAGAGAGCACGTTGCTGTTGCCCTTCCCCACCCTCAGCCGATTGGGCTGGAAGTTAAACACAGACCCTGGGCTAAAATAAGAAATTTAATACAACAGTGTGATAAACAATCTGAATAGCAGCAGTAGCAATGATAACAAAAACAAACAGCAATAACAGTGAACAAGACAAAAGATATAGAGAGAAGTACCGCTAAATGGTCAGGGAACAAGCCCGCCGCGTGTGTCGCAACCCCCAAAACCAGAAGCGAAAGTAAAAAGTCTCCGCCCCTGGACCTGATGTCAGCATGGTATGAATAACCCGGCTGGAGATCCCTTCCCCCTCTCTCTTTGCTGGGGAAAACTTGACCCTATCCTAGTTGAACCAGGATACTTCTCAATTCACAGACTATCTTCTTCTCCATCTGGACAACATTTAATATATGTCAGATGTTACCTTATTAGAAAAATATTTAAGATTTTTTTTTTTTTC
This sequence comes from Athene cunicularia, assembly GCF_003259725.1. Lineage (NCBI taxonomy): Eukaryota > Metazoa > Chordata > Aves > Strigiformes > Strigidae > Athene > Athene cunicularia. The sequence continues at coordinate 15,578,845 of NW_020799092.1, read as the reverse complement.
CTGAGTGAAGTTTCCTGATGCAGAGAAAAAATAAAAAGTTAATTAAATTCTGCATTTGTATGTACTCTTGCTAGCTGAGAGCTGACCTAAGTCTAATAAGCACATTTGCCTCTGACCATGATCTGTGTGTGAATTGTTGAAGTTGTTTTGAGGCTGCAAACAATTCCCAATGAAAGCTGGACTGCTTCTTTCTCCTGGCAGACATTAAGGCTGACTGCCATACAAAAGTAGCAGTAGTAGTATAACCTATCATCTGACCTGTGTTGACTTTGGAAGTCTTGTTATGAAATGTGTGTGTATGCAACTATAACAGATGCTAAGTTACAGACTGAGAGAACTTTTGTAGCCAATTAAAGTTTCTGGAAATAGGAATAGAAGAGAAAAGCAAGCAAATATTTTCCCCACCGTATCTGGAGTCAAGTTAACTTTAAAAGAAAATACAAGTATATCCTTTGTGAATTTAATTTGCGTCATATAGACTTCATTACCTGAGTGTCTTCAACACATTTATCCTCAGAACAGACATTAGATGAGACATTACAGCCAGAGATCTAGACAACTACATGCCAGCTACAGGCTCCATAATGCAAAAAAATAATAAACTAATTTCTTTCTCCTTCCTCTTTTCCCCATGTGCTCTAGGCTCCTGGGTTACAGCCCCAAGGCAATGCACTTTAATTTCCTCTAACACAACAGGAAAAGTTTTTTGATTTTTATTTTTTTTTTATTTTTTTTTTTTTTGGTTTTGCTCTCTGAAAATGTGCTATCGTTCTCGAAGTAAAAGAACAACAGATGAACAGCTACTCTGATTTGGTGCAGCAACTTCCATGTCATTACTGTAGTCTCTTGGTCACAGAACACATTGCAATTGGTAGCTTGCAGAAGACATTGTATTCAAGGAATTAGTGGTCTTGAGCAAGCCTTGACTACACTATCAGGTCTTGTACTTAGGGACTGAGGACACTGTTTGTCAATATGAGTACCTGCTCTAATGAAATCTGCTGGAGTGGTCCCTGCTGGCCCGTGCTGTGCACTGGTGGGTGTTATGATATCAGAAGAAGGTATATGGTTCTCTTTGTTACATGAAATAAAAGGCAACATGGCATGGGAGGGAGGAGGAACCTCTCCACCAACAGGATCTGTGCAGTGCACCATGGGAAAATCCTTTCTGGAGTCCATCCAATGTTGCACAAAAGCAGGCTTCCCAGCATCTTAAAAGACTAAAATTTGGTCACTATCTATATTCCTTTTAATTCTATCTTGTTAAAATATCTGTTTTATTAAGTTGTTTGTTGTTGAACCTTTCTTGTTGAAATCCAGAAAGAACCCTGCACCATTTTTTTCTCACCCTGCCTTGCCCAGTACAGAAAAAAATGGTAAAGCGGAAAGCAGGTATTTTGTCTTGCTCAGAGTTATATGTGGGGCTGTTACACTGAATCGACTTCAGTGTGGTCTGTCATGGAATAATTTCATTTACAATCCTTGAAGCTCTGTAATTTGCTCTATCTTCACGTTAGAAGAACAGTCTTAAGCTGTTTATTAGGACCTGAAGTCTAGATCAGCTTTCTGGTAGCAACAAGACTATGCAGTAAAAGGTCTTCAGTCAGAGAAGGCATGCCATAAACCCACCACAGATAATTACAGATATGATTTACATGTAAGTGGTAAAGTCTGTTTGTGTTCATCACTCCTACAGCTCTAAGCACTTGAGTTTGTAATTTGATGTGTTCTCAGTTTAAGGCAGCAAAAGAAACTCCGGCTTCTGCTTCCTCATCCTTTCTGTATCTCTGCTGCATACTTTCCCATCAGCTGACAGCTTTCTGTGGATCTGTTCTGCAAGTTGGATCTGTGATCTGATTGCACAGAAAAAGAATATATTTCTTCTTGCAGCAGCTATGGAAGAGGTAGGAGAGGAGTCCTGCAGTCACATGGCTACTGGTTTCATGAAAATCAGAGGTACCTGGGCAGACTTTAAGGCCTGCTTCTAGGGAGCTGCAAGTGCATTTTCTCTTGGTACCCATGCTCTAGAAAGTTCAAAGTTATCTAATCAAAGGTTGAGTGCTGCATCATGTCCATCTGATCATTCAAATCCATCTGGACGTGGACACAAATTGTCACTAGGTCCATGAGCCCCTGTGTGCCACAAAGTTCCTTGGTGAAGTCATCTCCAGCCCATCATGCTCTTCCTTTTACTGAAGGTAAATACCGCATCAGTATTGGAGACAGAGACTAAGCTAATATCGCCCATTAAGGAGTGTTTTTATAGGTCAGGAAGATGGTCATATCAACACTGGTTTATGGGACAGGCAACATGTACAGTGTTGGCTACAGTTCAACTGCAACTCACAATCAAATTTTGCAGCTTTTACCTGGAGATGAGGCCAATTCCTTTTGCAAATCATCTCCTCTGGGGACCTCTGATGTTTGCAGACCTCTAGGCTGTTGCTAATAAAAATGGAGAAGAGAACTATACAACACTGGGAAGGGAAGAGAAAGAAGGAAATAGTCTGTCTTTGGCTTTCTGAAAGGCAACACATTATTAGGAGCCTATATTGAGCAGCAGGCTGATAAGGAAACTCCATCTACTACAAATGACTCCTTGGGAGGGGGAAAAGTTTGGCAGTTGCATTTTTCATGTAATCTTCAGATGCTTCACACCCTGCTGTTACTCAGACAGGAATAAGAGGGAGCCGATGTCTGTGCCTCCAGAAATATGATGATCATGACAATTTTCCTGCACTCCATACAAAAACATGTGCATTTGCTGCTGTCTGAGACATAGCTGTATCATCTCTTCCGAGATCCTCCTTGATGGAAAAAGGTAAAGAGATTAATGGAACCCAAATCCCTGGGAAACCACAAGAGAGACTGATGAAATAGGTACCCCCCCCTCACATCATCTACTAAACGGTCCCATTTCTGCCTTACTACCATATCCTACAGGAGAAAAAAACCAACCTCTACCTTGTGACCTATCCTGGAAGGTAATGAAATATGTCTCCTCTCTTGATAGAGTGACAGCTATTTCTGGATCCCCCTAAATCCCATTTCCTATCCTGTCTTCTAAGTGGATTGTGCTGTGATTGAGGAACCTGCCAAGAAGTGGTTAGAACTGTGGATGGGTATTTCCTGTGTCAGGATGGTCACGAGCAAGCAAGGATATTTTTTGACAGGTTGTCCAGCATCTGGGTGTTGGATATCTCAGAACCAGGACATTTGGGAAAGTATTAAGGATCACGTAATGCTTACTGTGGCACTTCAGAAGTCTGTGAGCAAGCCAGGTGCAATTGCACCCATACTGTCTGTAAGGATAAGAACCAAGAGTTTTCAAGATTTTCTCCTGCAGCTGAGCTTCTTCACCCAAAAAGCAGCAGACAATGTCTACATATGTATCTGGAGATAAGCAATGTGGACAATCAGCAGAGAGAAGAATCCCTGTGCAAAACTGCAAGCACTTCAAGGTGAGAGGATACATACTGCCACACTGCTGAGAGTAAATAATATTCAACTCTGCATACATATAGTAGATCTTTTTCTACTTAAGCAGTTCTGAAGGCTTCAACTTATGAAGTAGAAGCTGAGCTAATGACCCAATATGAGAAAACCTGAAAACAAGCCAGCTTTATGTCAGCTAGCTGAAATACATTTACATTGCATATAGACCCAGCATTGAAATATTTTACTGTGCTGACTCAGGAGGGAGTGGCAAAGCTCAGGGTTCATGTAAGCAGGGTTTCTCATGCTCATTTAGGTTTTTAGTAAGATATCTTGGGAGTTTAATCTGCTTAGAGATGGAAATCGGCTGAGGAAACCAAGCAGACTGGGAGACAGGGAAGATAAAAAGTTTTATTTACTAAGGGGAAGAGGTGATGTATTTAAGGGACTTATTGTCCCTTTGGGAGAGTCAGGCTATTCCACGGGGATCCATGAAGAGGACCTGGAGAGCCCTCTGTCCTTCATCACAAAGACTGTGGGTGGCAAACTAGGGTGCTATGGTACTGACACAAGTATTAAGTCCGTCTCTCAGAGTAAGACCTTTTAAAACCGTGACCAAGCACACATGATTTTGCTACCAGGCTATAGTTTGGCACCTGAAAAAAAAAAAAAATAGTAATGTGAGATGACCTAGGACTGCAAGGCGTAGACAGTGTTATTAAAGTAAGGTTCTTTTGGCTTGACCTGAAGTGCAGAAGAATTTCTAAATATACATGTCACATGTACTCACTGTAACTTATAATGTCAGGGAAAAACCCTCCCCTGTGCTTCACCAGTCCTTTCCAGATGAATAAACAGTATCCTTCTTGATTAATCTACCCAGATGGCTCATTTGTCCCCTAGCATTTTTAATATATGGCTGTATATGGGCCACATACTTGGGAAATCTGTATTGACTAGAAGGAGATGTGTGGAAAGGGGAATTGGGATCCTGAAGAATACGTACTGTTGCTGCAGGGCAGACACAAGCTTCCTTGTAGAAGGTGGCCTCTTGAATCTGCAAGTTCTGCAGCCACTTTCATTCACTGCAAGTTTTGAGGGCAGTGCAATCACACTAGTGTTCCCTTCCCTCCATCGTCACTCAGTGGGCAGCAGAGGGACAAGAGCTGCAGTGCAATTCCAGCCATCATTAATTGTGAGAGCATGGCGGCCGGGATATCACAATGGGGTCATTCATGGACTCAGAAGCTGCTATTTTACACCAGTAACATGAAGGGTACAAGTGGCTCCAAACCTGACTTTCTGCTCCTGGTAGTGGCCTATATCCATATGACCTGATATGGATACTGAGTGAGCAAGGCAAGAGTGGTTCATGATGCAACATGCGAGCAAGGCAGTTGCAGAAGTATGTGTGTAGTAAATCAGTCCGAGCTGCCCTCTAGAGACGTGCATACTAGTGGTTCAATTAAATTATTTGATATGCTGCTTCTACTGAAGGCAGAAACCCATCATGATCTGTGTGCTCAAGCCACTGGTAGATATCTGCTCTAAAATCAGTGGCAGTGCAACAACATCCAGCTGGAATTTAAAAATGCAATGGTCCAAACTTCAGGGCCACATCTATGCATTTTTTGTTTGTTTGTTTGATTTGGTACTGGTTTGTCAAATATAGACTTTGTAGATGTTTATTTTACAGAAAACACTCCAGATCCCCAACTTCATATGAGAGGATTACAAGAGACCATTTTCAGCTCACTCACATCACCACACTCAGCACAGAGCTATTTCTCACATCTCGGGCATATACCTTCAAGAACATCATGTTCCACTAACAACAGGGAAGTCTGCTGTTCCTTCTCCATTCAAACACACTGAATATTACTATAGAGGATGACTAACAATGCTCTCAGTCACTTCCAAACAGATGACATGAAAAATGCAGAAAATAATATTATAATTTCTTCTATGTCTGTCAAAGAGTGGTTAGCTCTTCACCATTACTGAGCCACTAAACAGAAAGATGAAAATGGATCATGATAAAGATTGCACTTTTTTGACACTACGACCCTAGAACAGATTACTCTTAGATAATTAGACCATAAGCCTCCTCTACAGCAAGTACACCAGCTTCATAGCCACCTGGATGGTTTGTCAAGCACCCAGAGCACTATTCATGCTTTAAGAACAAATTAATTATCATGAATCAATTAACAGTACCCTATCCACACTAACTGTTAGACTAGATCATCAAACAAATCTATTCAGAAACTTTATGAATAATATTCTACCTGGAGTTAGTGTAATATTAGTTTACAAGCTTTTAATCTTGCTTTCCTTTTTCAGTTTATTTGTAACATATTGTTCTAGCATGGACAAATAGGCTCTCTGGCTGGTTTGTGAGAGGTTCACTGTTTATTTTCATTTTTTCTGTACCTAGAATAGAAGTTTGGTCAGTTGAGTTACCTGGTGCTGTTTGTATTCCTAATGATAGTTCCTTTTTAAAGATGAACATTACTGATAAATATAAGATAACAAAATAAAGACCTTTCAGCATGGAATTTTAAAGGAAGAATAATGTTGTCTCAAAATTATGAAGCCAATGTTTGAAAATAACTTTCTTGATGTTCCTGCAACCCTCACGATCTTGGGACTAAATTGAAATCAATATGACCCGAAAGTAAATAAACTTTGTACTTTCTATTCAGATTATGTATTTGTGAAACAGTTTTTTGTTTTAATACACTTGGTTGAACAGTGAACACATGATCAGTGGCTGAAAACACTTAGAGCTACCAGATTACGGAGTTGAACAAGCCAATTTGAGGAGTGCAGCACCAACAAGCAGGGGCTGGTGGGGACTGTGAAGCACAAGGGCAGCCTTAGCTACAGGGACCATGAGGTGATAGAGTTCAAGATCCTTAGGGCAGCAAGAAGGACACACAGCAAGCTTGCTATCCTGGACTTCAGGAGAGCAGATTTTGGCCTCTTCAGGTATCTGCTTGGCAGAGTTCAAAGGAATGAAGCCCTGAAGGGAAGAGGGCCCAAGAAAGTTGGTTAATATTCAAGGATCACCTCCTTCATGCTTAGAGTGATGCATCCTGACAAAGAGGAATTCAGGTAAGAATGCCAGATGCCTTGCATGGGTGAAGGAGGAGCTCCTGGATAAACTCAAACATATAACGGCAGCCTACAGAGGGTAGAAGCAAGGGCAGATGATAGCCTGGAAGGAAAACAGAGAAACTGTCTGAGAAGGCAGGGATCATGTTAAGAAGGCCAAAGCCCTGATAGAACTAAATCTGGCCAGGAACATCAAGGGCAACAAGAAAAGTTTCTATAGGTAGGTTGGTGATGAAAGGAAGCCTAGGGAAAATGTAATGCCTCTCTGGAAGGAAATGGGAGACCTGGTTACCCAGCATGTGGAGAATGCTGAGGAACTCAGTGACTTTTTTGCTTAGTCTTCACCAGCAAGAACTCCAGCCACACTGCCCAAGATGCAGAAGGCAAAGGCGGGGACTGGGAGACTGCAGAACAGCCCACTGTAGAAAAAGATTGGGTTCAAGACCATGTAGTGAACATGAAGATGCACAAGTCCATGGGACTTGATGAGATGTCCTGAGGGAACCGGTGGATGAAGTGGCTGTCACTATCCATCACATTTGAGAAGTCATGGCAGTTCAGTGAAGTTCCTGCTGACTGGAAAGGGAGAAACATAATCCCCATTTTTAAAAAGGGGAAAAAGGAAGTCCGAGGGAACTACACGGCAGTCATTCTCACCTCTGTGCCTGGCAAGATTATGGAATGGATCCTCCTGGAAACTATGCCAAAATGGATAAAATGCAGCAGTGGCTTACCCAGTGTGGCCCGACCCCCCACCCTCCACCCCACCCCCTCCAGCAGCAACCTGACTGCACCAGAAATCCCGCCATGCTGACCCAGAAACCAAAAATGGCTGAAGCCAGGACTTGGGGCTACAGTGTTGGTGGATAAGGGTAGAGCAACTGTCATTATCTACTTGGACTTCTGCAAAAAGTTTTGCCATGTTCTGCATGACATCCTTGTCTTTAAATTGAAGAGACATGGATTTGATGGATGGACAACTTGGTGGATAAGGAATTGGCTGGATGGTCTCACTCAAAGAGTTGTGTTCAATGGCTTGATGTGCAAGTGGAGAGCAGTAACAAGTGGCATTCCTCAGGCATTGGTACCCTCACTATTTAACATCTCTGTTGGAGGGCAGTGGGATGGAGTGCACCCTCAGCAAGTTTGCCAACACGAAGCTCTGTGATGCTGTCAACACTCTGGAAGGAAGGGATGCCAGTACAGCATCCAGCTCTGGGACCACCAACATAAGAAGGACATAGACCTGCTCATGTGGGTCCAGAAGAGGGCCACAAAGATGACTGGGGGGGCTGTAGCACCTCTTCTATGACTACAGGCTGAGAAAGTTGGGGTCATTAGCCTAGAGAAGAGAAGGCTCTGAGGAGACCTTATAGACAAGCGGCCTCCCAGTACTTAAAGGGAGGCTACAAGAATGATGGAGAGGGACTCTTCACCAGGGAGTGTAGTGATAGGAGGAGGGTTAATGGTTTTAAACTGAAAGAGGGTAGATTTAAATCAGATCTAAGGAAGAAATTATTTCCTGTGAGGATGGTGAGGCACTGGAACAGGTTGACCAGAGAAGTTGTGGATGCCCCCTCCCTGGAAGGGTTCAAGGCTGGGTTGGATGAGGCTTTGAGAAACCTGGTCTAGTGGAAGATGTCCCTGCCTATGGCAGGGGGGTTGGAACTAGATGATCTTTAAGATCCCTTCCAACCCAAACCATTCTATGATTCTATGATTTTAACAGATACACTTGCTATTCAGCTGCTAGCTTGAGTCAGTGAGTGGAACCAGGCAAATAATAGAAGGAATCTTCAATGAACTCACTTTAAAATTATGTCTTCATAGAGCAACAATCCCTTATGAGGGATTTAGTTGGGGATGTGATTTTGTTTTGTTTTTCTCTGGAAGCGAATATTCTGTGGAGCGTTTGTTGAATTAGAGGCTAGATTCAACAGGGTCTGCACAGAAATTAAAGGTCCTTAATTATGATATCTTTTTTCTCCTGGTTAGAAGAATTCTATTTTCAATAGAAATCACAAAACTGGTCCTCAAAAAATTATGTTTAGAATGGCAGGCTGCTGTTTTCTGAGAAGATGTAGGCAACAAGGAGGAAAGAGAATGTACTTCCAAGCAATTGGCTGATGACTGCATTATATAGCTCAAGATGGAGTTGGTACATCTTCTTCTGATGAAGTATTTTTGTGTTCCCCATGGGGATAGATCACATACATTGCAACTCTAGAGGACAGAACAACTTCTAATCATGAGAAAATCTGCCAGCAGGATATTGGTATGATAATTCACTCTGAAAACAAAATATTTTATTGAATCCACTTCAGAATATATGGACAAACTCATTTAGTTATCACAGCCCTCTGCCTTCCTTCTATGCAACCCAAAAGCCATCAGGGTATCAAAAGGTGTGCCATCAAGGCAGGCTTTATAACTTCTATCTCACAGCCTTATTTTCAGTGAAGTAAGTATGTTCCATGAGGTGTCCAGTCTCCCACACCAAGTCTTGTCAATTAGTCTACCTGCCAGACAGTCCAGGATCCACAGAGATTTTACCTGGTCTTTAAGGAGAACTTCAAGATATTTTTAAAATCAGGTTGCACAGCATAACTAGACTCTGAAGACAGGGTTATGTGTGTAAACTTAGTTTAAGCATTTGACACAATGAGCCTATTTACTCAGCCAACGCAACCAGTAGCTTTTGAAGATCATCATATGACCAGATCCTACCGTGCTGAAACACTCTCTATACAGATGAAAAAAAAATTATGTCAGAACTTCAATTACAGATTTCCAGAGGATATTTAAGGGAAATGGTAATGGCTATAGAGTAGGGAACAGTTGTCTCCTCTTAAATACAGGCAAGAGGATGAGACAATGAGAAATATCTGGTGGTCATATAATCTTTTAGACAGCATATACTTGCGAGGATTGAGATTCTGTTTACACCTGCATTGTTTGACTAAGCACAGGCTCTTAGACAAATCATTTAATTCATCTGAATCTCAATTTTATTACCTAAATCCCAATTTTATTCTATTTTTATTCTTTTTCTTGACATCTGTGAATGACAAGAATCTGTGTAAAAGAAATGCTACCAGAGGCAGCTAGAGGTAAACATTTCAGAATTCAGATTTAAAAAATGTGCTCATTTTGGAACCCAGGTATTAATTTATATTACTCAAGAACAGTCACTTTTCTTCTGAAAACTTGTAACATTCTCACAGGAAAAAGGACTGTTCCCCTTTCAAAAAGAAGAAGCTATCTATCATTCACATATGAGGACTGGGCTTTTTTCCTTCTAATCGAACAGCATAAATCAGAAGACAAGAATTTATATGTCTGTCTAGAAGAAACAATACTTGTTAAAGCCAGTCCAACCTAAACAAGATCCTGCTACCTGGTCATTCTAAGAGCTGAAACCTTATTTGTTCCCTTTTGCTGCCAGATCAAAGTCCCTCTTGAGAACATTCTAAAATACCCTGGAGTGACTAGTTGGTGGCCATGCAGTGCATGACCTGGCAGGGTCCACCTTGTGATATAATCTCACCCACCGCCCTAAATTCCTTCTTAATTGTGCTTATAGACACTAATTCAAAAATAAATATTATCGACAGTGGTTATGCTCATCACGCATCCATTCTACAGTTTTCTGATAACAGACAAATGAGCACACCTTTTAACTGCAGTTGGTTTCACTGCTCATAATTTTCTAGCTATCCCTGCACTAGCTCTTTCAATCAGGCAGCTTGATGCTTTAGTGCCAGTACATGGTTTTACAAGAAGTCACACAAAGACTGAGGTGAGAAGAAATTGTGCATAGCCATATAAATATTATCTTAGAATAAGAAGTACTTGGAGTACTGTGTTCAGCTTTGGCATACCTGGAGTACTATGTTCAGCTCAAAGGCCCCAACATAAGAAAGACATAGACCTGCTCGAGCTGGTCCAGAGGGGCTGCCACAAAGATGATCGGGGACTGGAGTATGTCCCTTATGACTACAGTCTGAGAAAGTTGGGTTTGTTCAGCCTGGAGAAGAAAAGGTTCTGGGGAGACCTTATAGTGGCCTTCCAGTACTTAAAAAGGGTCTACAGGAAAAATGGTGGGGGACTCTTTATCAGGGAGTGTAGTGATAGGAGTAGGAGTAATGGTTTTAAACTGACAGAGGGCAGATTTAGATTAGATCTAAGGAAGCAATTCTTCCCTGTGGGGGTGGTGAGGCCCTGGCACAGGTTGCCCCGAGAAGCTGGGGCTGCCCCCTCCCTGGAAGGGTTCAAGGCCAGGCTGGACGGGGCTTTGGGCAAGCTGGGCTAGTGGAAGGTGTCCCTGCCCATGGCAGGGGGGTGGAACTAGGTGATCTTTAAAGTCCCTTCCAACCTAAATTATTCTATGATTCTATGGTATTATGATAAACATTTACTCAACTGCCTCTTTCACATACACAATCATCAGGTACGTTCATAGGTATTTTATCTGATAGAAAAAATAAGATGTGTGTTTTTACATAACCATGGAAACCACTTCACCAGAACTGAGGTGGAGGGGGCAGTGGCTAGCTAATATTAACTGAAGACAAAAACTTGAAACAATTTGGTTTGTCACAGTGCAGATTTACCAGAACTGAAATTGCATGCTTATCTCTCTTTCCTGCATACACTTTGTTATCCACTGCTTTGCACACCTATGCAGAAATAAATCTTAACACTGTTTCTAGTATCCCTTACTTAACAGCCTCTTACGTCTAAAGCTTATCCATTTTATTTCTCTGTTTCTTTCCTAAAGCTTTTTTCTCCCAGTTAAACCCTGCCAGAAGTCAAACTCACTGTAGTGGGGGAATAATTTTATAGTCTAAAGCATTCAACTGAAATGTTAAGCTAAGTCAAAACCAATGTTACAGTATTTTGCAAGAGCCTGACAAAGTATTCTGAACTACTTCTAAGTCCTAAAATAAGGTTGAAAGCAGACGTGGTAATTCAGATGACCATTTTTAAACAGATAGAGAAGAATTTTCTCCAGAACAGAGAACAAAAATAACCTTCCTTCCTGTATTTCAACTATGACCTGAAACTGAACCAAAAACATTCTTGGCTCCCAGAAAATCTGGGACCCTGTTAAGTTTTATATGCAAGTCAAGAGTCATGCTTTTTTCTTTGGCTCCTCTGCAATTCCAAGTGTAACTCCTGGTGGCCATTTCGATTTGTTATGTTGTTGCTAGCTTTTCTCAAGAAAAGCATCTCTGAGACTTGTCATGTAAAGATGCTGTAGAATTACTGTTTACTTTTTTTTTTATCCTTGTTTATGAACTCTTTGCACTGTTTCATTTGCATGATGATGGTATATATATTTCTCAAACCAAGTATATTGGTCAAAAAGTAAATCATAGGAATTTAGAAAATGTTTCTCCATAATTCAAAGTATGTGATGTCCATGCAATAGAGTTTATTTTGTTTACTTTTCCCCAGAAGAATATACCATAAACTCTGCAAATGAATAGATTTATTACAGTCTGTGCTACTGTTCTTCATCTATAAATGGGTGTTCTGTCTTGTCTTCAAACTGGTAATCTTGGAAGAAGAGGGCAAGAGACAATTCTTACTGTGATTTTATGTCATGTCTAGCATGATGGATCCCTAATGTTTGAATTTTCTTGGAATCATACTACTTGAAATAATGTTAAAATATTTGTTTGTAACAGTTCATTTTCTTTAAATGCTCTTTGATATTTTTCTGAAAAAAAGGGCAACATTCACAGAACACACAAAAGTGCAGAAAGCACACTGACATTGTCGTGCATGTTTATGCTCAGCAAATAGAAAATCAGGTAAACAAAAACATGGAGAGAAAAACAATTAAAAACTGCTGTTAAATCAGGAGTTTGGTTCTGATTTCATAATTCATAATACACATTTAGTACTTCTATGTCAATAGAAAATTGAACTTTTACCTGATTTTTATCTTGAGCTCTAAGATCAATTTCTCATAATTAAAAACCTATAAAGAGGAAACACTTCTGCAATTACTATTGCTGCATCGGGCTTTTATATAGTTAACAGCACAGTGTCAGTATAGCTTTATGACTCTCAGCTGTGACATTTTTGTTAGTTACTTCATCTTGGATCTGAGACCCTTTATTTAAATTACGTACCTAAGTAAAAGAATGCTGCCTAGTTAAAACTGAGAAAATAAAACAAAGGAGAAGGAATGAAAACAGAGCACCCTGTTAGAAAAAAGTCCTGTATTTTTTGTCTTTCTCTGATACCCTTCAGGTGGGGGCATGATAATGAAAATAATGAAATCCCACAGGCACATATTTACCTAATTGTAGAGATAAGAACACTTAGAAACAGGCTGATTGTCAGATTAAATGATCATACGGCTTCCATGAACCCATGGAGTCTCCATGTTTCAATGTCTCTGTTTTGATTACTGCTGTAAAAGGTAAAATAAGATATATTATCCCTTGGGTATTTTCCCAATTTCTAATTCTGAGTGGATGGTTTACATCCAGAGCTTGATGTTTTACATCTCTCTAAAAAACACTGAGATTTAACAATATTTATTATAGTAATTTTGAATACTCTTCTCAGCTTCATGGACTTATTCAGTCTTTCTGGTGTTTTGCAAAGCTCTTGGAAGTAGTACTACTACTACTATGTCAATAAGTTAATCAGATGAGTTTTGACAAATCGAGGAGTACTATGTAATTTTTTTAATGTATTTTCATAGTGCTTGTTGATGCTGATAGCCCCAGTATGGATCATTCTTTCCTGAAGAATAGTATCAAAGAGGTGGCAAAGTAGATTTCTTTGAAACTTCCCTTAAGAGTCAAAGGACAATTCAGCGCAATTTCAACAAGTAGGCAAAACTAGGGAATCTAAAATGCTCAGTGTCTCTTCTGACACACATTGTAGCCCTGCTATGAAGTACTTACCCATTTCCTAGTTTCCTCCCAACATGTTATCTAATAACCACATGTCTGAATTAAAAACATGACCTGAAGGGATGCACCACCTCTTTTCCAAATAACTCCTTGCCCGGACTGCTGACTGCATGTCACTGCAGCTACCTGGGATTCAGAGATACCACCCCACTCCCTCCCTTAGATTAGGGAGTCCTGAGGTGCCTTACAGAAGGCTGTCAGTGATGCAAAAGATCTTTTTCAGATGTTTTAATAAGGTATATTCAAAGATCCCCTTCTTAAAACAAAAACAAACCAAAAAACCCAAAGCACACATAGCTTTTTCTTGGCAAAATTATCTGGTTTATGTTAAGATTGAAACCATGACAGCACATGAGAAAAAAAAACAACAACACAACAACCCAGTTTTTATATATGTGTGTTTTTCAAAACAAAGTCATAACCAGACCCTTTGAACTGCTTCTTTGGCATATGCAGTCATTTTCCTTTCTGGAATACTGTATTTATTCCTGTTTAAATGTTTCTGTTTAATCCTTTTCACATTCTCATAACAGCTCTGAAAAAAAAGACAAAACCAAAAAGATTATGTGTCTGAAAAAACTAAACATAGAAAAAACACATGCAGACACGGTCTATTATAAAAAGTCAGAGCAAATGGCATCTAAAAAAAAATAATAAAGAAGATTGGAAGTCTCACTTGTTATCAAAAAAGACATTCTTCCAAGTATCAGAGAACCCCTTCCTCCACTAACCATCTTCTTGCTAAAAGGATGGGTGTTGCTAAAAGCCGCTCCTCTAAGTGCAGAGAAGAAAGGACCACAGCATAACCAATGACACAGGTAATGGAAATTCTAGCTAGTCCCACAGACAATAATCACTTTAGCCTAACCTCTCCCATAGCCTTTTGACTGTTTCCCTGTTACTTGCATTCACACCAGTGCCTGGGATGCAGGCTCTACCACTAATACCCTTGAGAGGATGGGAAAATCTTGAGTCTTATCAGTGTTAAAGCCTTCACCAGATACAAATGTGATTTACTTCTACTCATTCTCAGCTGTTTTCATGTGAATTACTCTTGTTGAAATCAGGATTATTCACTTTCACAGAAGATTAAAAAATAAAAGAAAGAAAAATCAGATATATTTTTAAAGGCCCTGAAGAATATTTCATCATAGGACAGTGAATGAAGAGCAGAAGGGAGGGAGATTTACATCTGGAGTGTGTGTCACTCCACACGCTAAAAAAAGGGACATACCCCAAAATAAACAGTACCCTGTAACCAGAAAATATAACAGCCCACAGCTGAAACTAATATGAGGCTGCTCAGCCCACCATGGCCTTTAAAAAGAGAATTTGCCTCCCTCTGACTGTATCAGCATAAATCAGGATTGTGTGTTAGCAAAAAGATGCTCCATTATATATCAGGCATTATCAGTGAGGAGAGTGGATAAAGCTATTTCTTTATACAATACAGTGTTGAATAGAGACAATTAGTTCTAACGGGTGATACATTGGGTCCATCACAGTTTAATTTTAGCACTATACTGCTGCTACTAGCATGCAGTAGGAAACATTTGCTCCCATGGAGTTTTAATTAGCAGAGTAGAGTTTAACATTAGCAGCATTCTTCACTCGCAGTTCCTGGTTTTCATTTGTTATGCCATGCCTTTTGTGAATACACCTCAGTCACCAAATTTGTGGGTCAGATGTTTTTAATTTTTCTTAAATGCACTTCACAAACCTTATTGAAATGTTTTATCAAGTAGTGCCGGGAATATTCTGTGAATGATGGATGAACACATTGAATTAGATGTGAGGTTTGAATTTCCCTTTGATAAGTAGTGGACTGAAAATCCATTAGCTGGTGTTTCTACATCTACCTGTGGCAGCTGCTGTGGTGTAAAATTCTTATGAAAGAGAAATAATTGTATGCAAACTCAAAGTACCAACCCTTAGAAAATCATGGGAATGAAAATACAAAAAAATATTTGGGCCAACTCAAGAAGCTTAGTTGTTGCAGGACACAGATAAGAGTATGGGAGCTCATACCAACCACCAAACCAGTGCTGATATGACTGTCATACACCTTATCATGAGGGAAAAGGCTTAGATTACACTGTGACTTGTCGCACGTGGAGGAACCTACTGCTGTTTCATGAGCCACAGCTGCATATAGCCAGACCTGCCTGTGTGATAGTTGAGTTCCTCAGTTTCAAAATTTCCCTCTGCAGCTGGTCATTACCTGTCAGAAGCTGGGGCTGGCCATGACTCAGTCACTGACAGAGTGTCTTTTGTCACTGTGCAGGTTTAAGCCCTGCCTGGCCCAGAGACCACATTGCTGTTGTCCCTCCCCCACCCTCAGCCGGTCAGGCTGGAAGTGAGGCACAAACCCCGGGGTTGAAATAAGGAGAAATTTAATACAGCAGTGTAATAAATAACAATCTGAACAACAATAGCAATAATAATAACAATAAATAGTAGTATCAGTAAGCAAGACAGAAGATAGACAGAGAAATACTGCAGATGATTACAAGCCCACCATGAGCTCCCCGCCACCAAGGAAAAAGTTCCCGTGCTCCTGCACCGGGACACCAGCAGGGTATGAATAACCTGCCTGGAGATCCCTTCCCCTTCTCTGCTGGGGAAACTTAACCCTATCCTAGCTGAACCAGGACAGTCACTTACTAAATAAACAGACAACCATTTACACATATGGTCAACAGATGGTATCTGCCAAGTCCAAAGAAATTTCTGATCATCTCTCCAGCATCAAAAAGATGATAGTTTTATCCTGAATTCTTAAATTTGTGAGATCAAAAGCAGACAGAAGGAAAACTGGGCTTCAGACCAGTAGAGTGTTACACTTTGCTTTGGCCCACAGGGTGTATACAAGCAGGGAAACTATAATTTTTTCATCATTGATATGTTAGTACAGTTCAGTTTGGTTTGTTGTTAAAGATGTTAATACTTTATTAAGCTAAATTTGATCTGACTGTTTCTTCATGAAAATTAATTGCACTGTGAATTTGGTCTAGAGTGACTTCATAAGATATAATCATGCTATGAATTTGGCCTAGACAAGTTTTATTAGCTTGTGTTCTTGCTTTTCCAAAGGGATTCAAAAGCCTTAGAATCCATCTGCTGTTTTCTAAACTCTGATATCCTTATTAATTCATTATGTAGTAAGTTGCGTTTTGTTTTGGTTTTTTTTTAGGATGTTAATTACACTATAGCAAGTCAATGCATTTCATCAGCTGATGGAGAAATGACAAAATTCCAACAAGTAAGTGGTGACTTCAGTTGGATCCCATTCAACATTTTCCCCTTGATGGGGGTAACTTTCCATGTTGTGATTTGGTACCTTTGGATGCTTTGAAAAGTAATGTTAGATGCACCAGTATTCCACAAACACCTCTATTGCTCTCCCTTTTACAAATAACTTTTGAAAGGGAAGAAGCACAATGCTGTCTTGGCTCATCCATTAGTCTTCAGCTGTTAAACAAACTGCTTTTGCGTCAGGAGTGAACTCTGAGGACCAGTTTGCTGGATAGATTAAGCTGCAGTAACCTGTCTTCTTGATACTGAACCTCCATGTTGCAGTGTTAAGGAAATATGGATCTATTTTTTGAGGTGACTGTTTAAGATACTGCAACACAGATATGGAAGATAATTTTAAAGGGACAGAATATAGAAGAGAGACTTATAACTGGGGCTTAACTCAGAAAGACAAAAGGCATTCATCACTGATCTGTTAAAGGAGAAGAGAACCTGACATCACAACCTTGCTAACAGAATCACCCCGACACTGGAAATTTGATGCACATTCTTACAAAGCAAAAAACCCCACTGATTTTGTTGTCTTTCTTCCTACTGATGACAGGATCATACTAGTTTTTGCTGGTTTAATTTCATAACACTTTGTAAACTGTCAGATAATGATTAATATTTCCAACATTAGTAATACATACGTAGCTTGGGGGTCTTTTTATGTAGCAATTAATCTTTTTTTCTTATAGGTGTTGCATAAGTTAAAATGTACAATGCAAACAAAGTGTCTCAGTCTACAAGAACATGTTACTATAAATTTCAGTGAGTGAATTAATTCTCTAGAGGGGGGTAGGCAATACAAAAACATAAAAGCTCAGATTTAGTGTCAGATTTAGTGTTGCATTGTAAATCCCAAAATTCTAACTCAGCTGTGATTCAAGCTCCAGATCATTAACAAAGAGCTGCTTGTAGATGGACTGAACCTAACAAAATGTCTGTATTTGAAACGTATTTTCTGAAAGACCATCTGGGCTCAGGCTGAAGCTGTGACTGAGTCAAACAAGCTGGCAGTGAACTTGTATTATTGGGTTTACAACCAAACCAAACAAAAGCCACCTTCCAGCAAACGGTTCTTTTTCAGAAAATCATGTTTTCCTTAAATCATACTTTAAGAAAATCTGTTTTCCATAAGCAGCTAGATGTAGTATTCCTTTTATTTTTTTTCTTTTGCTGTACCAAAGCTTAATTTCCAAGCTCCATTCATTTCTCACATCTAATTTTGATTTATTAATGACTACGTAGTGAGCATGAAATCAGACAGCCCTATGAAGCACACAGATCAGAAGCTAATGTGCTCTTTGGTTGAAGTTAAACAGGGATTATATTCACAAAGAATACACTGAAATAACCCCAGCCATCCAGACTGATCTGTACATGCTGCTGTAAAAATAAAACAAACAGAGTATGTTGTGCTGTTCCTCTCAACACTGGAACACAATCTACTGTCCTGAATGAAGAAATAAGAGAATAACTCTTCATATGCTTAATAGGAAATAGGCATCACAGCGTTAACTTTGGTAGACTATGTTTATCACATTTTGAAAATATTCAGATTTCATTAGTAGAGACTGACATTAAAGGTTTGTTTGAATACATTGATTTCTGTCATAAATAACTTTCAGTAATCCTATAATTCGATGAGAAAAAGGTAGTTCATTACATAAATGCTTATACTCAGTGTGAACAGAGAGAAGAATACCTTCAAATGATTGTACTGTTATATTTGCAGCATACCCATCAAAGGAGAAAGTAATCCTGCATAAGGCATTTTGTGTTCTTTGATATGTGTTGTAATCAGATGGGGCCATGCAAAACACAGAAGGGTTGCAGAAGAGCATGGAGGGTAGAGGAATCGTATTAAAAAGGAAGAAAGAAAAGAAAAAAAATTCTTTTCAGCTAAACTTTCTTTGCTCTATTTGATGTTACTGTGCCTTTCAACAGTAAAGCTCCCACAGCCATTCTGTAATCACTCAAATCTGTGAACATCATGTGTTCCAGCTCCAGCCACGTTTTAAGACACTGAAATTTGATGTACAATCACTTCAGACCATCAACTCCTGCTTCTTCTTATTAAAATAACATTACCCACCATCTCTGCGAAATAAACAGACCAGTGCTTTAATTTGTTAAAAGAAACTTTGATTTACTAAAGTTATAGGACTGGGTTCATAGCTTCCAATTAGACAATCTGTCTCCCAGTGATAAGAGGGCAGCACAGGGCAGCAAACCCCATCCCAGGTATCAGGAGGATGATGGCTGAGCTTTGTTAGATCCAACTGATTTGCTGTAGAGTCCAGCTCTGTTTACCTTTACCCTCACCATAACCTTAAAGGCTTTGTGAGTTCTTCCTCATAGTACTGAGTCATCAGAAAATAAAAGGTAAGTCTGCTGTGGATTAGGAACTGGATAAAAATAAGACCAAAATCAATATAAACAGAATTTCATTTCCACCCCTTTGACTAAGGAAACCTTCCAGGTCTCTTTGCCTTGCTAGTACAAATTAAGCTATTACATTTTCCTGAACGTATTTAAACAATAAGATGGCAAAATAGGCATGCAGTATGAAAGCATCATTCAAAGTCTGTGCAAGTTCACAGAACTTCTCAAAGATAATACAAAAATAAGACATCTGTGCCATACAGTGTTGAAGAAAAAAAAAATAGCAATTAGGGGATTTTCTATTCAATTTAACCCCCGTGGACAAGCATTTGAACATCAGAGTTATAAAACACAGAATTCCTGCTTTTGCTATTCAAATGTTACCCCTAATTCATACATTTTGAAAGCATTTTTCTTAAGAACAATTATGGGCTTTCTTTCCCTCTGAGAGAAGTAGAGGTTAATGGTGGAGAATGCTGTTAATAGGCTCATTCTGGAATGAGGATGGAGGCATGAAATGATTCAAATATTGCGAGTTCTCCAGGAGATCCCATATTTCTCCATGGGCTGTGTTCTCTTGATTGTACTTGGTCTCTGCTTCAGGACATCACTTCCCAAATACTAGACCACAGGCTAGATTTATCATGCAATTTATAGTACCTGCATTGTCACTTCTATCATGGTTCTCTGTCACTAGGAAGCAAGATTCCAGGTGTTTCCAGGAGATCGTCTTGCCTACACACTGATAGGTTCTGTTGTATCTCTGATATGAAAGAAGGCATGAAAATGCATGAAAGTTACATCACTACAAATCATGAGAGATGGACCTATTCTGCCAGTTGGAATACAGTCTAAACACAACCCAAGTATGTCAGGAGAGAAGAGTTATATTTTGACAAGTTATTACTCACATTCTCTGGAGAAGCAAGCAGCTTATCTCACAACACACCACTACAAAAAAAGTTAGAGTGACTCCACTGTAAGGACCAGGAGGTATGCCCAGCCCTGTTCCCCAGATCCCACCGCTTCACATGAATGTGCTGTGAGTGAGAAATAGGAGTATAACTTGACACTGTCACCAGATCTAATTGAGCTGGCCCAGTCTGAGAAGCCAAATTCATATGAACAGATCAGTAAAGGTAAATCAGTCTTGAGAAAATATCTTGTATTTAACCGTACTGACAAATGTGATAGCACAACTCCTGTGAGAAAAGGTCTAGAGGACTTCTTCCCAATTAATCTTTCTTAAGAAAAAAAAAAAAAAAGAAAAGAAAAAAGAGTGACAAGAAGTGTTTTAACAAGAGGTTTGAGAATCTTGACAAAAGGTGGTATCTGAGGTTTGTAACTAAGGGTTTAAAAGACAGCTGTAAATCATTGTTAAACTATCTTTGTATCCTCCATGCTTTGTCATAAAAAGAAATCCTGGAGTCCAAAGCTAGCTGTGTGAACAGTGCAACTAGTGAAAGGGAGTCATACCTATTCTAAGGAATCAGGCATCTTAAATCAAGGTTCCCAGACAGAGTTTGGGCACTTAACATTAAGAAAGCTCCACAACATCCATAGGTTGAAAGGGAGAGGATGTCTTTCAACAGATGGAAACATCTCTTGTCTGCAACAGAGAATATTTATACAAATTTATTTTATGGGCTACAAAACCTCTACAAAATGAAGCAAAACCAACCTGACACTTGATATTCTACAAGAAGCCAATAGGGCAGGGATGATTAGATCTGTTGCCCATTAGGCACCACTAAACTGTAGTTCCCAGTTCAGGAGTCACTGGAGCTGGCTATACAATGTCACAAAATCAGCAACAGCAACTGACCCTAGCTTGTTGGAATGACCAGCTTAAAAGAAACCCTGATTGGTTTCTTGCAGCCAATCATACTTCTTGAACCCCTCCTCTGCATTGCTTACGACTATTTATTACCAGTGGAGATATCAGGTGACATGCCAGTCTTAAGCATGAAGTGTGTTGAGACTTTATTTTTGCATTCTACAGCTTTGGGAATTGCAGAAATTGAAATCTTTGCTACTTTGACTGAGGTGGCATGAAAAGCTGAGTGTTCATTCCCTAGAGAGGAGCTTGGTCTCTGTTTTGAAGCTGCTACTGCAGCGTATGTATACTTGCCATCGTATGGGTCTGGTGAGGATCTAGTGTCATTGAAGCAGATGCCTTATAAGGAACTGAGGTCATTAGACTGGAGAAGAGAAGGTTTTGGGGAGATGTAATACCAGTCTGCCAGTACATACAAGAAGATCTTCAAAAGAGACAACCAAGCTTTTTACAGGGGTGCACAGGAGAAGACTGAGATAACAGTTATAAATTGACATAATGTTAATTATGTCTAGATAGACTGAAGAAAACCCATCACTATGAGGGTAAGTAAGCATTGGAACAAGGTCCAGAGTGATTATGGGATCTCTCTCCTTGGAGGTTTACAAGACCTGGCTGGATGAACTCATAAGCAACCTAGTCTGATTTCACTTTTGACTCTGTTTTGATCAGTGGCTTGGACTAGAAACCTGATGAGGTCCTTTCCAGCCTAAATGGTTCTATGATGCCATAAATTATTTGCCCAGATTTCATTATTTTGTCAGAGTAGTTTATAAAAACCTTGTGAAAGGTCTCAGAAGTAGTTCTGCTGGAGAACTGGATATCAGAGAGTTGTTTCCTTGGGGCTGGAGCCCATCTGCAGGTTCTTGTATTTTTCCTCTTACAATATTTTGATATTTACTTCAGAATTCAGACACATATACTGGAAACAAGCTTGCAGAATAAAAGGTATGCTCAACTCTACATAGTATTAAACTTTTGGTGTTAGTTGTCTGCTTTGGGAGTGCAGAATATCATTTGCTGATTGCAAAGCAGCTTGTTTTGAGTTACTATAAATTTCTCTGAGAACAGTCTAGTTCAGACTGAGGGATGATAAGCTCATCAATTCACAGCAAACATTTTGTCTTACAAGACATTCATTGTTCTTTGGGTTTTGTCTGACTAAAAGACCACTCACATAAAGTCTAATAAGAGTCACGATGGAGGTGCAAACTCTGTTCTCATTTCTTTTCTTTTTCTTTTTCCAAGTCATCTGTTTGCATCAGGGTTTTTTTGGTTTTTGGGGGTTTTTTTTTTGTTTGTTTTTTTAATTCTTCATTTGATAACAAGGATTTAGCAGGGTCACACAGTTTTCAGTATTTTTCTTTGTAGCAGTTTGAAAGGTGATCAACATAGTTCATTTCTCACAGAGACAATCAGAAAGCTTTCACAGTTTAGCATGATTCTTATCATGCACTATGTTTACAGTTGTTTTCCAGGGGTTGGGAAATGTTGGTCATGAATGCTACAGAGTCGTACACTTGTAACTCCAGCATTTCCCACTTTTGAAGGAATGATCAATTAGCCCAAGTGGTGTCCAAATGGAAAGGTTAGGTTAAATATCTTGAAAGGATGGATGAACCAGAAAAGAGATTTTTTTCTGACCACAATTAATGTAGTGCTTCAGTATTCAGTATGTCATTTTCTAGGCTATGTGATTTATTAAGCTCTCCATTTTGAAATCCAGGAGGACTGATAAATTTTAATGGTGTTTTCAAGTGTAAATGGTTCTCCCATTATACTGCCTTCTTCTTAGGTCAAAGTTCCAAGTCAATGTGCTGCCCAGTTTTTTCCAACCAGAATTACTTTTCTCACTCCTATTTGCTATAAACTCTTGTCAGGTGTGTCAGATGGAATTGTTATCTATGACTGACAAATTTTGTTGGGCTTTTTATATTTTATATGATTATATTCTGCTGGGAATATTGACTTGAAATGATACAGTGTCATAGCAAGTTGTGTCCGAAGTTAATGTCACATCTACCTGTTTTTTTAAGTTGGAGAATCCATCTTTTCTAAGCCTTTTTTATGAGCGTTGATCCATTTATACCAAACCCATTCTAATTTCACTTTTCCTGCCTAAGCTGAGATCCTCTTTTCCTAGTAGCACAATTAGGCACCCTCTTTTTCCTTTGGCAAGTCTTCTTTGAAATTCTTTCCTGACATTTGCATTATCGTTTTCTGTTTAGTGTGAGACTCATATGTGTTGATAAGCATTTTAGTTACAGTGATTTTTCAGGCATCTCTTCCCTGTCATTGCAGCCTCACCTCCAGCTACAGGTCTTGAATACTTGTTACAGTGACAGTAGTTTCAGGTACAATCATTAAGTGCAGATCAGGCACAAATGGCTGGAGCTTTTCTGTTATTATGCATACTTCACTAAGATCTATCTCCCTTATGGAATGTGAAGACTATGCTCTCTATGCTAAATGTGGACTAGATACTTGTTGTCCCATGAGGTACAAGATGGCATGGAGGTTCTTCCCTGCTTTCTTCCTCAATGACAATGCAGACACAAATTTTATGGACACAATGCAGATTGTTCCATTTATTCTGGGGGTACCATCAAACATTAAGGTGAGGATGAAGCCTATCTTTCTATGAGTGCATGTATCCACATCTTTGTACAGAAGAAATTATTCCCAATGCTCAAAAAGTGCTCAAAAATTGCTGATTCTAACTACTCTCTTGCATGTACACAATTTATACTTTTCTGCTAAATAGAATATGATTTCAGTTAACTTAGGAATCCTTGTTTGTTCATTAGTTCTTCCCTTTGATTTCATGGGTAGAACATCTTTCTATGCTGATTCTCACTGGATTTCATTTTGTGATTGGAAGATGCTTCTAAGAACTACACAAAGCGTGCACAAAATGTGGCCTCGTCACATACAGAGAGACAGTTCTCCAGAAGTGGAAAGACTTAACAGGTAAATGGCACACAACACTGGCAGAGGAGGGGTCTGTTCATGTTAGAAAACTGCTGGGGAGGCTTTTGGAAGAAAAAAGTCTCACTTGATAGGCAAATCTTGTAGACACAGCTGTACAGAAAATACATGTTCTTAGAGAGATCAAATACTGATGCACAGAGGTAAAACCCATCAGGCAGACACTGCCATTTAAAGAGGAAGCACTGTCAGATGGACAACCTTCAAAAGATACAGAGCTAGGACCCATATTGACCAATAACATGCCCCTCCAGGGTACAGCAAGGCAACTCTATAACTACAGATAGCTATCAGGACAAAGATGGTTGTCAAAAGACACCCATTTAGAGACACACTACATGCTCTGAACTTAGACTGTTGACAGGCAATGTGTATAAGTGACACAGGTTTTCATTTCTACTGATCCCCATCATTAGGAGAAAAGAAATACATGAGAGGAAAATTATTAAAACAAAAACAAACAAAAGGATAGATTCATTATCCCAGTGAGGCATAATAAAGCCTTATGATGCTATATGAACCCAGAGCATGATATGTGTTGCTGCTATGTACAGAACAACCAGTTGTAACCCAGAGGCTCATTTAAGGTACAGATGAGCAGATGTAGCAGCACATTGCACTTCCACAGCTGATCATCCTCGGGGCAGATGTGGCTAGGGGTGGCACAGCTTGAAATAACCTCCCAGTTATGTCTTCTTATTCTTAGCAGTGCAAGATAGTTTACTTTGTTATTTTAACCAAAGAGAACTAGCTGTGATGAGCAAGAGAATGCTTTTATCTCAGTCATTGATCACTTCATAAAATTGGCAGTGTCTTTTCAGCCTTAGTCTCTTTGGATTCCCCTTCTGACCTCAAAATATATGACATGAAAGGAAATAAATTCTTAACTGAAAAAAATTATAAAACTTATTCATTTACTAGGAGTATTTCATTGCTTTTGCCTCTTCTAAAGGATGTCATATTGGCTCTTGTTGGGCTGTTGAGGGTCTGCTCTAACAATAATATTAACTGTCAAGTGTCTGTAGGTAACCCAGGCATTAACCCATACTGTCTTAAAGTTAACAGGATATATTCTCACACACACACCCCCAAATGATAAAGTGCTTATGGGAATGTTCTTTGTTGAAACATGATAAAAATTCAAAGGACTACAAGAAATATATTTCTCTAAGTGCAAGGTTTTCATACACAGCTCAATTTCTTCATGGAAGAAAGTTCTACTCAAATAACTTCAGATTTCTTTGCGTGCTTGCTTTTGCTAGAGCCTTTAACATGCATACGAGAGCAATGAGACTTGCAATTCAATAGAAACATCTGATGCCTCGATGGTGTACCTTGGGGAAAGAGGAAATTTCCATGTTTGGGAGTTTCCTCTTGTAATAAATGAAAGCACTAAAATTGAAGGACTGCAGGTTCAAAAGAAAATGTGGAAATGAACCAGAAATCTGAGAGCATTAGATAAAAGTGATAATCTAACAGAAGTCAGAGACTTGAGAGGAAACTCTAGTTGCAAACACAGAGTTGCAAACATTATAGTGCTCTGTCAGACACAAGCATTTTCCTTTCTCAAGGGTTCTCTTCACAGGGAGGTAGGAAATTATATCCATCAGTTTTAGCACATACTTAGAACTCAAATTTCTTACAAAAGGCAGCATTCCTCTATCAGGGCTTCTCCCCAAAATACATTTGAAAAGTAATTTGGCAGGGTATTATGAATGCAAAGGTAGGCATTTTTAACTACAGCACTAGCTGTAGAGATACAAGCTATGACTTTTATACAGGACAGCTCCTAGAATGCAACAGATCACCCTTCTGTGAGGAACTGAAGGAGTTAATGCCTCAAATATTTATCAACGCAGAAAGCCTCAAGGCCTAAACTATAGTGACACTTTAATTTAGGATTGAACATATTGCACTAATCTTTTAAGGACTGGTAAACATTGGCTCTGTTGTGTAAATCTGATATGTTGTATAAATGATGCAGGTCTTGCTAGGAACTATGTCCCTGAAGAGCTAAAAGATTAATAATAGGGGAACATTCTGCCCCAGGAGACAAATGCTGGATGACTGCCCAAGAAGCATGAACTGGGGTAAAAGTAAAGGTGTCAGGGAGAGATCACGACCACTGACTCAGCTGGAGAAGAGTACCCCATCCCCCTTCAATACATGTGCAGAACCCATACTCAACCTTTTCCTTGCCTCTCATGCAAACAAGTTCATGGAAAACCTGCCTCTCCTTATCTAGTATGCAAATCAGGTGATAAAACGAACTTAAAAAGCAACAGACAATAATTGTTGGGTGTACACCCACCACCGAAGATTACCAGACCTGAGATATTGCTGGAAACTGGGATGGTCATTCGGATTCTTCTCTCTTCTCTTCTCTTCTCTTCTCTTCTCTTCTCTTCTCTTCTCTTCTCTTCTCTTCTCTTCTCTCCTCTTCTCTTCTCTTCTCTTCTCTTCTCTTCTCTTCTCTTCTCTTCTCTTCTCTTCTCTTCTCTTCTCTTCTCTTCTCTTCTCTTCTCTTCTCTTCTCTTCTCTTCTCTTCTCTTCTCTTCTCTTCTCTTCTCTTCTCTTCTCTTCTCTTCTCTTCTCTTCTCTTCTCTTCTCTTCTCTTCTCTTCTCTTCTCTTCTCTTCTCTTCTCTTCTCTTCTCTTCTCTTCTCTTCTCTTCTCTTCTCTTCTCTTCTCTTCTCTTCTCTTCTCTTCTCTTCTCTTCTCTTCTCTTCTCTTCTCTTCTCTTCTCTTCTCTTCTCTTCTCTTCTCTTCTCTTCTCTTCTCTTCTCTTCTCTTCTCTTCTCTTCTCTTCTCTTCTCTTCTCTTCTCTTCTCTTCTCTTCTCTTCTCTTCTCTTCTCTTCTCTTCTCTTCTCTTCTCTTCTCTTCTCTTCTCTTCTCTTCTCTTCTCTTCTCTTCTCTTCTCTTCTCTTCTCTTCTCTTCTCTTCTCTTCTCTTCTCTTCTCTTCTCTTCTCTTCTCTTCTCTTCTCTTCTCTTCTCTTCTCTTCTCTTCTCTTCTCTTCTCTTCTCTTCTCTTCTCTTCTCTTCTCTTCTCTTCTCTTCTCTTCTCTTCTCTTCTCTTCTCTTCTCTTCTCTTCTCTTCTCTTCTCTTCTCTTCTCTTCTCTTCTCTTCTCTTCTCTTCTCTTCTCTTCTCTTCTCTTCTCTTCTCTTCTCTTCTCTTCTCTTCTCTTCTCTTCTCTTCTCTTCTCTTCTCTTCTCTTCTCTTCTCTTCTCTTCTCTTCTCTTCTCTTCTCTTCTCTTCTCTTCTCTTCTCTTCTCTTCTCTTCTCTTCTCTTCTCTTCTCTTCTCTTCTCTTCTCTTCTCTTCTCTTCTCTTCTCTTCTCTTCTCTTCTCTTCTCTTCTCTTCTCTTCTCTTCTCTTCTCTTCTCTTCTCTTCTCTTCTCTTCTCTTCTCTTCTCTTCTCTTCTCTTCTCTT
>NW_020799092.1:15486285-15551363 GCF_003259725.1 Athene cunicularia | reverse complement strand
CTTCCCTTCCCTTCCCTTCCCTTCCCTTCCCTTCCTTTTAAATAAGAACTAGGGTTGCCCATCCATGTCCTTTCTGAAAACTGCTATATAAAGCATCTTGAAAAAAGATCTAGCCAGCAGGAATGCTTCCCCCTCACTCTTGTAGCCTCTGGAGTAATTATTTAGTTAGCGAGACTTGATCCAGGCTTCAGTGATTGAGACATGAACCTGTGGTCACTGTTCTACTCCAGATGGAGAACTGTGTAATCAGGAATAGACTTACTCTTTCCCAGCTGGTTCTTTAAGAGTATTTGCTCACCTAAAGTCTAAACTGACAGTAGTGAGAATAGCAACTATTCCTGATAACTGAACAAGGGCTCTGTCCTAGAGCCCTAGAAATCACATCACACTGTTGTAGCCCTAGAAGACACTATACTGGGGCTCCCTGAAATAATCCTATCTTCCCAGATTTAGCTACCTCCCTGACTGCATGCTGACCTCACACCAAGGAAACATATTGCCTCATGCTTTGGTATCCACTGGAGAGATCAGAAAAAAAGCACAGTGTGGTCCAGCCACATTCCCTACCAGAAAGCTGGGACCCTGGGGCATGCTGTAGCCTAATTTCTGGGGCATTTAGATATAGCTGTTGTCTTGTGCATTGAGAAGAGACAGATCTCAGCCAAATTGCTAAGTTTAAACTTTGTGCTGGGTAGAAATGTCACATTCCAAACTTCTTTTGCAGCTGTTTTATTCTTTGTAGGGATTGGACTATGTTGTTGAACCAAAACCCTTTGAACATTATAGTACTCAAAATTCAGGTGTTTTTTCTGTAGTATAGGTTCATCTCATGGCTCTGTGTAGCAAGCCAGAGACTGTGGCCATTGCCTATATTAAAAATTAACAGCATAATTTGGATGGTCTAATGGATATGAAAGCTGGTTCAGCATATGATACAGTAACCTAAAAACAAAGAATGCCTGGTCCTTTGCCACGTTTATGATAAGGTGGAAAGGTTCTGTTCTAACTTGTGGTTCCAGTTTTAATCTGTGAAATACTGATCATGCTTTCTTACTTCAGAGGAGTCTGAGCTTATTAACAGTTAAGGGCTGTCATCAAAGAAATGAGAAGCATGAAGAGAAACAAGACCTAAAAAATATGTCCTGCTGAAGACCAGAATAGGTAAAAACCCTTTCTTGTGCACTCAGTCGCAGACAAGAAGAATGAAGTCATTACCTAGGGGAAGACACAATTCCCAGTAGTTCTCCAGCTGTTAAGACAAAACAACTAGTGATCTCTGTATTCATGTTTGCCTTGTACCTCCACTTTAAAGTCCTCTGGTCATTTGTGCTATCTTTTAGCCAAAGACCTTTTCACATGTCATCAGCTTCACTGGCTTAAGGAGCAAAACATCTGGCCAGTTCCTTAACACACCATAATGAAAGAGGGTGTTTTTCAGGTAAGTCTAAGACATGAAGGAGGAAAGATCTGAGCCATACTGCCACTTTGCTTGCCTGGTGTCTTGAGGAATAGCCTGCTGAGATAGATACACACTTCACCTCTTCAGTCCGGCAGGACATGCCTTAGCAACAGCCCAGCTTCATACACTGCATATGTACAATATCAAAGATACTGATGATATCGAACCATATCCCAGTGAGACACAGCTGCGGTGATGAGACTAGCAGAAGGTGGTCCACACACATGCAGTGCTCATTTTCAGATCTCTCCAGCCTGTGTCAAGGTAGGGAGGACCTTGAATCCACTGTGCAAAGGGAACAGCAGCTTCCCCACAAGGCACTGCCAAGCAAACAACTGGAGAACTGAAGTTATGCCTTTTCAAATCCTTATGGGCAGATCTCCTGGAAAAGCCAGTTTGCTGTCCAATCTCCAAAGAGATGCAAGGTGCCCAAAGTTTCCAGTAAAAAGCACAAAGTAGGGCTACATAGTCTGCATGCTTATGTACGGTCAGAAACTAGGCCCCACAACTCTCTAATCTCGTCAAAATTGAGGTAGGCTCCAGGATTCCCAGTAGAATTTCAGAGTAATGCCAAATATAGTAACTTAATTCAGGGAGTAATGAATACGGTGAATTGTGCATTAGCATTCAGTGCAAGCTGCTTAGAACAAATTTATCAGCCAAATCTGTTTAAGTCAGTTTTAGCTAATGTCCATTTAAACTGGCCAGGGAGGAAGTAGCAAGTGTACGTTCGAAAAACAGGAGAACTACCATGGAAAGTAGCCAGAAAAAAAAATTTCCAGTAAGGTTTAACTGGCAATATAATCTGCAGACTCAGATTATTTACTTTGGAAAGTAGAAGAGTCTGGATTTTCCAGTCATGCTGTATGTGCACTTGCGTTCTCACTAGAATTTACTATGGTTATATTTAAACAACGCAGGAAGCCAACACCACTGGTGCTTTTTAGTGAGGGCATTTATGATGTAAGTGGCACAGTTACTCGGGTGTTGGTGACCTCAGATGGACATAAAAAGAAGGCTCTGGAGGTTTTGGAAGAGGGTGAGTTAAGCACTTAGCTACTCATTTCTCAGAATTAGAGTTCAGATTTCTTGGAAATGTCATGACTTCGGAGAGTAATGCTGTCCCATATAGATCCATAATGATGGTCAAGTGCTCATCAGAGAATCACTATACCCACCACACTCTCTTTACCTGCAGAGCTGGTCATTTCACCATACTTGGTCAGCTGTGTCCTTGGTAAAGCTGTGTTGAGTGCTCCTGATTACTTTCATGCCATTCACATATTAGCAAAGGGATTCCAAGAGAATTTGCTTCACGATTTCTCCAGGGCCTAAGCTGAGGCCTATTGACCTTGTAGCTCCTAACTCTTTTTCCAAACTAAAGGAAAAACTGCAACTGAGAAAAAAAAATAAAAAAAAATTATTCCAATTTTGTGCTAGATGGCTGAAACATAACAAGCCTAACTTCTGCCTTCTGGACACAGACTTCTTCAAACACAATCAGTCAAATCATATCAGCCTCCACTGGGCTTCCAAACACATTGAAGCCTATAAGGTTCACAGGCAGGTCGCATATTTCATTTACCTGACACTGTTTTTAAGCTGGTGACCTCTGTGCTTTTCAGTTATAGTGCTTTAAATGATATTTTCAATGATGATGTCACAAACTTTGTTGCTACTGATGGTATCAGGATGAACAGTAGTTTGTAAATATTTATTTATTTATTTAGGTTCTTTAGGGATAAAGATAAATGCTGCTAATAGTGATATTATTTTATACTCCAAACAGTCAACTCAAGACAGCTATTTCTTTTATTTTTCCCCATTATCTTTTTTTATAGATGATATACTGACAAACTGGAGTATGTGTCATTTTAGTTGATACTTTTCAAATTTTGGTCCTGAAATATGATTTTCTTATCATTCATTTAAATTGCCTCAAAGAATAATCTATAATAGAATCAAAGTTCCATCAGAATGCAGGTTTGATCTTCTTGAAATAAAAAAAAAAAAAGAAAAAAAAATCTACTAATAAAAAGACAGTCTATGGTAAGACCTTGACTGATTAGAAATATCACTGTGTTCTTTAAAATAATACATGATAGACATGTTCCTGTTGGTTAGGTATCAACATTTAAATTATCTGGGAAGAAAAAAAGCCATTAAAATAACATTTAGAGGTATCACTCTATTTCATATGGCTGAAACAAGTCCAGATAAAAAATATGGTATGGCCTTAAAACATATATTATTATATACTAAATATTTTTATAAACTTCCTAATCCAAAAGTTAGCTTTATAGAAATCCTGTCCCACTTAAACATGTTCTGAAAATCTGGATCCTGGAAATACAGATATTCTGCTTATATGATTTCCAAAACCACTTTAAAGGTACAGTGTGAAACCAAAGTTTCATTGTTCATGTATTATGTTTCTCTGTGTTGCAGTAGGTACTGGTTTAAGACCATGATACATGTTCATCATAAAGACATCTTAATCCAGAGAAACTGGTGGCAATCTGTCATTGTTGCCATGACTAAAGAGTAGTCTAAACATTCTCCAAATATTAATGTACTTAATTGGTATATGTGCATACTCTGGTACTGCAACGGCAATATTAACACCCGAGTAGTAATCATATACCTTCCTTTTTTGTAGCATGCAAACATTGCAAACTCTGTGCAATCCCAT
Source organism: Athene cunicularia (assembly GCF_003259725.1). Classification (NCBI taxonomy): domain Eukaryota; kingdom Metazoa; phylum Chordata; class Aves; order Strigiformes; family Strigidae; genus Athene; species Athene cunicularia. The sequence goes on along the minus strand of NW_020799092.1, from coordinate 15,547,212 downwards.
CTTTTCCTCTAAGGAGCCTGGATAACCTAACTTGCAAGGGGAAGAACACTGCTGTCAATAAGTCTTTCCTGGGCACACTTTTCCTTTTGATCTAAATGCAGTATCTGAAAAGAAATGCAGCCCTGTCATTAACTCCAAAGAACATATTCCAGAGAACATGTCAAAGGCCTAAATCAATGGAATCAAAAAGTAATGTATTTCCATGTGGCACAAGAGTCTGACCAGCCAGAAGTCCCTGCAGAGCCTATCCAGGTTATGAAATCTTTGTCACTGTAAAGAATATGGGCAGCATTTAACAGCTTGTGCTGGGATTCAGGGAAACAAAAGGTCTTGTATTTGACAAACCAGTATAGCAGAGAATTTCTTTGTCCCAGATGCTGGCTGAGCAAGTATTACTTTAGTAATAACTTCTTTGCTTTCCACTGCCTCTCCAGGATACTGGATCCAGCACTGGAAGGGAAGACCAGGATGCCATCACACCATAAACCTTCACTGGCTATTTAGGAACGTAGCCAGGCAGCACACAGTGTGAAACTGAATTAGGTTCCTGGTCTGGGAAGCCACAGAAGGCTCTTCCATTTCTTCTCTATAGTCATCCATGTCCCGTGCCTGTAAGGAAAATCCAAAAGATGACCTTCTGACAGTCAGGTGGACAAGAAATAAAGGCAGAAAACTTTTTTCTGCAACTGAAGTTGCAATATTCTGTATTCTGGTGATAAAGGAAAAGACAGCAACAGTAATGACAGGTCAAATCATGCAGATAGATCCAAAAGCAATTTTCATTGGAGAGTAAGGGATTATTAGCAGAGATTAATCACAACAGAAGTTAGGCTGTCCCTGATTTGGGCCCAGAAATGTGTTTATATATATATGTATGTGATAAACAAATCTTAAGCTGAAAACCGCAATTGATTTCTCAGAACATTCTTTGATGCAAGATACAAGCTGAAAAATAATCTTTACTTGTAAATCCATGTCACCAAGTTTATCAAAAATGTGCACTGAAATAAGAAGGCTTAGAATTAAAAATAAGAATCATAAAAGCAAAACAGGCAAATAAAAAGAGAGTATTTCTCCACACCGTTCTGCCATCGATCTTCAATTATCCACAAGAGTTGTCCTCACATTAGTGCCAGCCTCACCATCTATCACTGGGGAGGTATCAAGCAAAGTTTGAACAAAGAGGAAAAAATCAGTCTTTTTACTGCTTGTTCGTACTGAGTAAATAATCAATGTGAAGAAAAGTTAATCAGGAAAATCATTACTGAAACAAAAAGCAACAAGATGAAATGTCATGTTGTCTATTTTAACTCCTGCAGTCATCTTTCCCAGACCTCAGTACCTTCAAATCGGTATTATACTGCCAGTAGTGTGAGTGGGTTCACTGGACATATGACCCTAAGGCAGGCCTCTTAAGGGCTTGGGCATTTTTTGTGACCTTCACAACAAGTACAGATATGGTGCTGTTTCCTAAGCCTACAGGCATATTAAACCTGTATCTTCCCTTCCGTGATGTAACAGGGACAAGCAGGTTCTCACAGACCTGTCTCACACCGTGGCAATCTATGGAGGCAGCGTGGGCGCAGGGCGTGTGCTAACCAGCGCAGGTGAGTACATTTCTTGGGGTTGGTATTGTCCAAGCTGTAGATTAAACACGATGTGTCATGTTGTTGGGACAGAATTTCTTCTAATAAGGTATGAATCAATCTTTTCACGCTGATAGAAAGAACTTGTCTCAAGACAAAAACCTCAGTAGTGTTTGTTACTAGTACCGTCCTAGTAATGTCAAATCCCAGGATGTCTTAACAATTATCTTAACTATGACATGCCACTGAAAAAAAGGCAATTTATTTGCTATAACATTTATTTTCTCTTTTAGGGACATTGGGAGAATACAGCAGCTATATGTCCACTTCGTCAGGAAGGAAGTTTTCGCACCCGTCTTGTGATTTAACCTGGCAGGCAGCTAAACACCACACAGCAGTTTGCTCACTCTCCCACAGTCGTAATGGAGGATTCTGCAAGAACCAGAAAAAAAGGTAAAACTCACAGGTTGAGATAAAGACAGTTTAATAGGACAGAAAAGAAAGAGAGAATAAGAATAATGATAAGAGAATATACAAGTGATGCACAACGCAGTTGCACGCCACCTGCTGACTGATGTCCAGACAGTCCCTGAGCAGCGGGATGTCACCCCCCGGCCAAGTGCCCCCAGTTTTTCTGCTCAGCATGATGTCATATGGTATAAAAATCCCTTTGGGCAGTTGGGGTCAGCTGTCCTGTCTGTGTCCCCTCCCAGCTTCTTGTGCACCCCCAGTCTCCTCACTGGCAGGACAGTACGAGAATCTGAATAGTTCTTGACTTAGTGTAAGCACCACTCAGCAACAGCTAGAACATCAGTGTATTATCAACATTATTCTCATACTAAATCCATAACAAAGCACTATACCAGCTACTAGGAAGAAAATTAACTCTATCGCAGCCAAAACTAGGACAATTTTGCATGCTCTAGCTGATTTGTAACATACATCTGTGCCCAAACCAGAGAAATAATTAATTACATGACTTAGCCACTCTGTTAGAGAATCTTTATAAAATACAAAAATACAGAGATGATTTAGGGTTTGCAAATCTTGTTTTAAGTCTGTAGGAAAACAAACAAGCATGAATTTTTCTAATAATAAGAATTCACGTATTTATGGCCACTGTGCGGAAAAGTACTGGCTTTGGCACCAACACAAGGTGAAAATTATTTATTTATTTGTTTGTTTGTTTGTTTGTTTGTTTTAAGATGTAGATTTCATGACACCCCACCTGGAGTACTGCATACAGCTCTGGGGCCCCCAACATAAGAAGGACATGAATGTGCTTGAGTGGTTCCAGAGAAGGCCATGAAGATGATCAGGGGCCTCAAACTCCTGTGAGGACAGGCTGAGAGCTGGGGTTATTCAGCCTGAAGAAGAGAAGGCTCTGGGGAGACCTTATAGTGGCCTTCCAGTACACTTAAAGACAGGCTACAGGAAAAATGGGGAGGGACTCTATCAGGGAGTGTAGGGATAGGAGAAGGAGTAATGGTTTTAAACTGACAGAGGGTAGATTTAGATTACATCTAATGAAGAAATTCTTCCCTGTGAGCACTGGCACAGGTTGCTCAGAGCAGCTGTGGCTGCCCCCTCCCTGGAAGGATTCAAGGCCAGGCTGGACAGGGCTTTGAGCAACCTGGTCTGGTGGAAGGTGTCCCTGCCCATGGCAGGGGAGTTGGAAATAGAAGGTCCCCTCCAACCCAAACAATTCTATAATTCTGATTCTATGATTTCATACTCTGAAGAAGAACTTCACATTGCTTTGGAAAAAAAAGAAACACAAGGCTAGCCAAACCTTTCTATTGGCAGGGTAGAACATCAACTTCACTGTATGTAGCACTGCACATAGCTGGCAGAACAGTGTCCTCCAGAATTGGTAGGCAACCTGAAACAACAGGCTTTGAGAGAGTGGGCACTTACCATCACACCAATTTGTCAAAATGGGCTAGTGCTGTGGGGATGTTGAATTTTGAGTGGCCCAAATGGAAATGTGTAGAGGCACTCCATCTTAATTCTGCCCTTCAAAACTGTATTCTTCTTGTTCAACAAATCAGAAACATAAGGGCTTCAAATCACAAGTGAGGTTTTTTAATTTTGTCCTCGGAAGCATAATGAAGAAAGTTTAAATGTCAGCATGTCTAAGTGTTATGCTATCCAAGAAAGGAATGTATTTATTCACTGAAGACCTGCTCACCTTCATTTTGATGTAGGGCTGTTGGTACCAAAGTTATTTTTTTATAGTCCATTGACTTGTCTGGAGATGACCTACTTTCCCTTGCCTCAGATAATTAAAAGGTCCCACGGATTAACTGTCACCTCTGACTTGACTGTCTGCTTCCTTTTTTTATTTAACAAATATAATTTTTTGGACAGTGTTTGATGTACAGCCAGCAGGCTGAAACAGCTCCAATTTTGCAGATATATTCCATTATCAACTTTTTGCATGCCAGTGGTTTTCATTTTCTGGCCTTCTTAGACTACATACAGGCAATGCTGGCTATAAAGCAATCCATGGTGGATTAGATACTCCAAGAGGTTCATAATTGTCACCATAAACCTTTCTGAATGCATCATGCATTTTTATTGCCACCCACTTCCAAGTCATTACTGTACCACAGACAATTTTCAATATAACTGGCTTCCTTATAGTTGTTATATGCTGGCTCTTCTATTAATTATGACAGTCAGAAATGGGAAGGCAGTAGGTTAAAATACATTCAGTTGAAATTAAGATTCTTTAACTGCAGCATTTAAACTATTAAAGAAATAAATTCATTTAAAAACAGTTACAATAAAAATGAGCCTCTCAGAATTAGTCATAACTAGAAGTTGGCAAGCCGTTTATGCTAACAATGTAGAGTTAGATGCTGGGATTTAAAAACAGGTTTTTGCAGGACTTATTATTGAGTTTGTTGTCTTTCTGATTAATGCTATTAACTCTTCTACTTGCATGTTCTTGTTGATCCATTTCTCCAGATTCTATTATCTTTTCACCTGAAAAAAAAAAAAAAAAAAAAAAAAAAAGTCTTAAAGTTACCACTTTAGGGCCTGAATGTGAAATTGCCACAGACTTTGAGTAATAAATAGAACATGATTGTGCTGCCCTATGTCAAATGGAGGACTTCAAGAAATCTGATGTCATAATTCAGTTTTAGCTTCAAGCTCTGAAAATGATGAGGCACACATGCCATAGCCCAGTGCTGCTTCCATTCATTCTGGTAGAGTCAGCTGGTTTTGCTGCTTCCAAGATGCAGCTTTCATAGGGTTGGTGATGAAGAATTCTGAGGCTTTGCAAGAAAGATGAAGCTGCTGTGTTGCCTGTGATCAGGGTGGAGCTCACATAAAGGGAGTCAAAGAAACCTTTTTCCTCTCACTTTCTTATACAGACATCAAGACCCTGATATTTGTATGTATGAAGATGCAACTCATCCACTATTAGCTTGTGCTCTTGCTATAGTAAGTTTGGTTGGGAATTTAAGGAGGACCAGTAGGTAATCAGCTGTGATATATGGAGAACCTGGTTTAGGCAACTTCCATAGTCATGTCAGCAATAAATATTTGATCTTATCTCTGCATTTGTTTATTCTAGACACCTTCTTCCCACACACTCACAAGATTAGAAATTGTACATACTGATAAAAACATTCATTTAAATTACCAGGGGAAAAAAAAAAAAAAAAAAAAGCGGTATGTTTGGTCTTCTGAAAAACAGCTTTATTATTTGGCAAGTCTCCTCAGTAGGCAGCTTTCAGTTTCAACTAAATGTTTCACCTAATCAATTGCAATACTTGCTTTTTACTTTATATATCACAAAGCAATAGAGATCAGTGATTAAACATAAAGGGATGTGTAGCAGGTCCTAGTGACCCAAACAGACAAAAGAGCCTATTTCCGCTTTCTTCTTGGAGGTCACTGAATTGCTTCAGGGAGATCTTCGTAGCCCTCTGGAAGGAACAGCCCAAGCAGTGTCAAGTGGCCTTACAAAAATACTGAAGCTTACTGCAGTGTCCTTGCAGTCTGTTTGGACATCAATGAAAGGGGAAAGTAATGATCCAGAAATCTCCAGAAACCTGAGCTACTCTAGATGTGCTCCAGCTTGTGTTTATAGAGAAAACAAATTATACCCACTGTTTTCTTGTCAAGGGGGAAGATAAAGTTAAAATGTAGAGAACTCTGGGTCTTATTTCTTACAACCCATACCACAGAAAGCAACCCCCTCTTTGGGTCTGATACCAAACCCATCCAACAATGGGTAAAAGGCACTTATGATGAGAGGCTTCCTTGGGCTGCAGCAAGGGCATGTAGCCATCCCCAGCCCTGTCAAGAACCTGTAGTACCCAAGGTCTATAAACTTGCCCATTAGGGCTGGGGATCCTGGGGTAGGATAAGAACAACACAGCACTAAGTTGTCAGTGTGCTGAGCAACAGGCACTTACTGTCCTCTCTGCAGTACTCAGCACAGACCCTTTGCAGGTCACGTCTGTAAGGGGGCAGTTGCTCACAGACTTCCAGAATGGTGTAAATTCTCCACAACATCATCTCCATTGACATGTGGCTCCTAGCAGCCTCTCTGAGCAGCCTAGTCTCAGCATGCTGCTTGTTCCCTGGTTACAAGGAGGTGTTTGAAAGGAGCATAGCTTTGTTATCTTCACTTCCCATGTATAGAAAGTCTCTTTCCATACCAGACATTCAGGGACTGCTACTCTGATCTTGCTATCCTGTTCAGAGGACAGACACAGGCAGAAGATCCCACTGCTACCAGAGTAGAAAGCAGGTCCATTTTGGTACCGACAACATAGTTGAGGACTTTTCTTCTACCCTACTGCAAGTTAGCTGTGCTCTCTCTGGCTTTCCAGAGTATCTGAACTTTATTCTGCACGGCTTCTTTTAACTCCAGCACGATATCTTCTGAAAAAAAGCCCAACATGGACTAACCAAGAAACTGAATTTGTTCCATGCTGTATACTTGTTCACAGATACACTGCATCAACACAGAGACACTGATACAAAGCACAAACCCCATAATGTTTGAAGAGAATAAATGTTGAAGAATTCTGTTTATCCCTGCTAGTAAAATTTGCTCTGAAATCCTTCCAAGTTTGCACTCCACAGGATATTTATTTAAAAGGAAGGGAAGGAAAACAATAGACCTAAGTGAAAAATCCATCAAAAAGCATCATCCCTCTGCCAGGTGCAACAGAAAGGAAGATAAGACAGATAATAACACTGCTGGAGCAGAATGATGTTTAGGTTGATGGATGAGAATTGCTGACAGCTCACAGAGGCTGTTGGGGGCAAGCTGTTGGGTATGGTGTCAGACGAAATAAATCTATACATCCTTGTTTCACCCAAACACGGCTCTATTGCAAATGATACAGTTCATCACTGCATCCTGTGCTGATTTTTCCAAATTTGATTATGAAGTAACAGCACATTAAAAAAGTGCGTAGGATGTGCTGCTACACATATGCAGAGAGCTGAGGTACCATATCTGAGAAACTTGGTTCATGTTTGTCCCACTGTAAATTTTACACCACTGAGAACCCACTTGTCAACAGAGGTGGTATTGAGTGAGATGGTAGGATATAGTACTTGGCACTCTGTTCAGTAAACATATGCTCACTGGGAACAATGTTAATACATTAAGGGACATGGGGAAGTGGACGCAGATGTAACAAGCAGTCCATGAACTGGGACTACTGAGGAATCCGGAGAGAGGAAAGGAAAAATAATTTGTGGTGCTGCAAGGTGAATATATAAACAATTCTAGTGTTGAAAGTGTTGCACTTCATTTATTATTTGTTTTCTAACATGAGAAAGGCGACGTTTTCTAGTAGCTATGGGATTCCTTTTTTTAACCAGGCCAATAGCTGGATAAGATCAGTAAATTCTTAGATACATACATTCTTAAGCAAATCTTAGACTTTCTCCTTAGATTAGCATGACTGTGACAACATTGGATGTCATAATTGTCAGTAAGCACTTTTCACCTGTGTATCATAAAACAATGAGCAAAGGGAGAAAAAAAAAATATACATCATACAGAGAGAATCTGAGGAATAGAGAGGCATAGTGATTTGTCAAAGGTAATTGAACTGGTGAGAATGGAAACTTAATGTCATAAACCCTTCTCCAGCATTATATCCACTGAACCATCCTGGGACTGTGTGGCTTTCTTCCCCCTTTTAACTTTTCTTTAAAATTTTAAAATTGCCAGTGAAGTTGTATTTGTGGCATCACCTCCATGAATGTTAATGACTTCTCCTTAGAGGGCAATAACACATCTACAGAAGTCAAACACACAAGAGAATTTAAGTTGTCAGAAGACTAATTGTACTTCTGTTGCCAGGCTTTCCTAAGGCAGTTTAATCTCAAGCAGAATGGACAGAGCCACTTTGGACACAGGGTTATGAATGCCTCCATACGCAGACTCCACTTCCAAAGAGAGTTTGAAACAGGTGATTGAGCTTGGCTGGTTACTTCATAACCAGTGGATGATGGGAAGGTGGGGAACAATGCTGCTAAATTCGGTCATTTCTTTGGCTCATTCTGCCTGTTACTTAGTGAATGAATCTACAGCACACATAGCATAAACTGGGCAAGAGAAAATATAGGCAAGTCTTTTTAGTCTTCTCACATTTACAAGTGAAGTGCTCTTCTTTTTGGAAGAAGTTTCTTAACAATTACGTTATCACAAACTTTAGGTCATATACTGGTTTTACATAGCTATACCCTTCCTACTGCATGACTTTAGGTTGAGATAAAGCTGGCTTTTGTGCACTCTGAATGTAGTATAATTTTCTTTAAGAGTAAGGGAATTCAAAAGAAAATTTTGCTGAACATTTCTGTAGCTCTCAGACTTGAAAAAATAAAAGCTTCTTTTAGTGGAAATTTGAATCAATGCTAGTATTTTTATACTTCTATCATGTAAAAATAGATTTCTTTTAACACTTTAATTTTGCTCCTCATGTAAAACTCTGTAAACTTTTCTATTCATCATCAGCGTTGTCTTAAAAAATTACGCATTGATATTGAAATTTCTAGCAAATGTTCATGATCATTCGCTGTTCTGCAGTGCAAGACAACTACAGATAGTTTAAAATGTCCCAGGAATGCTCTTCTAGCCAGTGCTGAATCAGGATAAGGAAGAGGCAGAAGTAGCTTTATTCCTTCTAGAGCTGCATGATCTGAAGTTACTGTAAACCATCTCTAGGCAACTGTGAGCCATGCCCAGCCTGAGCAGCAGTCCCCACAATCATACAAAGGGATGGCCGCAGTGATGTCATTGCCAAATTCCCAGATGGGCTTTTGATGCATCTACTGTATGCTTCCAAAGGGATACTATATGCATATCCCAGGGATTAGTACAGAAAGGTACAACCTTCAACAGTACAGGCTATAACTGGGAATCCAACTTCCACAAGCTTTAGGTCACTTCAAAACACTACTCCTAAATTACCAGGAAACCTAGGAGCTTTGGATTTCAGGCAAGGCAGATGTTCTTCTTAAGGCTTATTTGCTCCCCTAGCCTTCAGTGGCACCTAGTGGAAAAGAAGCAACTTGAAAGGAGAAACGGTTCGGAGGGAAAAATGCAACTATGCAATCTTTTTCCAGCTCCATCAAACCACTTTCTTCCAACTCCTCTGAGGAATAAGGATGTGGAGCGGCTATATGGAAAGGTGAACAGGCTGCTGTGGGGGAGCAGAGCTAGCATATTACTAGCAACAGGAGCCTGTTCTCCTGAGAAAGATTTGCCATTCAAAATAAGTTCAGAATTTAACACACAGAGGTGGGAAAAGAGCTAAATGAAGCATAATGTAAAAGCCAGAAATGATGAAAGAATAGGCAGGGTACAAAAGTGACAAGAAAGGGTGGATGTGACCTGAGGGATAACTGGGATCACTTCACACTTCTTACTGGAAGTACATACAAAGCCTTGTACCTTTTTTCTAAGTGCAGACACTGAGTCATCTCTAGCCATTTACAAGTCATAGTGGGCAGTTTGATGTAGTCTTTTGTTTTTTGGTTGTTTTGTTGTTTGTTTGGCTTTTTTTTTCCTGTTTTGACTATGCCTCTGTAATTTAGTAATTCAGATAAGGTTATATCTTCTGGAAGAACATATATCTAGCTCCCTGGCAGCTCTGTGCCACATTTCTATATTATTAATGTCTATTTAAAAATGCTCCTTGTTTCTTCAACTTCTCTTCAGGGATGGGACTTTGTTTTTGTACTTGTCTTTACATTTCCCTGCCCTTCCTCTCTCCCTCCCATTCTAGCTATTGGAGTTCCTGCTGACCTCGTGAACTTGGCACTGCTCATTTATAGGTTTTTCTTTCATGTCTTCTGCAATTACCTGACTTGGAGAAAAGACCACAGATCTTTCAGAGTAGTACTTCTTGAGCTTGTAGCTTCAAAGTCTTATTCACTAGACTGAGAAATCTATCCTATAAAGCTCATCTAAAAGTTGTCCACACTGTCAGTGCTATGCCACCTGTTTCAGCTTTGCCAGCAGCTGTGTCATAATCATCTTTTCTATTTTTCCTCAAAAGAAATATGAAGCTTCACTGATGGCAAAGGGAATTAGGCACTCAGCTTCCACCAAACTTCTAAATATTAGTGTAGTTCTGCTGCTTCTTTTGCTGATAGGCCATAGCTTCACTGATTTGTTTGAGGAGTGCTAACATGTTAACACAAAGTTCTTTAACGAATGCTCATCTCCACAGACAGAATAGCTCTTTGCCTGTATCATGCTTTCACTGCCTTTCTGTGAAACACTTGAAACTATATGCCACCCTCCCTATTTTTGTACTTATGCATTCAGTTTTCCTTGATACTGTCACCTCTACACAGTTGAAGAATGCCAAGCAAAACAGTTCACGAGTGGGTTCTTTCACCCTTCCTACTTCAGCTGCACAATCAGAAACTGGATTTTTTCTTTAGAAGGAAAAACATACTGCTAACTTCCATGCTCACATATCTTTGGCACTGTTTTAAAGCAAACAACTCCCTGAATGTTAAAATACTGAACAGGCTTTTAAAAAGCTCCATTTCTGTCTGTCCTGTGGTTTTAATCTTTTCTTATGTATTTGTTTTGATTCATCTCCAAATTCCAAGTGTGATGGCTTGAGCATGTGGTAACTTTGCTGGTTAGGTAGTGTGTTTGTTCTACACATCCTTTCATCAAATTTGGTATGTATTCACCCAGTGGTACTGAGGCCAAAGGGCAAAAAAAACCAAGACAGGCAATTTATCAACAGTTGCAGCTCCATCCTATGGAGCTACTGCATTCCCAGCAGTACAGGTTAGCCCTGTCTGAGTACAGCTTGTCCTTATGATGCCAAATACAACATTGCACAGTCTGGTTTTAGCATTAATCTTATAGTATCTCTCATATTAACTGCTTCAGTTGTAACCCACAGTATAATAAAGGAGGGATTGTTAAGACTGCCTTGATTGCTAGAAAATTACACTCCCACAAAATTGATGGAAATAGTGAATATTGACCACTGTTTATTAGATGAGTCCAAACATCAGCTAGTTAGGGTAGGCTAACTTTTCTAAACATTAGTGCTTAGTAGGAGGTTCCCATCCTGATATTTAAGTGGTAAAATGTAAGTTTCAATACATATTTGAGTAAGAATTCAGAAGTTGGCGTCAGACATTCTGGTTTGAGAATTTTACATAAGCACATCATCAGTGATAACAAGGAAAACAAAATATAGATAATAGGACAGAATATAATTAATATGAATTGATGAATAAACTATATTGCTGGCTGTCTTGTGATCATGAAGGCAGGAAAAGATACTGCTGCACTGTGTTTACACATTCTAATTTTCAGATGTCAGAAATAAGACGTGCATCAAGACTTGCTTTGATGTACAATTTAGTACTTACCTGTGTTATGTACCTCTAAGTTCTTAAATACCATTTAAATATTCTATGTGATACAGGATCTTTTGTGGTTTTTAATTGCTCATCTACATACATCTAGATGGTCTAATTTAAAATTTGTTCTAAGAAATGGATGTTATATTCCATTATCAGGCCATAATGAGACCATCACAGAAAGAAGGTAGCCTCAACCTTTTGCACTGCTACACTTCCCATTCCCTAGCTACCGCATCCAGTACAATTTTCATGTAATTACTCAGGGAATTGATCCTGGGTGAAGGGGTGAAGGAGAGGAACTAACTTTTATTTGGGTTTTGTTTGTTTGTTTTTTAAGATGGATTAATTATTGATCAAACTCACTGCAGCTGCATGAATGTTTCTTCTGACACAGGAAAGGGGCCAGCACATTACTGGGAACAGTCTGGGAAGAAGGTGAGAACAACCTCCTTCAGTGGTGGGTTATAAACGGGCTTGAAACATATTGCACCACTTTATTTAAAATTACATGTGGAGATATCTGTGAAGAAGCAGTTATGTAAGGTTAAAACCTTTTTGTTTCATATTGGGTCAATATAAAAAAGGTGACTTCTCTACTAGCCTGAGAAGCTGGCTCTCAGGGAGCCCTGTAGCACCCAGGCCATCCTGTGCCTTGCACCAGCCTAGGGGTTTCTGTGCAGCTCTCATGATTTATGCAGAGGTGCACTTATATACTTGAGTGTATGCCACATATATACACACAAATATATATAGATATATAAATATAAGGAAACATGGACAATAAGGAAAAACCCCCAAAAGTTCCCAGAAAAGACAGCACAAACTGGAATATCTTGGAATATCTCCTTGGAAATATTCAAAAGCCACCTTGATGTGGCCCTGGGAAATTGGTTCTAGGTGGCCCTGCTTGAGCAGGGGGGTTGGACAAGATGTTCTACAGAGGTCCCTTCCAACCTCAGTCGTTCTGTGGTTCTGTACTCTATAATCAGCCTCTCCTTTATCACTCAAATCAGAGAAGGTTGCTTTACGGGGGATAAGAAAAGATGATTTTTCATCATCATTAAATACAAAGGATGAAATCTGGAACCCACTAAAGTCAGAAAAACACCCATTAACTTTATTTTGTGCTGCAGTGGGCTGTGACTGAGACGTCTACTCCAATTCATGTACTGACTTGTTCTCTACATTGTATCTGAAATGAAAAATCTACGTTTCCTAAGACCTCAGATTTCCTAATGAATGGTCCATCTTATGCAGTGCTTTGAAATGTAGCATATTTTCCTATGAATGTCAAATAGTGTTTTATTTTTCTGAGTGATTTCATTCCTCCAACACACTCGCCATTTTCCCAAACACTAATATACCCTGCATTTATCTTATCTCTTCTTCCCAGTTTCCTTCTGTTAAGTGCTAACAATATAATGAAAGCTGTAAACAGATAGGTTTCATATCTGTTGATCTTCTCACCTTTAATTTTAAAATAAGGTAATGTAATTTCTTTCCCCCTCTTGGGCTGTGTATTACCGTCTCAAACTATATTGCTTGTTGACGTTATTTTAGAAAACATTTTTATACCCTGATAATATTGCTTGGGGAATACACAGTACATAAAGTACTTGGTGAGGGGAAAGGATATGTCTGTCTGAAATTCCATTTAGCATGTTTCTGGGATAGCAGAAGGTTTTTTGTTGTTGTTGTTAATAATCAAGATATGTTTCATTCTCTTGCACTCTTGGAGTATCACCAAAGTTATGCCTGAGCCAACTAATTTAGATTTATTTCCAGAGTCACTACTTCCAGAATTTCTAATCTTAAATCTGTCAGGAGATATTTCTTTCTACTCATTGACACTAAGAAGCAATGTTAAAAAAAAACATATAGGGTCTGCAGAGCCCAGCTCCATACACAAGCAGTCTAGGAGCTTTTTTTTTTTTGAAAGGTGAGACCTTCCCAGCCTAAACTCTCACATAGAGGGGATGATCCTGGTGCTGCCTACAGAATGGGGAAAAGACACCGTCTCTGCCTTTGTACAACACAAATTGAAGAAAGAAGCACTTTTAAATCCATGTAGGGACTATTCAACCTTACTAGCTCCATCTGTTTACTAATTTAACTGTGCCTGGTTTAATATGCATCTCTTGGGGAATTTTCATTACGTGAGTGGCTGTCGAAGCCAGCACAGCAATAACACAGGTAAGAGTGAAAAAACTTTGTAACAGCAGCAGAGTGATAGGTAGAAATCTTGCCTTGTGTCTACCTGTACACAGCTCAGACTTAGTTACTACTATGAAACCTTCCTTTCATAACTTTTTTTAAAAAATCCATAGAGGATAAAATTAACTGGAAAAATAGAGCTATTTGGCAGATGAAAGTCCCACCTATCAAAATAATGTACATCTGTCCAGGACTTATAAGTCTAATTCCCCCAAATAGCTACAGAATAGTCAACTGCTATTTTTAGTCTTTGTGAACAGCCAAGGGAAAAATGGAAATATACAGCTAGAACACTGCATATGTATCCTTAACTAGAAAACATTTGCAGATTAATTTTACAGATTTCTTTTTTCCATCATCTGTAATAGCCTCCTTTTTCTCTTCTATCTGTTGAAGAACTGGTTATTCTCCAGCAGCCTAATTGAAGCAGGGACTGGTACTCCTCGAGCTATCACTGGTGGTTGATTCCCTCTGCAGCCACTAACAGCCAGGGATGCTAACCATCTTCCAGGGACTCTCAGCACTTCACAGGATGAGCCCTGAGCCAGAGGTTAATAAGAGTCAATGCTGAGTGTTAATGCCTTTCCTTATTAACAACACTGGGGATAAAATGAAAGGTATAGAACCACCCTGCAGTGAATATAGTGTGTGTCTGTATTTATGAGTATCTGAAGATGAGGGGCAATTTTGAAACTGAAGTGGACAAAAAAACCCTTAAAAATAGTCCCCAGTAGAGGCACAGTACTTCCGTGCTAAAGTTAGCACCTTGATATTGCAGAATAGGCACAAAAAGTGGGAAACAAATTGTTATTACCTACTTCCACAGGAATGACAGCAGGCAGATCTTTTCTGACAGCATCGCAGCAGGTAGGGACATGTTGGGAACACTGGCACTGGTGATTTCTTATGCCGAGTCAACTGGTCCCGTTCCTTCAGACCCGTCTTTCCCCCACATCTTACCACATCCACACTGGGTAAATAAGACACATTTTTGCTTGTAACAGGTGACATATGCTAAGTAGTTTCCAATACTGTGTGGCCTGGGCAGACCCAGATGATCGCCAGGTTGAACCAAGAGTCCAGATCATAAGGGAAGTGCATGGGAATGAGGCAGGTCCAAGGTCAAGCCAGGAGGTCAGTTTACAAGTTGGGGCCTGGGTCAAGAGGGTCCACAGTCAGGCGCAAGTATCGCTGAACTGGAGACCAGCACTGTCCCCAACACAGCTTGGGTAGGGAAAAAGGAGCAAGACTGAGCCCATAGAGCCCCTGGGCTCATGAGCAGGTTAAGGAGAGAGGGCCCAGGTGAGGCTGTTTAGGGCCATTAAAATTTTTTGTGCCCTCAGGGCCCTGACAGCCCAGAGGAAACAAGCAACTGATGAAGGAAGAGCCTGTTAACAAATTCTTTTTGTCACTCTTGAAGACATTCTGTATTAGCATCCAGCTATATTGTTGCCATCTAATCATGAAAAAGGTGCTAATTGTCAGGTCATAACTAAACGGTAACACAAATGTCTTGAAGCAAATCTATAAACTGACTCAGCAGACAGACTCTAATTGTGATGAAAAACGTAAATTCAATACTCGCATCAAGGGATGCAATCATGCACATGCAAAGTAAACAAGCGTTGGGCAGTTACTGAATATTATATGTATTTAATGTCATGGGAAATAATACCAGGATGGGCAGAAAGGGTTGTTGGCAGGCTACATGCACATGCCTAGTGTTAAACTGTACCTGGCCTGAACCCAAATTCACAGGGGGCTTTGGCCAGCAATTTAGGACCCAATTTACAAAAGCAAGCATGAATAAAATTTGCAGTGAGGCTTAAACAGCTCTTTAAAAGCTAGGGATATATTTGTGTGGCTTCATGTACTGAGGCAGGCTTAAGAACCCACATGCATCTTTTCCAGAGTCAGGGTCACAGAGGCTGTAAAGCAGAGATGATGATGTTTATCCTCTTCCTGACACATCTTTACATCATACTCAGAAATACATATATCTCGAAAGAGCGGAAGGGTGTGAGGCCAGTGTTGTAATCTGGCTGCTATGGCAATAGAAACTGTAATATTATTAGTGTTGTTTTGATACTTATTCATGTATGTGTGTGTGTACAAAAATAATTAAAAAATACACATGCTGCTATTTAATCTTAGAGTGCCTTAGATCTTAATTATACATGTCTGTGGGAAAGGAAGGCAATCCCTTCCATAAAGTGATGGGAGAGTTTGGAACAGGACACAGGGAAGATTCCTCCTGCTGCAATACAAGTTAGGAAACTTTTGTTCTCTTGCAAACAGGAAAAATAAACAGCTTAGAAGTGATTTTTTTTAAAACCTGAGCAGAAAGATTGAGTTTTGCTGCATACCTGCTGGAATCTGAGCCTACCATGGGACCACAGGCATGTTTAACCTGATCTGTAAACCACCCCTGGCAGCTGACCAGCCATGCTCCAACCTGTCATACTTTAACAAGAACCAAGTAAAACTTGTAGCCTCAGCAGGGGATATCTTCAAGCTTTGTAAGTGCCTGTATTGCAGTATAACAACACTTTGTTATAGATAATTTAAAACAGTATTCCACAGAGGGAAGTATCATACTAGGCAAATATTTTTGCAGATTATAGTGACCATGTGTAATAATTGTCACCTACATTTTACCAAATTTTCTCATACAATATTTTTAACATTATATTTTGAGTACAAGTGTTTATTCGTTAAAAACACCACTCTGCAGTTGAACACAACCTATGGGATTCTCACCAGAGTATGTACCACAGATAATGTGATGACACTTTGCAAGTTTCACTTTGTCCTGGAAGAGTTGGAGTCTAAGGTGCACCTCAGTGCCTGGGAATAGTCTTGTATCGAAATCCATTGAGGGGCACTAGAAATCTACACATAACCAAGTCAATATTCTTCCCAAAAGAATGAAAATACAGTTATTTTAGGGGGTCAGTAAACTTATCTGGAGGACTGTTAAATCCAAACCACAGCACGCTGCTGCATGAGCTCCTAAAGAGCCTGAGGCAGGGAGCCTGCAAGGATGGTGTTTTACATCTATATTTCAATCTACTCTGCACCGTACTTAATGAAAAATAGAGGTCCTTTTATGAAAAGCTGAGCACAGCTCTTACCAGTTGATGGGGAATGGACACAGGGAGGGATTTATGTGGCAGAGCTCCTGCCTGTGAATCATGAAAGCCCAAAAGGATTAGCTTTCAGACTGAGAAATGTGCACAGCAGTAGGTCTCGGCCCTGGATGGGGGAGTTCAGCAATTACTCACTCTTGCTTTTCTGGACACTACATGTGAGCAAGCAATGCAGCAAACAAAACAAAACAAATAAAATCAGTGCATTGATTCTTATTCAACTGGTGTAGAGAAATGCTTAATAAGAAAGTAGACACAGAGAATAACATATGTACTGCACTATAATACTTCTTTCTCATAAATCTGAATGCTAACTAAATGGTATTGTTGTTCTGAACCAAAACAAAGTATATATATCTAAAATACACCAAGGCAGACAGCTCTATATGTATTTGTGGTTGAGAAACATATTTCCAGCCCCCCATTTAAATGGAATCTGAACTGTTTCGTCTATTCGTTATACTGCCATCAGCCTGGGTATCTAGAGGTATTTCCAGTGAGCATTAGTTTTCAGACACAGACATATGTATGATTTATTTATATGGGACTGAATCAGAAAATTTTTACTGCAAAACTAGAAAACAAGCCCTAATCTCTATGGAAATTTTGTTTTCAGAATAGTTGCAAGGTTTCAAGAGTCAGTTCATTTAAATGGCTAATTTGTATTAGACAAATCTGGCTTTGTTTAATACTGAGAGAATCATCTGGTTGGAACTAAAATTACTCTTAATCTTAAAGGTCTATCAAACCATCATTTCCCTTTTCTAAAAAGGCATTTAAATGTTTATTACACTGTTATGAACGCACAACATATTTCATCTGGATCTTAGGAGATTTCACTACACAGGCAAATTTTTTAGGAGAATGAATAATTAAAAAACACATAAAAATGTATCTACTTCTAAGAGTAGGTCAGTCTGGTCTCAGACATGAGGCACAAACTGGTTGCAAGATGGGTTGGAAAGTAATTCTTATTCCCCTACCATAAAAGACTTTGAACAGTGCTCACCATAGAAAGAGAGGGGCAGTGCCTTCTTTTGAGGAACAAGATACTGCCCACTGCAGCATGAGCAGGCATTTGTTGAGCAGGCATTTGTTTTATATGTCTCATGTAGATATGTTTGCGTATGTGGCCATGCAGGGAGCTAGCAAATCTCCTTGTGCAGTTCTGGGGTGGGTGATCTCCAAATGCACACTGTTTAGGGAATATACAAGATGCTCCACTGAGAATATCTCCCCTAGAAACACAGAACAGGGAACACACAGAGCTTCACCTTCACCAACCCGCTGGCCAGCAGAACTTATGGGCTGCAGAATAAGGCACAGTTGCTGTGCTAAAGGAGTAACTCGCTGCTGCCTGAACCAACTGCATCAGGAGGCACCGTATCTCGCTCCCTGCTTACTGCTAGGGACAAGCACAGATCTCAACCATCTATTTACCACACATATTCACATGTCTGTCCTGAACCAACCAGTGCATCCTCCCCAGTCTTGGTAAGAATTACAGTTCAGAATTACGCCAGGCTCCTCTGAAGATTCATTTCTTTCATTAGCTCTTGAATATACGTGTGATCTTTTCACACCTGGCATTAAGCAATGCTGTCATATTTTTTGTCCTTGTGATATAGCAGTAGTTCTCCTTACTTATCCATTTCTCCTTCTTTTCTTTTTTCTTCTTCAGTTCATATCTGTTAGAACAGTAGAAAACAATCATTCAAAACCTCATTAAAATGACCCAGCTACAAGAAGGTCTGGTAGGCATGAGAACCATAAAATTAAGAGGAAAATACTGTTAAAATTGAAGAAATCAGAATCATGCTACTTGCTGGTTTTCCAACATTTCACAAAGATCATCCCCTCTCTAGCTCAGATTTCATCTAACTATAATAACTACCACAGACAAAAACCAAATTTTCAAAGTCTTATTTGTGACTCCTTCACCACCCTAAGGTAATCCCTTTTATAAAACCCTTTGGTGTTTATCAACCCATTATTATTGAATATGACAATGCCAGAGATCATGGAGGCCTGTTGCTCCTGCTGTTAAGTAAAGTAGCTATGCTTTTATAAAACATAACCCTGTGGCCAGCTCAGGCAGTTTTCCTCATTCATTTCTTGGTAAATAGCCTCCCTTCTTTTTAAAGGGCAAAATGAGAGGGCTTATCTCAGTTTTGACAGAAGGAAAATAAACAAAAAGTGTAGTTGTCTGGCTTCAAAGGTATGGTCACAAGCCCTATAAGCAGAGTAACAAGCTGACGACAGTTGAGGTTGACCCTACTGCTGGCGATGCGGATGTGCCTGGTACCCATGGGCCAGGCTTGGGCACCTGCTGTCCCATGCAGACACAGAGCAAGAGGGATCTCACTTTTGGAGGGACCAGCTGAGGGCTCAAGATAGATCAGGAGTTTGCCTGACAAGAACTGTTTCTGAGTTTGGTCCTGTCTCATAGTACCATGTTTCAAAAGCTTTGGGATAAAACTGAGTCCTGGAAATACTAATAATGTTCACAATAGGTTTAAATGCCTATGGCTGAAAATCAGGAAAAGCTCATCAATTTTACAGAAAGTTTTTTGGGTAGTGGGTTTGGGTTTTTTTCCTATTTAGTGTAAACACAATTTCAGAGGCCAAACCAGTTTTCCTAGCTAGCTTTCTGCTGAGGGTATGATGCTTGTACATAGCTCTCCATGCTAGATGTATGTTCCTGAGCCTGTAGCACAAATGAAGTTATAACTATAATCTACACTTATTTCACATTTTACTTAAAATGCCTCATAACTAAATTATTTCTTAAAGTTAATGTAGTCCTAGTGGGAGAGAATAAAAAATTATTTTTAATTTTATTAAGAGCTGCTTAAATATTTACTAAAATGCAGTTTTGACAAAGCTAATTAGAAATGCTATTAAAAAACGGATGATTATGAAAAATTTAAATATCTGGAAGAAAATATTTCAAAGTTATATTTAAAAATTATTTTGATTAAAAAAATCAAATTCAAAATCAAAGTAAAACCTTTTCATTTTACCTAATTAACACATTTCTCATGACCCCCAAGACATTTGTAAGCATTTTGTTGCAATAGCTTTGGAATGCTGGCTTTTCATGATGCTACAATCCTTATATTTTCTGTAGAAAGCGGATTTCTTTTTGCATACCCAACGTTTTTGTCACTGATTCTAACTGCATTTGCTCAGATTAAAGTTAAATTCAGATCACAAAAATGTTCTCATGAAGCTACACTACTTTATTTACTAACACAGACAGATCTAACCATAGACTAAAAAACACTGAGCCAAAATCATTTTTTTTCATGTTTGCTGCCTCTCAAGATCTCTATGAGCATTAATAACTCAATTTTCAAAGGCAGTTTTCCTGGGAGGAAAGTGAACACAAACGACACCATCATTCTCATCCTCAATCTTCTCCGTATTCTTCCAGCAGCATCAGAGCAATGTAATTGGTAATGAAGTCTCTGCATTGTCAAATGGGAGGACATAGTCAATTTTAGGATGGAAGCTACTTACAAGTCAGTTTATATTGTATTCTGCCTTGAGAACATTTAACTTTCTATATTCCCCAGGGCTAAATATATTCTTCCTCCTACCAGCTGGAGAAATTATCATTCTGAGAGAATAATGTATGTGCACAAGGGTAGAGGAATAGTGGAGTGCTATTCCCTATTGCCCTTCCAGAGTGATAGCTGTTCATTTAATCCTTTCCTGGTACTTTGCATAAAGAGATGAAAATTTAATTCTTCCTGTTCAGTGCATTGTGCAATTGAATAATCTCTTTTTACTCTAAACATGGTTGCATGAAGGCAACCTTAGTGTTCAGCAGTGAGGAGATGCATCAGATCACATAACAATTAGTCATCAAGATGAAAGTAGGATGAGTTTCCAGACTTTGTGGACTAAGGATCAATCAATCTTGCTTCACAGTGATCTTAGAGTTCCTACTATGGGATGCTCCTGAGATCTTTTTGATAATGGAAGAGCAGTCAGGAAATTCCCTGGTGTCACTTTATACAGAGCTGATTAATTTGCTTTCAGGCATTGTAGGTAGGAAGGTATTTTTAATCTTAGTGTTTCATCTACAGTCATTGAAGAACACTGCTAACTGAACAGACTCTACTTTATAAAGCTCATGGACGTGCAGTGGTAGTCAGACATCCCACCACCTCCATGTGCACCCTTTTCTAAATCTCACCTAATCACAGGGAAGCGAGGAGAGAAAGTGAATATTTTTTGAAAATAGTGCAAGAAGCAGCCTGGCTACTTCAGAGAACAAGAAGAATAAATATACTTGGTTTGCCCACTTGAAATATGCCCTAACAACAATTTCATATGGAGGTCCTTTGAAGATGATTCTTGAAATTTGGCAAAGCTGCTTCCTTTTTTCTTCCTTTGCTCTCTCCTGCGTATGGCAGTGATATGCATCTTACAGCCTCCACGAAATTTCTCCCACATTTGGTTAGAGGCGTTGAAAAATCTTTCAGTGCACAGATACAATCAAAACTTGTTAAGAGCTCAGGGAGACTGTCCGTAGTGAAATATTCCTACCTGGGTCTGTAGGGACAGAGAAGGACTTTCTCTTCAGCGTCTTCTTTTTCTTTCTCAAGAGAGAAGGGAGTTCTATGGCAGAGCCTCACAGAGCCTCTGCAGGACCAGAGCAACTTTAAACTCTTGTCCTGCCCTCACTCCATTTACTTCACCTTCTTTCTCTGCCAAGAGTGTAGAAAGCCACCAGAAGTTGAGCCTTGCATTCAGGCTCCAGCCCTCTGGGTGTAGGAGATCTACCTGTCTGGTCTTTTCTGTGACTTTATGTCAGGATTGAACATAGTTCAGAGAGCAGAAATCCCCCCTCATTTGTGCCCAGGTCATGCATAAGAGAAACAGGACAGTAGCAAGGAAGCTTGCAAGAGCAGAACAGGGCAAGGATGCAGAGAAATTGGGAAGAGATTGAAATTATAAACAGGGGGGAGAAGGCAGCAGAAAAGAGATCAAGAACTGAGTAAGGGAGATGCTGAACTGCAAGAGAAAACTATGAGTGGGGGATGAAAGAGAGTGGCAGGGTAGTAGCAAAGGTAAATAAGAGCAGAGTGGGATGGAGGCAGGCTATAAACACAGCAGCTGAAGATTTTGCAGCCATTGGTGAGCCCTGCCCTGCCCAACCTGGAGCTGAACTCCAATAGCTGAGAGAAAAAATAAAAGATTACGTATAATTTTGCCTGTGCTTTATTGTACAACTAAGCAAGCATGGTACTTGGGTAATCCACATATAGAAAGGAGTTACACAGATGAATAAGGTGAAGATACTGTTTATGTGGCATTTATCAACTGTGACTATTATAAAACCAGAGCTGATAAGAGATAAAAAAAAAAAAAAAAAAGGAATAAAAAGAAGACAGAAAACAATAGACTTAATGGAGGTAACAGATATACAGTGAAGATAAGGCAATGAAATTGGGAGATGAAAGGAAAAAAGATAACAAAGAAGGAAAGTACTAGAATAGTTGTCCTGGTCTGAGCTGTGATGGAGTTCATTTTCTTCCTAGTAGCTGGTATAGTCCTTTGTTATGGATTTAGGATGAGAATAATATTCATAACACACTGATGTTTTAGTTGTTGCTGAGCAATGCTTACACTGCATTACATGCTGCCCTACCAGTAAGGAGGCTGGGGGTACATAAGAAGCTGGGAGGGGACACAGAGAGGACAGCTGACCCCAGCTGGTCAGAGGAATATTCCATACCATATGACGTCATGCTGAAATAAAATTGGGGAAGTTGGCCAGGGAGTGGCAGCCAGCTGCTCAGGGACTGGGTGGACATTGGTAAGTGGGTGGGGAGCAACTGCACTGTGCATCACTTGTTTTGTATATTCTAGTCATTATTATTATTTTCCCTTCCTTTTCTGTCCAATTAAACAGCAAACAGCTGAGTGATGTTTAGCAGCCTTCCGGGTTAAGCCATGACACTCTATATTGGTGCCCAACATTGGGCATGAAGGGTTGAGATAATGACAGATGTGACCAGGGTTTGTTAACACAAATTTGTTATAAGCATTTGTTATATTAGTTTAATAGTCACTGGTCACAATGTTGATTTATTTACAATCAGAGCTGTTGTGCTTGTTCTCAGAGTTGTGTTATGTAACACCTTAGTTGCTGTGTAAATTCCCTGTTGTGCAGTTTACCACCTCTGGGGGCTGGATTAAGGTTATCATTTTTCTATACTGTGTATGGTATAATAAAATTACTGGTCTTGAGACTAATCTGGTATCTGTACTCAACATTACCATCATCGCTGTTCTTTGGGAACCATATCTTGGAAACTAATAATAATCACACTCCTTACCTTTTCTCCTTGGAGAGCCAATCTATGGGGGGACACAAGGGGAGACACTTTTCCACACTCCTCCAGCTTTCCCTGCCTCCTCCAGGCTAGTTATAATACCTCTTGAGAATTTTGAATATACTTGTAATGTTCAAACTAGCATAGTCATATTGCTATGTCTCCTGAATCTATTCCAGGTATTGTTTAAGGATAAACAATTATTTAAGAATACCATTGAGAGATCTGCTCCAAGGCTGGATAGTTATGAGTGGCAGGGTGTGTGGGATAGTATGGGTAAGTACCTAGACAGTGGGCACCTGCAGTGTTTTGGAACTTGACCCCAGAACAAGTGCAGAATCCTGAAAAACTAGTAAAATATTTGGGAAAAAAAAAAAAAGTATGCTCTTGCCCTGGCAATTCCAGAGAGACACAAAGTCCTGTGACATGCTGGGGCCTGGCTGTGCCTACTGAGCCCTGTTCAACACTATACAGTACCCTCTGGGTCTGATAACAAAGTGTCAGACACTACGGCTACTCCAACCCCAAGTGACAGGCACTGTGGCTGAACCAGAGAACCAACCCATGCTGGTATCGGTCACCCCTGTATGCAAGAAGAAATATGGATGTGAAAGTCAGATCATTCAGTAAGGGAAGAAACTCCTACTATGAAGAGGAAGAAGTGCATAAGGCAGGTTACTCTGAAGCAGTGCCATCATGAGAAGAGGAGGAGGAAGAGGCAGAACTCATAAACAAGGTGGTAACCACCCAATTCCTATCCCTGAGTGAGCTGCTAGACACGTGAAAAGATTTCAGCTGTTGTCCAGGTGAGCACATTGTTACTTGGCAGCTCCAATGCTGGGATAACAGGGCCAGTAGCCTGGAATTAGATGGTAGGGAAGCCAAGCAGCTGGGATCCTTTTCTAAGGAAGTGGACATTGACAAAACAATTGGAAAAGGGGCACAAGTCCTCAGCCTCTGGAGACTACTTCAGTCAGGCATGAAAAGTTATCCCTTTGAGGAAGATTGTACATGTCACCCGGAAAATTGGACCATCATGGAGAGAGGTATCCAGTACCTGAGAGAATTAGCTATGCTGGAGGTGATTTATGGTGACCTGGACAATGAGTAGCTATCTAAAGATCCAGATGATGTCCAGTGCACACGACTCATGTGGCAGAAGTTTGTACTGAGTGCACCATCATCATATGCCAACTCATTGGCAGTAATGACCTGGAAAGACAGACGGACAAATGGTGGATGAATTGGCTGGCCAACTCCAGCAATATAAAGAAAGTCTCTATTTCTCCCTACAGACCTGCATCTTGGCTGTGGAGAAACTGTCCCAGGAGTTCCCACAATTCAGAGAGGATATTTGTTAATCCCCACCTGTATGGACCAGTACCTCACCTATTAGGAGCAAGCGTTCCTCTGCTAAAGAGAGAGGAACCACGGGCCACCCTGTAGTTTTACCTGCATGACCATGGAGAGGACATGAGGAAGTGGGATGAAAAATCTATGTGACCCTAGAGGCATGGGTACATGAGTGCAAGTAAAAACAATCACAGAAGGGGGTTCTTCCATGAAAATTGTTATTCTAGTCTCCAGTGAGCAATTCTCCAGACAGACTAGAAGGGCTCATCTTCCAAACTTAATAAAGGGACTTCTGATTCCTATTTACAAGAAGTGAGTAACAAATACTATGACCAGGACTCGAGGGGTTCTGCCTCCAGTCAGGTAGAGGAGGGGGATAACCAGGTTTACCCAGCTGTGTGTATTCGATGGCCTGGCACATCAGACCCACAGGAGTATAAAGCTCTAGTGGACAGCAATCCACAGGGTAACCAAATGCCATCCAGCTATAAAGGGGCAGACCCCATTTTTATTTCTAAAGTGTCAGAGGATCCCAACAGCTAACTGAACCTAACTGGGAATGAGTAGCAAAGGCACACCATTGTGACTGGCCGAGAGGCCCCATGCATCCTTGGCATAGACTATCTCAGGAGAGGGTATTTTAAGGACCCAAAAGGGTATCAGTGGGCTTTGGGTATAGCTTCCTTGGAGATGGAGGAAATTGAACAGTTGTCCACCTTACCCAGTCTTTTGGGCATATTACACCATATGACATCATTCTGAACAAAAAAACTGGGGTGAGTTGGCCAGGGAGTGGTGGACCACTGCTCAGGGACTAGCTGGGCATCAGCCAGTGGGTGGTGAGCAATTGCATGGTGCATAATATGTTTTGCATATTCTTTATTATCATTATTATTATTTTCCTTTTCTGTCCTATTAAACTGTCTTTATCTCAACCCACAGGTTTTGCCTTTTTTTTCCAATTCTCTCCCCTGTCCCACTGTGGGGGAGTGAGTGAACAGCTGTGTATTATTTAGCTGCCTGCCAGGCTAAACCACAACAATAGTGTGTCTCAAATTTTCTGAAAGCATGGGTATCTTTGGTCTCATCTGTCTCTGTATGACTTCCAGTGGGCCCAATCACCTGGTACAATATTTTAAGTCTAGTCAACTCTTAAGTTCTTGTAAACACTTTACAACCTCTTCTTGAACCTGTGCTAATAATGGCAAGGATCATCATTAATGAGTTTATTAGCTTTTAATTGTACAGGTACATAAGTGTACAAAAATAGTACTGATGAGAATAAACCAAATATAAATAAATAAAAGCTCAGGCATGGAGGAATCAGGTTACTTGTCTGGAGGGCTGAAGAATGCTGCTCATTCTTCCCCAGCCTACTAAATTCAGGAGTTCAAAATTAATTGATTACAGAAAGGGCTCCCTAGCCATATTTTTGTCTCTAAAGTACAAGGTCATTGCCTGATTCTAGTCTGGCAGAGTAAACCCAATTTTCATTTTACCCATATTCATACAGTAAAATGATTTCTGATACAGTGCACTTGGCTTTAAAATAAGCATGCTGGAATCTTCCCTTCAACATGTCTGGAAATCTCCTGGCAGCCTTCTATAAAACATGACCTCTTTGTACCACGGTGGCCTTCCTTTTTTTGCTTAAAGACCCAAAGTTTCTGAGCTGAGAAACATTATAATTTACATATTTGTGTCCTGCTGTCTTCAGCCTGTGAACTGTGACTGTGTTTTGTTCACTAATAAAAAATACAAAAGCCAGGATTAATAGGTAGGTCTCACCCTTTACCTCATGTTAGGGTACCCTCGAGTAACTGAAAGATTTGGCCTTGAGTTTGTGTCCCTGATCAAAACTATGTATGCAAATTCTTGAACTTCTTCATTAACATTGTAAAACTACTTGATTTTTCAGCTGACAAACTCGGAGTTGTGGTTTCACAACGAATTAAAATAACACAAGCAATGAAATAGAAAGATGCTAATTGCATGTCATAAAAGTGGCTGTCTCCAGATGCATTCTACATTAATGACTCTTTCCTCTATTTAAAAACATACATATTTAGCTCTTTTCACTAGGCAAATAAGAATAAAATTAAAATCAAGCTTTACTGCTTATCTGAAAATAAATATTAAATTCAGATATCAGCTTTTCTGGATGTAAATATTTTTTTTAATCTCAATGGGCTCTTAAATGAAAAGATGTTTATCCAAGAATCAGTGGAAGCAAAAGGTTCACTGATCAGCTGAGCTTCCCACTGTGAGCAAAATAACTCTCTTACACCTTTAAGTCATAATAGGTAGGAGAGGACTAGTACCTGGCATATACTCATCGCCCAGTTTCTCAATCAGCCTTCTTGTTTGAGGCAGTGAGTTCTTCCTGGCTTACAAGCACATACATACAGTACAGTAAATATGCTATTGAGTTGTTGTTTAGGAGACACATACATTTGCCTGAGTATATGCTTGTTAATCACAGGCTGCATGCAGAAAAAGCACAGGTCTTGGCCCCATGTGCCTGAGAAGATGGATTCTGTGATCCTCAGGGCAGGGAACAACAAGAGCCTTCCTGGTCACAGGTCCTCCCCACAGGACAGCAAAGGGGACACGGGAAGAATCAGCAGACACAGCCCCTCCCAGATGGATATTATGTGAAGCACACTGCTGCTCTGCAGTTATGATAAAGCAGCAGCAAGGGACTGTCCTCTCACTCACGTCTGGTGCTGTGAAGGGCCCCAAAGAGAGAACGATGAAAATAGGGATGTAAATTAAACATCTGCTGCACCTGGTATCCATACTGCGGCACATGATTGTGTAGCTTAGTGTGTGTATGACTATGAGTGAAATCAGTCAGTGGAAGAGATTTTAGCCCTTCTCGGGCCCCAGGTCAATAGAAGTCAATAGTCTTTACAATACAGGTTTACCAACCTTTTCATGTACTTCACTGCTGAGACGATCCAGGCCTTCCCCTCCATATTGTCAATCAGAGTTGCCCAGCTGAGCTGAGCAATTCTTTCCACATGAGAAGCACTTTTGTCCTCCATCCTTGATCCCAGTATCAATGCCTTCTCTATGCATTTGTATGTCTAGCAGCATAGTACTATGTCAAAATTTTGTTTTCTACATTAGGGGAAAGAAAATATAGAAAATTATTTTGACTGAATTTGTTCAACATTTTTTCAGCTGTTGTTGAGAAGGACATCATGAAAGAGGTGCCTATATGAAATCAGGACAGCAAATATTAAGTGAAAAAGAAAAGGAAACTTTGTAACTTCCCATCCTGTGCTTTACAGTCAATTCCAGTTACTAAAATTAAAAACTAGACTATTGGTTTTGGCACTTTGCTTTTCCCTCTCCTCATAACTCTTTAATTTTGGTGAGCAGAACAACTATATTGTATTTTAAGAACAGGCTCAAGGCTAAAGTCCCTGACTTTCCATATAGCTGAAACACTCCTGGAGCTGGCTGCAGGTGACCTGATGGGAACATCCGTGGGGTGTCCTGGGGGAGTCCTGTGCCTTAGGGGACACATATGACTCAGAGGTGCCATATAGCCGTGAGTGAAACAGACCTTTTAAGCCTAGAAATGTTAGAGTAGGGCCTGATCCATAATGCATTGACACCAACTGTTGTCTGTGCACTGACTGCAGTGGATAATGACTCAGGAAAAAGAAAAATAAAGGAAAAAAGAAATAAAAATGTTTCCTTTATACATGCCACAGCATCAATATTTTAAAAGAACTGAATTGTTCAGATGTTTGGCTCCTGGGCTAAGTCAGGCTTATAGCTCACTTAATTAAATCCTCTGTTCTAAATGCACAGCAAAGCATTTCAGTCATACTGAGGAAGGAAAGTTAGGTGTCTGTAGCTCACTCTAATCATTGCAGCATATAACCCTAAGTGTATATCTTGCACTATTATTTAAAAGTGTTTTTCTTTTGCTGCGTGATCTCCCAATTCCAGACAAACAGCGGCTGGGAGTCTGTGACCCCATGGCATGACTTCTTCACATTATTTATCAGAAACCCACCTGATTGGTGTGGGAATTCAAACTAATCTAACTAAAGGTGCAGTCTCCAATCTAAAGGACCACAGGAAGGCCGGGAAATGAAGGGCTCTAAACCAGTCCAAGGCTGACAGAGGAATTCTTCAGGATGGAGTGTGGGAATAAGAAAAGACAGCTGCAGGCTTGCCCTTACAGATACACAGCAAGCAATTTCCAGCCAACGTGCCTTCTACCTTCTTCTCATGCAGTCCAAGTTTTTTATTCCTTCACACCCAAGGTAAGTTTGCTTGCTGGTGCGCACACCACAGAGGTCATTTGCAGATTAACTATCTCTGATGAGAGAGCAGGAATTAATTGAAATGTTATCACTCACCATCTCAGCCCATTCTTCCCTGGATTTAAATCAGTGCACTGCAGCCTGGTTATTGAAGTACAGATTATCAAAAGGCTGCTTCCTTTGTGTATATGCATCACTGATTCACATTATAGAAATGTGAAGCAGCTGTCATCGCCAGTGCTGTATGAATTGCACTCACTAAACTTTTCTGGACAAGGCGAAACCAGAAATTAAGTGATGGACATTTATCAGGCAAAGGATTTGTTACCAAGGCAAAACAGGTTTCCAATTAGTCTAATAGCCTTATTATTAGTCTAATAGCCTAAAGAAAGGAATCTCTCTGAATACCCTCAGAGGTAGATTTTTTTATCTTCCTGACACACTTTTCATGCTTTTGCTGATAACCTACAGGTGTTTCATGAATCATTGCTATGAGCTGGTAATGCGATAGCCAAATGGGTGTCCTTAGACCTTTTCCTGGGAAACCTGTAACAGAGACGGAAAGATGAAACAACCAAGAGTCAAACGTATACAGCACGCTGACATTAGTTATGGAAACAGGGAACTTTCACATTAAAACAATATACATATTAAGCCAAATGAATAATACTAAATTTCAGTTAATAGGAGAGAGGACAAATAGCTTCAATATTCCCTCTCCCTCAAAAAATAAAACAAGCCAGCACCGCCATAGTTGTTGCTTAAATAAACTAGCCAAAATTTTTCTCCTGGCCTAGATTTTGAATACCAGGAAAAACTAATCTTTAAGAAATAATGATCTGTGGGCCTTGAATTCTGGAAGCTACTGGAGAGACAGGGTGACATCTAGCTAACAGCAGCTCTGAAGTTTTTAATTCCAAGCATGAAAATAATATGCTTAACACATGTATTGGAGAAGGTGAGCTTGTGGGAATTTCCCACATTCTCTCAGCTAGAATATCAACTGTCCCCTCCATCCATAAAACGGGGACAACATTATTATATTGCACAAGGAATGGTTAAAGGGAGGCAATCTTTGCAAGAGCCCCTATTAGTCCAGTTCTGCTATTTTGTCTATGAGAAGCACCTCCTTATAAAAGCTGTCAACTAGAAAGCTGTCACATGAAGCACAGCGGGCAACTGCCTGCTCAGAAGTGGGTTTGGTCTATGCATGCATGGGAGGCCACACATGGTTTATTTATATGGTCCAACTTCTACATAGTGCTGGTAAGCAGGTCAAGTAATCACCTGTTGAATTTGTACCTTTTATTTCTCTTTTCCATTATGAAACCTGAAAACAGTTACTAAAAACTCAGTGCAGGGAATTACAGCCCTGTTTCTTGAAAATTTAACCCAGCCTGCTCCTAAAACATCTAAGCCTACAATTCTTAAGAGGTGAAACATGTGAAACAGGAGGAAATTGGAAGATCAAGAATAAAGTCAGAAACATGGCACAGATGTATTCATAAGTACTTGGCTATACTTCAAGATTTTATATTCCATTAGTCTGACCCTTAAATAACAACTGTGATTTACTATGTCAATGTTATCTTTGTAGAGTTTCTTAGTCAACCTTTCCTTTAATTTTACAACCAGTTATCGATTATAGGGCTTTAAATTGAGCAAATGGCATAAATATTTAACAGCTCAAAGGCGTGGATTAATATAGTCTAATAAATCATTTATTATTTATTGCCCTATTATTTTTATTTCCATGCAAAGGCTCCAGTGGGTCTCCATCGGTATCACACGTTTCAAGTTTGTGACCTAAACACACAGGACTATATTTTTGGCGCATTGTGAATATCTACTGCCCAAATTCAGATACTCTTAATGACAGAACAGTTCTTTTCTGTGACCAGCATCAAGAATTATCATCAGTATTTGAGTTAAGGCAGAACCAGCTGAGATTATAGCCTGAAGTTTCTAGTTATGTATTGTCATTGCCTGGAAGAACTTAGAATTAAAAGAACAACATAAATAAAAGCCAGAAGAAATATCAGTATTCATATTTGTTAATATTAATCAAAAATGAAACCTAATACTTGGCATAAACTTTGCACGTTTTATTTTTGGTAGGTCTCCTTCAGAAGGGATATCTCTGTGAACTAAGGAACCAGTAGAATAGCCACAGGAAGTAGGAGGTATGTTTTGTAAGAAGGCAAGACTACGTTTTTCGTCAAGGACATGCATGATTGTGAAAATTGGATCCAAAACGCCTATAAAATTTGCAATCATCTTATTCAAAATATCTAACTGCACAGACAAGGCTGATGTCAAATTTTAATTTTGCAGTGATGGGTGCAAACTTGGGTTACAGGTATGAAGTATATATTCTTTATAGTTTATTATTGTGGATCTTTCAGTCAGCCAACTGATATCTTTGCTCCTCACCAAAACCAACAGGGATTTTGCTTGCACCAGAAATTTAGAAACCAAACAGAAAGGAAAAGGATTTATTATCACAGGACTTAACAAGCACACTTGTTAAGACCCAAGACTACAGCAAATACAAGAGAGCTTAAAGAGATTTTTAAAGAACATTTTATCTATCCTCCCTAGACAAGTGACTGTTTTTTACAGTAACAACAGGGTGATGTTTTCCTGACCATCAGTGTTCAGAATTGAGCTAACATCCTCAGAAGTCAGATATAGTTGGCACCTCACAATTAATTCAGAGGCATCTTGCTGGTTTATATCTGGTCTTCTCTAAGTTTCCATTATAAATAAACTCCAGTGTGTTTTACAATGCCAGAACAACAAAAGAACATTTCCAGTGAACTGTTGAGCCAGAGAGTTGCATCCATAGTTGCTCAGTTCCCCTCCTCTTCACATTAACTCCCAAACAAAAAAAATGGAGGCAGCACCTAGCTTGTGACATGCTTTGGTTTGTGTGTGAGGGGTTTAATTTTTATTCTTCACCATTTAGCTGCTGATTCCACAAAACAGGATATATGATCAGGAAGCAGACAGTCATATAGGCATCTACATGAAAATCTTGAATGATAAAAGACATGCAAAGCCCCTCAAGGTGCATAAAAGGTAGGCAGCAATTTCAGGCCATTTAACACATACTCCCCTCACAACCTATCACAAATATTCTCACTGAATTATCCATTCAATTTACTCAAGTGAATAAACACTCCTTGTTGAAAAGGGAACCACAGTTCATTCTGAATCCAGACGTTACTTTGTTTGTGATTAACCCTCAAGCTACATTTAACTTGCTTGAATGTATTTCATGTTTCAATGCTGGACTGAAGAATTTCTGTAGATGATTCTTTATGCCTACTTTTCTCAGGAGTGCTTTGCGGTGTCACAGCATTCACAGCCTGAAACGCTTTGATCCATATAAAGGTCAGAACTATGTTTTTGCTTTCTGTGTCCTGAAGACTCAAGTCTAACTTTTAGTTCCAGGTTTATGGGAGTAATGTTTGTTCAATTCTGCTTCAGAGTTCTTATTCTGTACTGCCCAGATCTTGTGTACTTAAAATTCACTGGTTTTATGATGATGATGTATCCATTCAAGAAATATTTCTGGAAAGTGAAAATAAAAAATAATTATAAATGTATAGTTAACCTTTATACTTCCCTTTACAAATCTGCATTTCCTGCTCAGGTTTTGTGCACAGGCTCTGAGAAATAAGAGAATTTTATTCTTTTATTCTGCCCCTTAACCTGCAATAGGTAGGAAAAGCTCACTTTTCCCAAGGCATTGGTTAACAGGACACATAACCAGCAAAGTGGGACTGTAATTTGATTCTTCTTTTGTATGATGCATTTGTAGCCCTGTAAAATTAAGAAGTCTGTAGACAGTGAACCCACTTCTATATATAGTTTCCTCGCTCAACATCCACAGATGGCAAGTTTGAGATGACTAACACTGTGGCATGGTGTTTTTATTATGTTTATCTAAAACATGTATTTTTAATAATACACTACGTTCCATGTTTTTTACAGCTTTCACCTTCAGGAAGGAAGAAGTTGTTTACACTTGACTAGAGTATTTCATTTGTCTGACAATATGGGGCACACATCAAGATGGAGCTGAGGAATATAGAAGCAAAAATCAACAGTGAAATAATGTGCCAAAGCTTGTCAAGTATAAACATTAAGGCATATTTTACACAAACTACATTTGTGTGATAGTCTTTTAAAAATGTAGTGTGACACAAGGTATCACAAGGTTTACTAACATTGGAGCTGGATAGATACACAGTCTCAGAGTGTCTCAAATATCCTTGACTATATCTTTTACAGACAGTCCATTTGAAGTTGGGAATATCCACATGATCACATCTTCAACTTTCTGTACAGAAGAATCCAAACTGGAAATGGATAATCTGTTCTGTTGAGGCCAGTCCTTGTGCACAGTTTACCTCTTTCTCCCATACTGTTCTCCATCGCACTGAAGGGCCTGGTTATGTTAATTCACCAAGCCTTTATCTTTTTTGTCCAAGTTGTTTGCCTAAGTTTGCCATTTTCCTTTGAGAAAGTTTTCATTTGTTTCATTTAAATCAATAGACATGGAGTGGGGGAGTATCCCAGGATGTAGGGGAATGCACAGATCTAAGAGAATGTGATAGACTGCAAGAACTACTTGATTAAAGATTATATGATGTGGAATACAGGGTGAGGAAGAGAGGTTCAAAGAAATTAGTGCCTGGCTTTGAAAGCTAGGATAAGTAGTATACTTTGAGGATGAAAATTGAAAATTTATTCATTAACATATGTCTTTGAGAATTTTTATAAAGTAGCTCTTACGAAAGCTCCATGGGTTCCCTGGCCACAGAGGAACAGGAGAACAGATTGATGTGCTAGCCAAAACCAGTGTTCCCTGCACTCCTGGATCACACACTGGAGCAGATTGATTTGTTGATACCTGAAAGTGTATTGAATTGGTAGTAGACACTTCTTGGTGGCTCTTAGCCAAGCACTGATGCAGACCATGGATGCTTAACCTCTGAGACTTGATGGATTTGTAGCACAGGGCAAGATCATTTGCAAGTTATCTTACTAAATTCTATGATTCTGTGCTGCTTTTTTTTTTTTTTAATGTACCGCTACAAAAGTCTCTTCTGCTGAAACCAAGTCAAATTTATCTATGAAGTCCTGGGTTCAAACCAATAAAATTTACCAAACTGCACATGGTCAGGGAGCCTAGAGATGTCATCATGCTGGCTTTAAAATGTTAATCAGTGACTAGGGCAAAAATAAGCCCTTCAAAAACACAGAAAATCTCTCCCAAGCTCCTTAGATCCCAAAGTCACTATCTTACTAAGCATGAACATTTACTGCAGACAGAGCCTCTGAGAAATCATTCTCAGTCTTCCAAAGCAATTTTCCAGCCTCTGTTTTTTGGTATAAAATTGTTACATGTTTCTTATTCTCATGTATGCAGTAATTTACACAGAATCATCTATCTAGGTTGGAAAGGACCCTGGAGATCATCTAGTCCAACTGCTGGCCTAGCACAGTTCCCACCTACAGCATATCCTTAAGCTCTCAATCGACCCTGCTCTTGAACACCTCCAGGGATGGGGACTCCACCTCCCTGGGCAGCACATTCCAATGCCCAACAACCCCTTCTGGAAATAAATGCTTTCTAATATCTAGTCTGAACTTTCCCTGGCACAACTTGAGGCCATTCCCTCTTGTCCTGTCACTTTCTACTAGGCTAAAGAGGCTCATCCCCAGATCTCTGCACCCTCCTTTCAGGTAGCTGTAGAGGGCGATGAGGTCTCCCCTCAGCCTCCTCTTCTCCAGACTAAGCACCCCCAGTTCCCTCAGCCGCTCCCCGTACGACCTGTGCTCCAGACCCTGCACCAGCTTTGTTGCCCTTCTCTGGACACGCTCAAGTCATTCAATGTCCTTTTTGTAGTGAGGGGCCCAAAACTGAACCCAGGAATCGAGGTGCGGCCTCACCAGTGCCGAGTACAGGGGTCAGATCCCTTCCCTGTCCCTGCTGGCCACGCTATTGCTGACACAAGCCAGGATGCCATTGGCCTTCTTGGCCACCTGGGCACACTGCTGGCTCCTGTTCAGCCGGCTGTCAATCAGCACCCCAGGTCCCTCTCTGACTGGCAGCTCTCCAGCCACTCCTCCCCAAGCCTGGAGCGCTGCTGGGGGTTGTTGTGGCTCAAGGGCAGCCCCCGGCATTTGGCCTTATGGAAACTCCTCCAGTTGGCCTCAGCCCATGGCTCCAGCCTGTCCAGGTCTCTCTGCAGAGCCTCCCTACCCTCGAGGGGATCAACACTCCCACCCAACTTGGTGTCATCTGCGAATTTACTGAGGGTGCACTCGATCCCCTCATCTAGATGATCAATAAAGATGTTGAACAGGAGTGGCCCCAAAACCGAGCCCGGGGGGACACCACTCGTGACCGGCCACCAAATGGATTTAACTCCATTCACCACAACACTCTGGGCCCGGTCGTCCAGCCAGTTTTTTACCCAATGAAGTGTGCGATTGTCCAAGCCTCGAGCAGTCATTTTTTCCAGGAGAATGCTGTAGGAAACGGTGTCAAGGGCCTTGATAAAGTCAAGGTAAGCTACACCCACAGCCTTTCCCTCATCCAATAAGCAGGTTGCCCTTCACAGAAGGAGATCAGGTTTGTCAGGCAGGACCTGCCTTTCATAAACCCATACTGAGTGGGCCTGATCCCCTGCTTGTCCCGCATATGTTGTATGATGGTGTTTAGGATGACCTGCTCCCTCAGTTTCCCAAGTACCAAAGTCAAGCTACAGGCCTGTAATTTCCCAGATCATCCTTCCAACCCTTCTTATATATGGGCCTATTTCCAATCAGTCGGGACCTCCCCAGTCAGCCAGGACTGCTCATAAAGCGGCTTGGCGAGCACCCCAGCCAGCTCCTTCAGCACCCTCGGGTGTATCCCATCCAGTCCCATAGACTGGTGTGTGTCTGTGATGCAGCAGGTCACTGACTGTCTCCTGGATTGCAGGGGGGTCGTTCTCCCAGTCTCTGTATTCTGGCTGTGGAGGCTGGATTTCATCAATACAACTAACCTTGTTATTAAAGACTGAGGCAAAGAAGGCATTAAGCACCTCAGCCTTCTCCTCATCACTTGTTACCATGTTTCCTCCTGCATCTAACAGGGGATGGAGACTCTCCCTGGACTTTCTTTTGCTTATATAGACATAGAAACTTTTCTTGTTATCCTTGATTGCAGAGGCCAAATTAATTTCCAGTTGGGCTTCAGCCCTCCTGATTTCCACCCTGCATAGCCTCACAGCCTCTCTGTAATCTCTGTGTGTGGCTAGCCCCTTCTTCCAAAGGCTGTAAACTCTCCTTTTCTCCCTGAGTTGCAGCCAAAGCTCCCTGTTCAGACAGGGTGGTCTTCTCTGGCACTGGCTTCTCTTACAGCACCTGGGGACCGCCTGCTCCTGAGCCATTAACATCCTTCTTAAAGAGCACCCAGCCTTCCTGGGCCCCTATACCCTTCTGGAGAGTCTCCCAGGGGATCCTTTCAAGCAGGTGCCTAAACAAGACAAAGTCAGCCCTTCTGAAGTCGAGGATGTCAGTCCTGCTTAGCTCTCTCCTGACCTCTCTAAGAATAGAGAACTATTTCATGATCACTGTACCCCATTTTGCTCCAATTTGACTGGAGAGTGACTGCTGCAGGGAAATAATCAGAGGAAGTGTCTGAATTTAACTTCCAAATCATTAGTTGAGACCGATACAGTTGGTCACAGGAGTCAGTGGAGTGAGCCACAGCTGTATAGTTGTGAGCTACAAGGACAGAAATCCACTTTCAAATAATTTGTGGGGTTTTGTTTTTTCTTTAGAGGGCTGAAAAGAGATTTGGAGGGTTTCAAAATCCTGGCTTGCTGTCTAATGCCTACAGGCTCTACTAGCGTAATTCTTCCCCATGCTTTAGCACAGATTATATTGCAGATTATCTCAGGAGCAAAGATCTTTCCATCCCCTTCCAATAGTAGCCTGGTGGCCTGAACACTATTTTCTCTGACTCATGTAATATTCAGAGGAAAGTTACTTCAGCACTTTAGCACTTTTTGTTCTCCTGCCTCTTAAATGTGTGGTTGCAATATACATATGCACACATGCAGATTTACACCATGGAAGAGCATGATAAAAAACTGTAAGTACTGGAAGAACTTATCTTTTGAGCTGCAGTCAAAGGAGCTAAACTGAAATTTCAAAACTACACTTGAAGATGGAGTTTGCTTAAAATGTTTCAAGTCCCCCAGCCAAACCGAAGTCATCACTATGTCATCCTCTGAACACTCCCTTTCCCAGAGATTGCATCATATAACACAAATCAAAGATGATCATATTTTTCAAAACTTTCACCAGTGACTTTTAAATTTCTGTATTGAAATCAACGTACATAGGGCAATGATATTAGTGGGTCTGTCAGGTCACTTCTAATGTTTTGGGAAATTTTGCTGATGAAGTGCACTTTAGCTTTGTGAAGCTTCCTCATTTATAAACAAAATATATGATTCCACATTTAAAGTTTAATCCAGACAAAATTACTTTTGCCACACAAAAACCAGTGTTACAACCTTTCTAGCTGTTGAACCACTTCATTTATTTTCCTTACAAATATTAGTTCAGACCAACACAGACTGGCTTTTCTTTCTGAATTCTTGGTTGCTTAATTTTTGATATATCTCTGAGATTACTAAACTCAGCTGCCCCTTGTTCACTGCCTTTCAAGTAAAAGGAAAACATGACAGCCTAGATCTCCTTTCTGATATATAGGGGTGTCCTCAGGTGTTATACACCAGTACATATGATTCCTGTACTAAATGACCCATTTAAGTGCTCCCTATCTTTGGCTTTCCTTTTTTTTTCTGATACAATACAACCTGTAAAGAGATGATAATACTTGCAAAATGTGTGAAATTGTTCCTCTGCAAGTAGCATATATTTACATTAAACATCAAAAGGATTTATACCTCTGTTTAGCCAAACAATATTAAATTGCCATGCAGCAAGTCAAAAATATGTTCATGCTCTGGATTTATTATGTTTTATGTACCTATGGGAAGAAATAAAGTTTACCCTGTTTTCCTTTTACTTTTGGGTGAACAGAAAGATTTTCTGTTTTTTCCAATGTGGCCCAAACAAGTCACTGCTGTTGTAGTTTAGTATACTCTTACTACAATCCCAGGAAAAGTTGTTTGTTTGGGTTTTTTTTAATCATTATGAAAAAATGACATTCACATATCACTAGTAAACCAGATGTTAACATGTTTTTACCAGATCACTGCGCAGTGACTGATTCAGTCTTACATCCAATCTGGCTTGGTCACTCAGCCCAACTTCTTAAAAGAGACATGTCCTGGTCAGCAATTGGATTTGACTTATGATCCTGTTACCAAAAGAAAACAAATTAAAACTTAAGTTCTACTTGAAGTCCCCATAAAAGATGGTGGCTTTCATTCACCCAGCAACAAAACACAGGTAACAAGAAAGAATTCTATACACTGGAGTTGGATAACAATAGTTTGACCCAGAATATTTAGTCAAAAAAAAAGAATGAGGAGAAATAAAATCTTATGACAATATGGGTGGAATTCAGCAAATAGCTTTGATTAAAAACCAGAAAGAATATCCTTTTTATTAACATATTTTATTTACTAAAGAAAATGACTGTTTTGAGAAGCCTTTGTTATTTTCAAATGAAAAAAATCCCAGGAAAAGAGGAAGAGAAAAGAAGACTTAGAAGTAAACTATTTGGATTAACCATAGTGATATAATTTTATAACTTAATGCAAGAGAAAGCATTTCAGAAGTCTTTTTCAAGATTTTCCAGGCAGAAGTGAGGGCAATCATTAATCACACATCATTATTCATCAATATTGGATTCAATGGCAAAACAATTCTTACAGATGTACCCAGGTTTAATACATATACCAAGAGGAACAGAACTGTAGCAGCAGGGAACTCAGAGTAGACTACAAAAGTCATAGGAATGGGAAGATGGAATACACAGCCCACACCGAGCACCACACTGCTGCAGAGTTTTGTAGCTCTTGGTACTGCACTCCAGGTTAGCTGCAGCACAGGGACAACGCTATTTATTTTTACCTGAAACGATAAAATGTTCTCCAACAAGTCCAGATACAAAAGACATACCCGGATATTTTTCCTCTACTTGGGTTCTGGACAGCCATTCTTCATCCAGATCATCACTTACATAGTTTTTCTTTCCTAGCTTCTCAAATTCTAGACTACTTTTCATGATTCCACTTGCAACTTTCTAATAAAGAAACAGTAAACTGCTTGTGTGAGAGACACCACATATTTAAAGGGAGGCTCACAGATGTTTCTATTTAGGCACCTAAGCTTACCTGCATAAATTAGGGCACTAGGTTCCATCACTTTATTCTGTAATAGATGTAAAGAGCTAGAGTTCTCTAGGGGTGTAATTCAGCACACCCAGGAGATGATCCCTTCCCTAGCTAGAGTGAGAGGCTGGAAATAGAAGTTGTACATTACAAGTACTTTTTATACCTCCTTGGTCATCCTAATTGCTTTACTTTTTATACCTGTGTTATTTTTTTTACTTAGTAAGGTTCTCAGAGAAGAAATTATAGTTTTTCAGTTTACAGCTGGGCAGGAGAGGAAGGCTGAAACTTGTAACCTGAGCTACAAGAGTGATTCCTTCCTCTGTACAAAAAGAACTATGGGTGCAAGCATGATACAGTTTTCTGATGTTAATAGGATGTGGTCATGTGCTGCTCCTGTAGAGCTGATAGGCATTAACTGAGGCTGTCAAACCACAGTTGGACTTCTGTAGCAGGCTGCTAAATAATGAAATATATTCAAGTTAAAGCAGTGTTATTCAAGGGATGTTAGCCTGCAGCATGTGGAATAAAACTTTGGTCAGGTTTTTATGAAGAATAAAGTAGCATATGACAGCAATTCTTGTGTGGCAATAAGATAAGGTAGGCAAATTGGTGTTACTGAGGTCCTTTGAACATTGTCACTATAACAAAACTCAAAAATAATCATGAAATTTCCTCAGATGGATTGCGAACTTACATGTCATTGACTTAGTTACAATTAAACTAGTTTAAGGCAACAGGGTTTATCACTATTTTTTTAATGTAAATGATCACTAGAACTTCCTAACATATTCTTCTTATTTTTATAGTTTATATGGTTGGCAGGTATGTGATGACATCTCTGTAATATAAACATACAATATCACTTTTACATTCTTCAGTGTAAATGTTGTACATTGTCTTATCTGTAAAGCTCCCCAGATGACTTTGAAAGTACATTCTAATTGCTGAGGACTAGTAATAACAGATTGCCAAAGTGGTCTGAAATTAAAACCAGCTCAGTTTATAGTGATTTATAGTGTACCTGCCACTTGTACCTGTCATGAATAAAAATGTAAGACTTCTATCACCAGTCCTCCCTGGGACATGTAAAGGCAGTTCAGCATTAACTAGAGAGAAAGAGGTTCTGGCACAGGCAGAGAAGCAAACAGGTTGGGGTTCTTTCTGTGACCACCAACTCACAGATACACTAACTGATGTGATAAATAAACACTGTAGCTCAGTCAAACAAATTTTTACAAGGGAAGCCAATGCCTTTTTTTACTTCTGTTTTTTTGGTTTTTGGTTGCTTGTTTGGGTTTGGTTTTGTTTTTAATTCCAATGCTCAGTTAAAAAGCTTTTAAGGATCCTAGAGATAATTACAAATTCATCATCCTAACATTTTGAAGTAAATGAGTGAATAAGCTTAAAAGGATTGTGAATTATTCACTTCACTTAACTAAACAGCTCTAATAAATACCTTTATTTAAGAAGACATAAGACAACTTGGTTCTTCTGGGTCATACTACCTTTTCCTAGGTACCTCTGGTGACAGAGATTCTCTGATGTTTCAGGAATTCTTCTCAACTTCATCATGCTCTAAGGTCTCCTAAGCCTCCCCACCTCTTCTTTCCTAATCTTATCTTGCTTTAGTGTGTACAGCATATTTGAACAGTGCAAGTCAGAGTGAGAAGCGTTCTGGAAGGAGTTAAGTGTTTGGGAAACAAGGGGCTCCCCAGGTTCATGGGAACTAACATCTCCTTTCCGACTTTACAAGGAAGGACTTGACTGTGGCTGGACCTAGTTATTGCAGAAGCTTAGGAAAGAAAGGGCAAAATTTACTGCTGCCAATTCTGAAAACATGTAGAATGATCTAAGATGTATTGCAGAGATGACAGCTATTCCCTTTTTTTCTACAACTTTTTCCATTCATGTATGCAAACACTTTTTGTATTGTGGAGTGGAAACACTGATGTGCAGCAAAGAATCAAGCTAGTGAAGCCCTGATGTTGCTGTGGGCTTTATGGAAGACAATTCAAGCCACTATCTGGAGAAAATATCAGACCCTTCACAGATTAAGTCTATGGGTATTTTTTTACTTTTTTTCACCTAACTGGTGAAAGCTCTTGCAGAAGAGTAGAATCTGTCTTTCCTCCTCAATTAAACTTTTACAGTTATTAAGTCCATGTGATTCTAAGCAGCACTTAGGGAATGTGATTTGCTTTGCAGATCTGAGGGCATAGCTGCTTTTTCATTGCAAAGAATAACATATACTGACACAAAATAAGTCATGTTGACAACTCAGGGAAATGCAAAAGAAAATATTTCCAGTGAGTCAGAGCCTCTTCCTGTGTTACTGAGCTCAATGCTCAGTGATGCCAGCTTGTATCATTGGAGAATGGCATCAGTTTGTGGTGAATATTGGACAATTACATTTCTATGCAACTGGTAGTTCACCACTACTACCCTCTGCATACATGTTTATGCCAGGAAAGATAAGTGAAAAATGTTTTCCAAATTGGTTATATCTTCCTCTATTCAGTGAAAAGATGACACAGGTTACATGGTCATGGGAAATATAAATCACTGCTTTTAATGTTAACTTTTGAATTCTTCATTTATTCAAAGCTGGCAAGAAATCAATCTCTAATAATTTTTCAGTTACTTTCGCCAAACCTCATATTTCTCCTTTTATATAAATCTCTAATTTGGCTTCCAGATAACTAGTAAGTTATTACAAATAAATTAAAGCATCATGCTATTCATGTACAATATGTCTGAAAAAGGTACTCATAATCTCTTGGGTTATATATTTTAGAATCTCCATTTAAATGCAGATTTTTAAGTCCCCAGTTAAGCATCCATGAAGGATGTCTCTCACTTGATTAAAATTCCAATAGTGAAAATATTCCAGATTTAATGTTTTCTTCCACAAAGTGAACATAGTTAACAGGGAGTCCCAAAGAGGATAAAGCTTAATGGATTTTTTTTTTCAGGGAATTTTCAGGTAATGGAGTAATTCTGCAAGTAGGCTTATTTCCATATAACAGAATTCCAATGTACTTATTCACAAAGGAGTTAATACATTTCAACTAATGCCTAAGAGTTTTTCCCTTTGTCATCTAAATTAATATTTACCTGTAAAATAACCAAGAAGAGTTCCTGCTGGAGATGAAAAGCCAAAAATTGCAATTTGCTATATTGCACCTTGACTATGTTTGACACAGCCCTGGAGTTTGACTAAGTTATTATTTGGCTAAGTATAAATGCTAATCTCTATAGACCTACTCTACAACTGATTGGGAATGGCAGCCTCTTTCAGAGCAGGAACCAATTCTAGGAAGCTTAGGCAGGCCAGCCAGGTTACTTAACTGAGTAAGATGAGTTCCTCTGACTCAAGACAGCATCTTCCAAGCATTCCTTTGCTGCATTGAATGCATGTGTATATTCCAAATTATATCAAATGACTCCCATAAGGCAAGTAAGTGCGTAACTATTTGCAGATTTGGGCTTCTGGATTTAAAAAAGAATCCTGAAAAATTGTTTAACAGAAACTGGAGTTAAATGCAGCTTAATTTCAGAAAGTTGTATAACAGTTATGAGATCCCAAGGAAAGACTCTACAGCAAGATTGAAAATTTATTACTGTTAATTCTTGTTTTAGCAATTGTATTACTCTCTAAAACAACCTTGAAATCAAATACTTTTCATACAGTGGATTGCCTTAGCTGATCTACAAAGCATGGCAATAAGCCAAGCTAATGTGGATTTTATTTTTCTTATCTTTAAAGCCTAATGAAGGGACACACTGAAAATAACAAAAATTGGTCTTCTAGCACACATTTCTCTGCAGTTCTCCCAACTGGGCTGATAAGAAGCAGAGGGCTTTTGTATAATGACCTGAGCATGTCAGCATGTCAGAAGCTATACAAGTGTGTCTTGGAACAGGAAGGCTTCCTTTTCTTTCAATTTGTCTGTGCTCGGTCTCAGGCTAACTCTCTGAAGGACTGCTGCCCTTGTACAGTACAGGAACAAGGAGCAGCAGTGGTGGACCCAGATCACTGTGCAAAGCCAATTATTCAGACAACATGAATTTGTTCCTATCCTCAGAGAAACGAATTTAAGGCAAGACAGGAGGAATGACTGCTGACAGACATGGATGTATACCATATGAGGAAACATCACTCAGCATGATGATCAAAAGGGAAAGCATGTGAGTAGCAAAATGTTCATCTAGTCTTCCTGAGGCCAGGGGCATTTCAGTGAGGAGGCTGAGGGAGATAATGAGACACTGATATGCTTACGAAGAGCTCCACTTGAATTTGATGTTTGGTTCCTCTAGTCCTCTTAACACATTGTGTTTGCTCAGTGCAGTACCCTAGCTCTTTTTTTTTGTGTTTCTTGAGTGGATATGGTTAAAATGCTGTTGGTTTAGAAAGAATACAAGCCCTCTAACATCATTAACTTTATTTCAAACAAAGTTCCAGGGA
Organism: Athene cunicularia; assembly: GCF_003259725.1. Classification (NCBI taxonomy): domain Eukaryota; kingdom Metazoa; phylum Chordata; class Aves; order Strigiformes; family Strigidae; genus Athene; species Athene cunicularia. The sequence continues at coordinate 15,503,542 of NW_020799092.1, read as the reverse complement.
TTTCCAGACCGTAGCAATGAATGTGACATGCAGCTTCATCTCAGTCTTTTAGAGAATGAGTCATGTATCCATCCTGGACTCTATCTTGAATGACTCATCAGAAATAGAAGTCTTCATCAACATTAATCATAGGACGCCCAGATCATCCTTCCTCTCTCTCTCTCTCTCACTGTCACTAACTCTATTTCTGCCCATCTGGGACAGCTATCATCTAATACATTTAACTTCTTTCATCTGTGGTAGAGAATATTTTTTTTTTTTTAACCACACTGATGATGACAATGACAAGTAATGTCATAAACGTCACAACACTCAGGGCCACATCCAGTCATCTTATCTCAGTTCATATTTTCCTACTTCTTAAATATTTCTTGATATAGCATGCACTTTTTTCAGAAGTGTTCTGGAATTTGTGTTTTTCTTCTCATACGGTGATTCATTTATCCGTACAACTGTCAGGATTATTCTTTCATGTGTCCACATTATTTAATTGCTAGGCTTGTTAGAAGTATTTGTGCTTGTAAGCTTTAGTCCATTCTTCAAAACTGTTTTCAACTTCCACATTCAATCTGATATTGTTTTAATAGTTTGCCAAAAAAAATTAACCTCTAGCATTCTCATACATATCAGCTCCTGGCACAAAACTAAGACCTAAACTAAAAGAAAAATTGTCCTCACTTCTAACCTTATCTAAACCCCACCCTCAAATGCCTCACAGTTCAGCCTCAGTATTATACTACCTGGGAGTAATATGCTGTTACAAGGACGGCTTGTGTTCTTATAAGGCAAGGCAAATGTCAAACAAAGCAACATCAGCCTTGTTTAATCTTGTTTGCTGTAGTGTGAGTTAGACCCCAGGAGGTGCCAAGTACCTCTGGATTCCACTGCAGCCACCCACAAATGCAGGTGCCCTGCAGTTACTCTGATTTTTAGGATCTAATTCTGCTGTAACATTAATGCTTCCTTTCCTTGAGATTGGGGAAAAGAAGTTTCCAAATCCTGTCCCAAGATTTCATGCTTGTTCAGGTGTTTGCCTGTGATTTTTCATCCTTTTAATCCTTTCTTTCTCTATTTTCTGACTTCATCTGAAACATGTAATGATTTTAATTGAAATCACCAGGTAGAGTAGTTTTGGATGATTAGAAAGTCTTTGTGATGCAGTACCTTAATCTTCTTTGAATACAGTAACTGGGGCTCCATGCAACTGTGAAATTGTGAAAAATAAAGGAGGAAGGAGGAGTTTAATCAGAGTGCAAGGAATTATTCTACAGTGCAGCATACTGTGTTTAAACTGTAAGAACACAAATGTGTAAAAGTGAAGATAATTTTTTTCTCTCCATTGCATTCATTCTACTGGACTTTCTTTATCAGTAAATGTGGGTCGTTGGTAGGAGGGGGAAGGGTGTATTGTTCTGAGACTAACAAGAGTCTCCACCTTATCCTTAGCCCAGAAACTACATGGGAACCAGTTGACATACACTGGTGTTTGGTTTATATCTGTGTACATATAGACAATCAGAAAGAGTTAAATCTGATCATGCTCCAAACTCTGCTTGTTTGAAAGCCCTTTTTGTATTGTCTTCAGAGTGGAAGATTGGATAGCAGAATGAATTCTCCAGATACTGGGGGGGTGGGGGGGATTCAGCATTACTCTATTAATACTTCTCACAGGTCTTTCAGCTGAGTGCTACTCATCTTGCTAAACCTTTGGAGTTGTCAGCAACACCAGGTAAACAACCATCACTAGTTACAGAAAAGGGAGAAAAATAACTCATGACAACTCAACTCCTTTTTACATCCAGTTCCCAAATCACTCAATACTTTTGAGCAATTTTTAAAGTTTAATCTCTGTTCTTATGAAACTAATGGATGATTTTATTGAGGCTACATTTATGTGCATCATCCTCTTTTCAACTACATGGATTCAAGCTGTTGTACCTGGCTAAGGTATGTTGAAGTCCTGCTGACTGAAATGAGCTCTACATGGCTTAAAGAATCAGCCAAAAACGTAGCCCTTCTTGGTTGATTTTCTTTATTGTGACTTTCTCTTTTTCTTTATTATGGCCTTCCTAATATTTTCTATTTCTGTAGCTCTCAAGTTCTAATGCAAACTAGGAGATGTGTATGTATCTTCTGTGTGGTTTCCAGTATTCCAATGTTACTTTACTCTGTCCTATTACTCGAGCTGCTGGATCTTGCTGCCAAGGGCAAAGATGAAACATATGGCAAACACTGTTCCCAGAAGCCTTCTGGATTTTCCAGACAGCCTGCCAAGCACAGTGGCTCAGTGTAAACTGACTTTGTACTGGATCTATCTGCAATAAAATCTTCACATTTCAAAACTCTGTGGAAAATGGGACTGTAACATTTCTCTGGAATGCCCCTTGCCAATAGTTTGTTTTATTTTGTTTTTTTTTAATAAAATCCAAGACCTTCATATAATCACAACAGCCATCTTCATTTTCAGTAGGTCACAAGCCCATCATTTGTCACTTTCTCAGAAAATGCTGAAAGTGACCAAGGGGATCACAAATATACTCAAGAAATTTACTTATTATAAAAACTCCAACAGTATGGATACCTTAGCTACTTTAATCGTATATAATTTTTAATTGCTCAAGATATAACCAGAAGATTTCACTTTCTGGTGCTTTTTATATCAGTTGCTCAACCATTATGCAATGATTAGGTGACCCAGCTGGAATTCAGGAGAGCTAGTACTATTTTTTTCTCTGATACATCCGTGGCCTCTGAGCAAACCATTTAGTTTTACGTGCAAAAGGACATAAGCATCTGAGTTTGACATAACTGCTTCTGTTAGTACTCTTTTCCAACGCAAGGATTTTAGAAAGCCCTTTCAGCTGCTACCTAAATCAGGAATTATCTGAATTGTTATGCTTTTTACCAGCAAACATTTGAGATATCTGAACAGCTTTTTATATCCTACATGGTTATTGCTTTCCCTTGTTTTTTGAAGAGGTTAAGTGCCCGAAATCACGTCTGTGCCCAGAGCCCATGTACTGGGTTGTCCCCTAAGACACGCGAACAGCAGATGGCAGCAGAGAGATGTGCTTGCCTCAGCCTCCCTTCCACCCTCCCTGGCGTGTGAGGGATTGCTCCGCTGCACCTAGAGAAGGGTCTGCTCTGATCTGTGAACAGTCCACATGTTCCAGGCTATCAACCATCAGGTGACCTGAGGTTGGTCCTTAACCCTTTTGAAAATGTTTCAGATTGAAGCATAATTGAGTATTGCTGGCATTTGAAAGCAAGCCAATGACCCTGTAACCCGTTAAGAGATCATCAAGTGTAGCTACAGAAGAGCTGTGTGAAGTGACCCTGTGAAAGCATCGAGGCATTATTCAGTAGCATGTTAATATTCTAATGGTCAAAAAGGCAAACATCGTGAATTTGAATTGACTTAGATTTAATTTGGGTAAAAAAGAAAAATCACTGAAACTACTTGGATGGTTGGGGAATTTGACAGGAAATCAGACGCCCTGGTTTCACCCTATTCTCCAGTACGTCCCTAATTAAATTAAATATTATTACATTAAGGACCTAGACCTATGTTTCAGAGATTGCTAGACCATTTTGACTCTCTTCCACACAGTTGTCTTGTATTGTTTTCCAAAACTCTGCAAAAGATTTAGGACTTTTATGGAAAGCACAAGTTTTTCTGCATCACAATGCATGCTATAACTTTGATAATAAGAGTATCTACTTAAAAAGTAGCTACAACGCACAGAACAGTTGAGGTAGAAAGGGATCTATTGAAATCATCCAGCCTAACCCTGCTGCTCAAGCAGGGTCACCTACAGCATGTTGCCTGGACTCACATATGGTTGGATTTCTAATATCTCCACAGATAAGATTCCATATCCTTTCTGGGCAGCCTCTCCCAGTGTCTGACCACCCCCATGGTAAAAATACTTTTTCTTGTGTTCCAATTGAATTTCCTGATTTTTAATTTGTGTCCATTGCCTCTTGTCCTGTCCCCAGGCACTACAGAGAGGAGTCTGGCTGCTTTGTCTTCATTCCTCTCCATCAGATATTTATGTGCACTATTAAGATCCTTCCCTGAATCTTTACTTCTCCAGGCTATTACTAGGTTAATGCTTGGTCTGCTCAGCTACCAAACAAAAATCTGTTTCTGGTTGTGCTTCATTTTCTAAGGAGTTTGTGTGCTCCTCTGAATCCCAGATAAACTCCTTAAATGTTTGATAAGCAGGCTTAGAGAAAGCTTCTGCCCTCAGTGGGGTTTGTTAGCCTATTAAACTATCCAAGCACTTTGCTGGTACTTTGGTGAACTGATCTTGTTCTTGGTCAGTTCTTTGAGACAAACCTGCAGTTGAACTGGTATGTGGAATCTAACAAACCTCTGTGTGTGTGTGTATCCTTATTTATGTACTCATGATCATCCTGACAGCAAAAGGCTCATTATTTCATTAAAAAAAAAAAAAAAAATAAAATTACATTTTCTAAGTATTTCATGAACTAACAAAAACGAAAAGATATTTGCTATAAATATTTTATCTGTCCCTACATGGCTGAGAAATCAAAAATGGTAAAAAGTGCTGAAAGAAGGGTATTCTGTTTTATTTTAAACATCAATATATGCTGGAGTGCTACACAGCAGATGGCAGATAGCTAGAAATAGAGCAAAGATAATGTAATGTAGAGTTTTCCAAATTCGTGGCAATATTAATCATAGTAAGCGCAGAATTTGATCCCACAGTTAAAATAGGAATTAGCATCGCCCACACGTACAGTGTCATGGTCTGCTGGATTGCCTATTGCTTGATCCAGAACCACCAACATGCTCCCACTGACTTCAGTTAGCTCTGGGAATAAACCATTTTGTTGAGCATCCAAGAAGTGAAATAATCACAAAATATCATCTGCAACTTGTGAAACAGGGAACATGAAAACCTGTTCAAAAAGTAAAAAGGGATTGCAATAGCTTTGTCCATACTGGGCACATCTGCTACTGGAAAGCTGGAAAAGAAGTTCAGTGACAATAAATGGACTTCCACTCTCAGGTGTAGAATATGATTTTGAAGGAATTGGGCTGGAGCCATGCTGTTGTTATCTGTGTGTCTGATACCAGAATCTCACCAATTTTGTTTCCAGGTGGTCTGTAACTGTACCGTCCGTTAGAGTTGTGGTATGGTCTCTACAATTGCTCACTGAGTCATAAAATACATGGTTTAATGTTTTTACTCTCCAGGTACCTTACATGGTCTGAGACACTGTAAATGAATACTTAGTTAAAGCCAGGACTATATTTATTCCTCAGCAAAACCATGAATTCCATTACAATTATAACCTCAGTGTCAGTGTGGGTGTAACTCGTGAGAGACCTTCATTGTGTTTGAGGGTGTAGTCTCTAGGAAATGACATTAAAAATGTTAAGTGACTAACAACAGAGTGAGTAGAAGGGCAGGTAGCAGGGATAAAAAGGGTAATTGACTGTCACTATATTTTATTATTTATCCAGCAGGAAAAACTGCAAATGAACCAGCTGTGCTGTGAAGTAAACACAAGCTGGGGAGCAGCAGAGAAGGGGGGGAAAAAAAATGGACATTGATCAAAATATTTTGGTTTCATAAAACAGAAGCTTTTGTTGTTTCATCCTGGTGTCAAGCCTTTTATTCTGCACATCTATGTATTTCATTTCTGAACTTTTTTTTTTGACCAAAAAGTCCCAAATATTCTAACAGCATCAAAACAAAATATAACATTACTAGAGTGTATGATCTGGGAAGAGAGGAGGTTCCAACTGAAATGTCACCAAAACTGACAGCTTTTAAAAACACTTCAACAACAAAAAAAGAAAAAAATCAGTTCCAGTATGCCCACTAGCTATACAAGATAAACACAAAAAAAATCCTTCTAATCCAGTTTAGTCTAAGTCTTCACCTGTAAAGGATATTTATTAACACCAGGTGTTTAGAACAAGAGCAAAGAAACTCAAAACATCTGAAGATTTTCCAATTTTTGGTGAGGTGGAAAAGGATTATATGCCCCTAAATTTTATATTTAAATTCTTAAAACTGTGCTGAAAGTGTTGCTACATGTGTTCCCTAGGAGGCAGTAATGTGATTTGATGCTTATTTATCTCTTCCCATGATATGTCCTGCCTGGTAGCTGTAGTTTACAGACATTTCCACATCTAACACTCAGGGAATTGGAATGAGGCATCTAAAAGCCTTTGAAATGTGTCCCACATCCTTTCACACATACATAGCCCAGGCTTGCATCATAAGCCAGTGCTCCACTATGGGTATGTTCAAGTTTTGCTTATGAAAAAGCCTCACGTATGTCAACATAATCTTATAACATTCCTCAAAAATGCAAGCATTGAACTTGTATTTATTGTATGTTAGAAACAGCTCATACTGATCTAGAAAAGGTAGGGGAGAAGAGCCCCTCGTGTGTCAGAGTAACAAAACACCTGTATTTGCACAGATTTCTCCAGGGATTTGTAGACTGGAAACCACAGAGTCAGATTTCCAACTGCATTGCTTTCCCCTCTCACAAATTCTACCTGCACAGAAAAGGGAGAAGTGTGGCTTACCTACTGAAAGCAAGAGCAACACTCCCCATCCTTCAAAGAGGCTGACCTTAATAAGAGTAATTTAAAGGATGTTCTGGAATAGGATGATAATTACAAAATTAAGTAGGTAAAATGGAAAAGCACTGTTTTTCCCCTTTTCAGCCTTCACTCTCTGGCAGCACTCAATAAAATGCCTAAAAGCCCCTTTGAAACAAAGGATTTCTCAGTGAGAGTGTGGCCGAGTGGTAGCAGGGAACATCACCATCCAAGGGGTTGTTCATATAACAGATAAAAAGAGAGTTAGGTTACAGGAGAAACAGTCTGGTGTGGTTGCTGGGGTGAAGAGAAGATGCCAGTGAAGCAGCTGAGGATGGATCAGCAGCTGTGCTCATCACTTGTTGGGATGCTTAGTCACACTTGCCAAGACATAGCTATCAACTGGAGGTTAAAACTGTGATGAGTCTTTAATATAACAATGAGTACATTAACACATGTGCAAAGCTGTTAGAGGAGAAAGTGCTGTTGGTCTTTTTCGATACCCAAATCCAACTGATATGAAGTAAAACTTGGGGGGAAATTGAATTTCAGCCTAGACCTCACAAAGTTCTGGTTATTCTCTTACTTCAGCAGAAGAGAAGGAGGAATCCAGTTTGATGCCATGGTTAATAGCAAAGTTATGGTCTTTGTTTCCTTCCATACACGGGCTTATTCATGCCGTATTCTGTGTATTGATTCCCTGCACTTGCATCCTCTCAGATCATCCTTTACACTCACTCCTGTCCTCCTTTTCTCCCTTTTCTTCCCATCATATTTATTTGCCTACTATCCCCATCCTTAGGTACCATATGCTAACTGCTCTATTGTTGTCCTCTGATACACACTTGCCTTTTCTCCAGCATGGCCAAGAAACTATCTGCACTGACTGACTAATGAAGGAATGCTTCACTTACTGCTCCTCATCACAAGAGTTGTCATAATGTGAAAAATATATACAAGTCAAATAGGGAGAGCAATGACATTTCTCCTAGCCCACCAAGAAAATATAATTCAGCTAAGTTTGTGTTCTGCTTTTCTTTAATTATGGCAAAACATGAATTATTTCAGTCCTTGCTCTCAGCAAGGCCCAGGTTTGTGTAAAGGAAAGGTATTGTGAGAAAATTCAGCCTTGGGAAAGGATGAGATGTATCCATAGTCGTGACTGTAATTAAAGCATAGTTCAAGTGGAGTATGTGTTTAAGGGCTTTCACAGAATTTGGAACTGAGACATGGTGGTGGATGCATTAAATATATGCTTTGGCATAAACTCTTCATAGAGATAAGATCCTCTTTTAATTAAGTGTAGCTAATTAAAGTAAACAGCAGATTTTAAGCTGCAGAGTTTATCTCATTTGCTGCACTGAGGCAAAAACAACCGAAGCCTTGTCTCACTGACTGTATGGCAATGTAAAGATCCAAGGTCAGCTGCTCCAACATTTTTCCAGACATATTCATAATTTGATCTCTGGATGTACCTAACAGAGGTCAGGTTTGAGGGAAGTGGGAGTGTGTCGGGGTGGAGGACAGGAAAGAGGAGTAGTCTATTTCTTTACAAGGGACAGACAGCATTAAACAAAGGGGAAATCAATTCTGCTACAAAATGGTTTGTGACATTTCCTTTTCCTGTGGGAAATGAAAAAGTGAGAAATGCTGTAGTACTGCTAAAAACTGTTTCACCTACTAAACCATGTATCATTTCTTCAGAGAATCAGACATTTCTCTTAATCTGATGTTACAACAAAAATTTTTTCGGCAGCCTCTAGAAAGAGAGAATGAGAGAAGCATTGGCAGAAAGTAAGCACAAGGTTCCAAAACCACATATAATCATTCTCCTACTTTTTCAAATCTTCCCAATAATATTAGGGGACATTTTGCTTCTATCAGGACATTAGCATATGGAAATAGGATGTAAGGAGTAGTAAGACTTCTCATGAATGGTGGTCTAGCACTTTTGGAAGAGCCACGCTCACTTCATTACTCTCCATTGCTACTTCACAGGCAACAGCTTGAGAAGTGCTCTACAGCAGCAGCCATAACCTGAGAAAGTTGTGAAGAGAAAGGAAAGCATGTGGAGTCTAAAAGGTATTGTTGCCTACTCTCCATTCCTTCCCACACTCCTTACTGTGCCCCATGGCCACCTAAATTTGTCCCTTGTGCAATTTGTCCCTTGCCTCAGTCTTTAACTATTTCCCTGGTGACAGAAATGACTGAGGTGGGGATTCTGGGCAGCCTGAAGGCTTGTAAAGAGAAGGTGGAGAAAAGCTCCAGGGAGAGTAACACATCCTGCACGTGCTAAAGATGATCACTTAAGCCCTGATTTGAATTAATGACAGAGGAGTTTAATCCCTCCACCTCAGTTCCAGATATGAAAGACATGCATAATAAACGCTCCTCAACTCACTGAGATGTTACACAGCTAAATCCATGAAGGAACGTAAAGACCTAATGTTAATAGAGTGAGGGCATCATGAAAATGTCCCAAGGAAATGAATAATTCTGTTCACATTGGAGGAAGGGAGGGAAGAACTTAAAGTATCCCACCAGGAAACAAACTACAAAATTTAAAAACTGAATTAATATTAAGTCTAGTCACTGAATAAGCAATTTTTTTCTTCTTTAGGATTTCCCATGGAAACAAATGTTACTGCAAGTACCAAAACTGAAAAAGCCTTGCTTCTTCTGGATTTCTGTCTCTATTTTGGTTGACTTTTTAACTGAATCATAGCAACACTTTCTTTTATCTCCATATCTAACTGGATTATGAAGCTAAGGTAACTAATTTTCGCTTCTCTTCCCCCTCCAACTGTCCTCCAGCAAAGCAGGAAGAAACCATCTCTTTGTCTACTCAAGCATCTCAAGTATTAGGCTAAAGTAATCTATTTGTCCTACATTATCTCCCACTACCTGCATGTATATGAGCAGTGACAGTCAAGGGAATGGAAATGTATTCAGGGCAAAGTTACAAGTGTTTGTAAGTAAATGTTTCTTATTCTGTACTGCCCATTCTTCAGCAAATCTAGCAGAACAGAATTGCTTTGGAAACCTCTATATCTGGAAACTGATTGAAATTCCCCACTGGATATGGAAGTTTTTAGGAGGTGATATCACACCCCAACAGAGTGATTTCCTAAACTCTGCTTCCATCGAGATTACCATAAAAATAGTGATTACATAAGAAGGCATGATCTAATAATGCATGTACACATAGAAAAGAAAAAAAAACTAAATCATGTTTTCTTCTTCTTTTGAGTCTTTGAAGTCTTTGCAACCTTAATAGTTAATATAATTTTGAATATCTCTCTAAATATATATAGAATATATATATTTTGTTTAAGTGTATATAATTCTTATATACACATATATATGCAAGGCAATGCAGTAATTTATATATTTACACACATGCAGTTATACACCACTGGATTATAATATTTGATTTTACTATTATTTATGCACCTGGACTAATTGCTCTTCAGAAACTATTCATTCCCATCTATGATCTATAATATTTCTCCAAGAAAATCTTCAGTGTAAAATAAGAGGCTTAAGCTTTACTACTGTTGCCTGCTGTAACAAAAGTCCTGTTAATTGCAAAATGGATATTTCACTATTAAGATTTCAATAATTGTCATATCCTTTGGGAAGTAAGTAATAAATCTTATTTGTAAAAGCAGCTTAAGTGACAATTGTTCATCTTTACATATAGAAAAGATATCTGCATGACATGAAGTAGTCTGTTATTGCAGTTCAAAAGCCTTCTGCAGAAAGCTTTTTTTTTTTTTAGCCTGTGAAGAAAACACAAGTAGGTGACTATAATGATCAACATTCATTATTTAAGTGGTTTAGGTGCAAGCTGCACTGCTCAAACATTCATGAAGACAAAACTGTCTTTGCCCCAGAGAATATACAATTATCAGTCTTAACTGAAATTAATAAAAAGGCTGCGATGGATATTGGACTGGATACATGAGCAGGAAAGGGAAGAACTGCACTTGGAGTTCCATGCAGCTATCCAGAATATGCAGCAGCGATTTAAAATTATAAAAGTAGAACTGGACAAAAGTAGGATTTTCACTGCTTATTAACCTGGACTGTCTTCTTTTCCACTTAGATGGCTGATGATTTTTTTCCACCATTGAAATGGTCAGACCAAATACTGTTTCCAAATATTTGAAACAAAAGCCAAAGAAACAAAAGGATAAAAGCACAAAACTGCCAGGGGAGCTTGCATGTAGACACCTAAATTTAGACACTTTTTGCTACTTATATAACAGAGTAGGTAGAATCCTATGCACCACTGAAGTCTCACTTAAGTTTCTTTCTTGAGGGCTTTGGTGTGATTAACACACATAGGCATTTTGCTTAACTTTCTTGCAGGTAAATTTTCTCAATAGTTATATAATGGTGAATTCATTAAGTACTCATCAATCCTCTTCTACCTCTAAAGTTTTTGTATTCCTTGTCAGGGATAGGAAAGGAGAGAAAGACTAATAAACATAATGGGCCAAATTTCTACAGGCTACCTACTGAATGCAATGCAAAATTTGTCTTAATGGTTTGTAACGACTTCTAATATTTCCAATAAGAAGGCGAATTCCAAATTTTAGATTTTATTTTAATCTTAGTACATCATGGAAAAAATATCATGTAACTCTGCACAGTGCTCACAATTGTAAATGGCAACTTTTAAAATCTTATAGTAGATCAGTAACTATTAAGGTATTAATTGGGTTTTTTTTAAATTTGTGGTAGATATGTTGTTCCATTTTTTATTAAGTGCATCCAAATTAATACTAAAATAAGGTTACATAGTTGAAATAACAAACCTAATAAATTTTAAAAGCCATTTCCTCCAGCACAATGTAGTTCTGGCTGCACTGTGGGTTCTGGGCACAAACACAAACCTGTAAACCAGATCAGGTCCAAACTGTAAGGATAGGCAGGTGTCTCAAAGTCTTTGCCATCCCTTCTTCCACTTGGGCTTCGCTGACAGACTTCTTCAGTACAATTTCTTACAGCCTTACTCCAGTAGACATGTTACCCTAAATCACATATTTTAGGCTTCAAACTCATCTTTTCAATTAACCAAACATGCAATGGGATTCAGGCTTGCATCCGAAGTAAAACATGCATTTGTTTCGTTCGAATGTATTGTTTAAGAAAGACTATTAGTTCCTAGGAAAATGGAAGGTCTTTTATTCTTTCAGTGTCTTACACTGGAGACCAGATCCAGAGAGGTGTTTAGGCAACAAAATAAGGGAAATAGAATAGAATAGAATAGAATAGAATAGAATAGAATAGAATAGAATAGAATAGAATAGAATAGAATAGAATAGAATAGAATAGAATAGAATAGAATAGAATAGAATAGAATAGGCATCTGTAACTTTTCATGGGTCCGGGCCTTTAGATTCTGAGTTAATATCTGCCTCAAAATTAAATTCACCAAACTGAGTATCTTAAACCATTGCTAATTCAATTTTTTGGGGTTATTTGTTATGCATTTTATGATTACATGCAGATAAACAACATCTGATAAGGCTGATCGTTAAGCTCATTCTTTACCTCTCTTTTATATTCTTTTATTGCTTGCTTCTAAACACAATGGAAATGTACATTTAACAAAGCAGACACATCTGTCTTTCATCATTATATTTAAAGCTTTTTCTTACTAGGATAGAGTTAAAATGAGTTTCTGTCTGCCCTTTTTCATTACCTTTTTATTAGAAATTACCACTATGTGGACAGGTGTTATACATGTCTATCTTTCCTGTCACAGAAATAGTACTCAAAAACATATTGTGTCTGAGAAAGAAGGAAAAAAAAAAATCTGCAGATTAATACATGGCAGCATTTCTGATGCTGAAGCTAAAGGGATGCTGTTCAGTTAATTAGGCCACAAAATTGTTTTATCTTTAAAGATATTTCATATTATACCTCTTTACTTCCAGACTCCCAAACATGGTTCTTTTGAAAATCAGTCTTCATTGACAAATGTTTATGACAAAGCAGTAACAAATGGGGCAGGGAATGGCTCCAAGGGGTATGCTTATTGCTGTCTTCTCAGAACATTGCCCAAAGGCACTCTTAAGACCTGCTTTGTTGTCTTTGCTGACAGTAAACTTGCAAGCCCAACTCCCTACTGCAGTGTGAAAAGCATCTTCCAGAGCACTCAGGACCCGTATTTAAAGCCATGACTGTTGTTTTAGTGCCGCTTGTGGAAACAAAATCCTACCAAGCATTCCTGGTCACCCATGAGGTAACAATTTGCATGGGAAGTTACTGGAGGCTCTTGGGACCTCTTTTTAAAAATACAGTAGATCTAGCCAAACAATTTGTGGGGACCAAAAGAGCAGAAAAGATATTCAAAGGTATGAATGACAACTGTATATCTCACTCCCATTTACATTCTATAAAAACTAGGCATGTAAATGACATCTGGAGCTTTGAAAAGCTCCACCTGCTAATTTTAAAGCACAGGATGGTAGCATGTTGTAATAAATTAGAAAGCATGTCATTCTGAACAAAAGACATCTTGGACTACTAATCTGTTGCAGACTCATCAAAGAAAAATGTCATTGGAAATGTATTAATTAAGTTAGTGCATACATTTAATTCCATTGTGGTGCAAAAGCTGTAGTTTCTGCTGGGTTTTTTTTTTTTTAAATGAGAAATACATCCCCTAAAACCATGGGGAAAAAAAAAAAAAAAAAAAACAAAACCACAAAACAAAACACTAGACAGGACACTTAATGTGTATAAAGACATAAAGTGGCATAATTTACAGCTGCTGTGTAAGACGTCTGGGCATTTAAAAGAGTTTCTACAAGAGACTGTTGCATTTTAGGACACAGTGAAGATTTTCCCCATGATCAGAGTTTTGCTTACATTACCTCTTTATCCCCATAAAGCAGGGGTGACTTAGGCTAACTGTTGTAAAGCCATCTGTGAGGTTTAGCATATTACATCAAAACATGTTCTCTCTGCATAATCTGATGTGTGCTGGCAGAAATACAAGACAGCATGATGAATTAGGCTCACCTATTGTAAGAACTGGAATACATGTACTCATGGAAACTTTAAAATGAAGTTAAAATGGCAGCTGGGATCCTGCTCAAATTGACACTTAAAAACTTGTACTTCACTAGTTTTAAAAAGGAAGGCAGCTGTGAAAGCTGAAGTTTTATACATAGTAATATTGAAAGCAAAAATCTGAGCTTCAGAGAATAACAGAGCTGAGAGCACAGTCTGGAACATGGCTCTTAACTTAAAGGTCTTGTGCTTAGTTCTCAGGATATTGTATGTCAGGAGAAATAGTGTGATATTACATAGACGTGATTTGATTTTCTTTGGCTCCTTGGAAAGAAGTGAGGATAAGCATAGTTGCTTTTGTGCTGAATTTTCTAGCAGTTGTGTTAAATCAAACTGCCGAGGCCATCTTTCTGAAGCCCTGAACAAAAGCATGGTCTTGAAAAGACATGCCATATGTGCCTTCTCATCTGCTCTTACACTTCTGTGGCCAGTAAGAAAATGCAGGTTTTGTATGTAACCTGGAAACACACTTCTTTCTAATGGAGTGCTGTATGTTGTTTTGAGAGATTTGCAGGTGGTCAAATGACAGGTCAATAGTGCAGAACTCCTAAAGAACTTCGCAAAATAGAGTGACAGCATAGAAGAATGTTTCGTAGGACTGCAGATACATGTTTTGCCACAAATGTAAGGCAAAGAACCTAGGACACAAATAACCTGAACCATGGTTATGGGGTAGTGTCCTGGTTCAACTAGGATAAGGTCAAGTTTTCCCCAGCAGAGAGAGAGAGGGAAGGGATCTCCAGCCGGGTTATTCATACCATGCTGACGTCAGGTCCAGGGGCGGAGCCTTTTACTTTCGCTTCTGGTTTTGGGGGCTGCGACACACGCGGCGGGCTTGTTCCCTGACCATTTAGCAGTACTTCTCTGTATGTCTTTTGTCTTGTTCACTGTTATTGCTGTTTATTGTTGTTATCATTGCCACTGCTGCTATTCAGATTATCACACTGTTGTATTAAATTTCTTCTTATTTTAGCCGGGGTCTGTGTTTAACTTGAGCCCGATCGGCTGCGGCTGGGGGAAGGGCAACAGCAACGTGCTCTCCGGTCCCGGCAGGGGTTAAACCTGCACATTTGCAGGTAGCAAACTCAGAACTGCCAGACATTTCACTGAAAAGATCCCTGAAACAGCTCAGACCGTCAATTCAATATGCAACAGCTGTCAACAAATCCAAAAAGCATTTGACATAATTTGGAAAAGTACTGAGAACATTGCAAAGGGCATTATTTTTTTGCTGTTTAAAACCTTTGTTTGCTCACATCTTGAGCCCTGTGTGAGGTTCTGGTCCCTGTAACTCCAGAGGGATGTAGGAGAGTTAGAGAAGGTACAGAGGAGGGAAGTTAAGATGATTATGGTGATGGAGCAGCTACTTTATGGGAAAGCATTTAAGAAGGCTGGAAGTCTTCAGAGAATAAAAGGGTGATGGAAGGTGAGATAAAGACTTGCAAAATTATTAAAGTAGTGGATAAAGAGAATGAAGAACTGTTATTCACCATGCCACAATACAGAAGCTCGAGGATACTCATAAACTATACAGAAATCAATTTAGAATGGATAAAGGAAAGTAATTCTTAACACAGAGGAAAACGAACATCTGGAATTTATCATCAAAGGAAGTTGTGAATGTAGGTAGTGTAACAGCAGGTTAAAAAATGGTTAGACAAAATCATGAACAGGTCTCTAAGCAGATACCTCTAACAAGCCTAGTACCATAATCCTGGATGGGTGGAGTATAAAGGAAACATACTGAAGAAAGCATCAAGACTGACATAAGTGCTCCAGACATCTTCTAGTGCTGCTATCTGAAACACAACACTCAGCTTGATGGACCATCAGTGTGAGTTAGTAGGACATCTCTCACATCCTTATAGTCTCATATATGGAAATTCTGGGTAATAACATAGGACTACTTATATACAGTCATAGCATAAATATTGCAGGTTACAGCAGGAATATTGCCCAGGTGGTTAGTCCCTGTATACTTACAGTGAGGGATCACTGTGCCTTGCAGGAATTTACTGATTAAAAACTGATTTGGGGTTTTGGGAATGCCTGTAGAAAACATATCTAAAGGAGACACACAACACACTCTCCAGTGAGAACGAGGCAGGCAGGCTGTCACCTTCAAGCATCCAAGCTCCAGCAGATAGCAATCACCCTCCTAACAAAGTCGGCAGGCTGCAGATCGAAAGAGCTGTAATGTTGTTCAAAGAACTTCTGAAGACGAAAGGAAGGTCAATTACCACAATTGCCGCCAGACTGACAGGCAGTCAGTGGAGGGAGTCTAAGGATATTCAGCCTTCTTGGATCCAGGAAGAGTTAAGACACGGAAGAGAGCAAGAACACACACATTTTGGGTTTACTAGTTTTGTGATACACTGTACCTGAAAATATTTTAGTCTAAGTAAATATATATATGTCTTTTAGGAGAGAGATTGATTGCCACATGAGTTTTTGCTATTGCCCCAGATGGACAATGAATGCCAGGTTCTTTGCAAGCTGAGAAACTCACAGCATGTACTGGGGAATGAAGGCCAGATCTGGTCTGAGGGTAGGGGATAAACATGATCCCATGCAAAACCAGGTGATGGTGAGACACCCGAGGCAGTAGGGTGGGGAAGGCAATGCCCTTCCTGAATTGAATGTGGTGAAGGGTGCTTTTCAGCTAGAACTGCTTACAGCCAGGCTTTGAATATGAAATCTCATGTGTGTTACTAAGTAATTAACTTTACCCATAACTCTCTCTGTTAAAAGGACCAGCTAGTGCTAGAAATACTTTCTGCCCATGAGGACTGCAGACAATATAGATGTGACAGAGGATAAGAAAAAGGGATAGACATCCATTTTACACATGGAGAAGACAAACATGGAATGATAAAAGTCTTGTCTTAAACCACACAGGTGTGTCAGCCGTAACTAGGGACTGAGCCCTAGATTTCTGAGCACTTGTTTGAACCCTCAGTAGGCAAGAACATACCCAGCTGGACAAGTTAATACATTGCATTAGAATGACTCTATATAATCAATCAGCTGCAAGTGAGCATCTGGCATAATAATCTTCTTGCTTTCCTTTCCTTCTGCTCCTTTTCTTGTTTCCCTAGATGGTGATTTCTTCCTGTTGTAGAAAAGCTTCATCATCTATCTCCAAGGATTAGCTGACACAGAAAACTATAACAGGAGCTTGCTAGTGCTATGATGGAATAGCTTTTTACACAAAAAGCTTTTAATAAGCTAGCATCTTTCCATGCCTTCCTCAGCTGTCACACGTATGCAGCTCTTTTATATTACCACAAGAACTGAACAAATGAGTGAAAGAAAAATATCCACTGATGATCATTCATAGTTTTAATGAAATTTGCCTCAGTAATGTTTGTGCCTCTACTTGGTTTTGTGTTACTTGGCTGTGTTTAGCCAGCCAGTTTTTCAGACACACTACAAGCATTAATATGGACCATTCAGAGGAGACAGTACACTCATGAGTCCTCTCTTAACTTTTTCTTGCAGACATATCAAAGAATCATAGAATCACGGAATGGTTTATGTTGGAAGGAACCTTTTAAATATCATCTAGTCCACTCC
>NW_020799092.1:15467907-15486235 GCF_003259725.1 Athene cunicularia | reverse complement strand
GGGGGAAGACAAAAAAGGGGGGAAAAAGAGAAAGACTGACAGACAGAAAAGATATCTTCAAAGAAGGACTATTAAACATAACCTACCAGGCAGGTGGATAGGATACCCAGAAACTCAAATCAGCCTTCTCTCAACAATTGTCTCACTCATCCCGCTGATAATATTCCTACCTACATAATTTCTCTTCATGTTTTTTTTTCATGTTTTCTTCATATATATACACACCAATATTCACATTAGTCTATTTATCTTAAAAAGGCAGGGAATGGAGGAGTTGTGGGGTAGAAATCCCAAAGCTCTAAGTCCGCTGAGTGTATCCATCACATTTAGAATGAGACAATGAAAGCAAAAGAGCATCTCGAAGAGTCAGAAAACACAAAAATGTCTGACTTGCATGACCAATTGCAACACAGTCTGTATTTGCAGCACCTGTATCAATGATAAGCTTGAAAGAGAAAAATTCAAAAATGCACTCATCAAACCAAAAAAATGGGTACATGTAAGGAAGCTACAATTAGCTCATGGATATTTCATGATCTAAGAAAAATGCCAAACTCATCAGATAAATTGTTTGCTGTGAATTATTCACTTGGGTGTAAATTGCTACTCTTTCAGGCAAATACAATGGAAACCTGTGAGTCCTTGTCATCAGATTTGCTCTTCAGAACCTGCATCATATTCACTGTTCTTAGCAAAAAGGGCTTTGTATGACAGTTAGCAATATAACAGTAACAAAAGAATTTTGTTTTTAAATTATCTTCCTCCATATTCAGATTATAGCTTTACCTTTCACATACAGACCCTGATTCAGCAGAAGATTTCAACTTCCTTGCCTGTAGTTAAGCAAGGCTGAAGAAAGATCTTAAAATAATGGAAGAAACAATGTACTGTGAAGAATGTGCTTATTTCCTCTGCTGAACTGACACACTGACATTTTTTTCTAGCTGGTCTGAACTTTACATTCTAAAGGCAAATATTTTTTTTCAGTAAATCTAAGCAGAGCCAGCGTCTGACAAAGGCCCCGTTATTGCCGCCCGTTAAACTGCAGTAACTTATCAGCCCACCAGAGCGCAGTCCTTTCTCCTCACATACAAATATTTAGTATTGTGTACAGAAATGGTCGAGTAAGTAGCCTTCAAAGGACTACTGTAGGCAAGCACAAGAAAATACTGGAGAAAATAACCTTACTACTGCAAAGGAAATGTAGAGAAGCAGTAAAAAAAATATTGAAATGCCTACAATACATTTATTAAAAAAATTTAGGTCCAAAATTTGAACCTTCCCCATTCGACCCATCCAGAAAAAAATGGCTTATTGTTTTCAATTTAAGGAGTCTGGCTTCCTCTCCTGCTTGTTATATATAAATACACCCACACGAGGCAGTTTTCTTCCCCTCCCAGCTTACTCTATTATGATGAATAATGAACTTAGATTTCATTGCTGTATCTTTGCCAATCTCCTTCAGCATTTTTGAAAAGGGACTATTTAAGTTACAGAGTGCTTAGAATGATACTTTTTTTTTTTATTATTTTGTCCTGCTTCTGTCCTTTATCTTGAGATGGATGATTCAAACATAAAGCGGGTACCATAAAACACTGTACAGCTGATGCACTACAAATCTGTACATCTAACTGTGATTAATAGAGAAGGTGTTTTAGCCAGTGATTGTACAAGAGCTGTTGGTGAAAAGTGAGGAAGAAAAAGAGATTCAAGAAACCATAGTGAAGAATACATTCTGCTGACAAAAGCTGAAACATATTTATGTATATGTTAATTATCTGCATAAGGTAAATAGTGGTTCAACATTAGAGAGTATAGTTTGAAATAGTAAAAAACAGGATGGGCCTTTCTTTACCAAGTACCTTTCTTACTGGTGTGTCTTTGGCTGAAACAAAAGTACAGAAAGTGCCTGAAAGCACTGTTGGACTGTTTCCCCAGATAAGTATTTTACTTTTCCCAGCTCTCTGTCTCCTGACAAGGAGTAGGCTGAAGGAATAAAAGCACTTAGGGAGCAAGAGTACTCTCTTATAAATTAATTGACAGGTGCAAGTCTCTGGAGACATCAAGATGTAACTAGCATCATATCCTGCATATGGAATCTTCCCAGGCTGCTTCATCCCAAGATGCATGAAGGACTACTATTGATGTATGGGCCTTTGGTTCTGGTCATACAGAATGAGTCTGCAGCTGCTGGAGGCAACGGGAAAATCCTCACTAGGCACAGTGAGGAAGAATCCCATGGAGAGATTGTCCTTTAGTTGGCTTGCCCTTCAGCTCAGCACTGGCCCTGCAAGACCTTCTTATCTCCGGTGTGAGCCCTCTGTGGTAGCTGGTTCTCTAACAAATACAAATATAGAGACTGAAAAACCTTCACTGAATCACTCTATAATATCAGAAGTAACAAATTCTGCTGCTGAGCTAATGATCCAGTATAAAGAAACATTTCTTATCTAAGTAAAAAGGCCTACTGTTTTTAAACCCCCAAAGTATAAGCAAATCAACAAGCATGTATGTTTATCATTTGTTTGAGAAATTCTGTTCAAGATAAAACTAAATGTCATGGATCACTTAAAATTTAAGAACAAAATGAATTAGGGTGGTTTCTAAAGGTCTGAAGAAGGGGTTTAAATGAGTGAGCTCCTTATGCCAGTGAAGAGAGTACTGGACTATTTTAATGATTATCTGCACAGAGGAAAGTGAAACTGTTCCTGCCTCTGACATGTCTTCTCGTGTATATCCATACAGTGAAAAAAGAGAGAACTATCACTACCCCAGACCACCAAAGTATTCCTTCAGAAAGGTACCAAATAACATTTCAGCGAAGCTTGTAATGGTAACTTAGGGAAGCTACCGTGAAAATAGATAACCTTTCAAATCCGTTTGTCAAAGTAGTTACATTTCTCATTTCAAGGCAATTGGCAGATAATAAATATGGATCAAAGGAAGCTAGTCAGTATATAAAATGTTGCATTAAATGAAAAAAATTATTCACAAAATAGCATATATTTAGCCTCTTCACAGCTCTTCTTATAAACTGAGCTTTGTTTTCCACATTGATCTTTAACAATAATTACGTCACATAGCTATAACCCTTGGAGAAAAAATCTTAACAGATTAAACATCTATAGACTAGAGATGGTTCCAACCACAGTCCAGAAGCGAGATGTGAACCCTTTCAAATTCTGAGAACATCTAATATGAGATGTCAGTTTGGAAGGACAAATAAATGCTTTTGTTAAGCAAATTTACTAGAAAACAGGTTCAGTAAATGTCTTCATCCATTCTGCTGTTGAGCACAT
This sequence comes from Athene cunicularia, assembly GCF_003259725.1. NCBI lineage: Eukaryota > Metazoa > Chordata > Aves > Strigiformes > Strigidae > Athene > Athene cunicularia. The sequence continues at coordinate 15,482,936 of NW_020799092.1, read as the reverse complement.
GTAGATTTCTCAGATTTCATTTTCTGAGGCTCAAGAGAGAGTGCTGCCTCTTCCCATCAGGTGAGAGACGTTTCTGGTGCTTCAGTTCATGCAGCTGGGAAGAGCCATAGCTCTGGGCTGTGGCTGCAGAACATGACACTCAGCAGGAGAGTGTTACATGCTGGGTCTGACCAGCAACCAGTTCCTTGGCAGCAACACGGCATCTCTGTTTCTTCTCCATTTTATGACCTCAGCCCATGACCTCCTAGGCCTCTCCTGCACAGCTGCTCTTGATAGGGCTATCAGGTCGATATGTCAAAGAAAAGCCTTTTCAATATGGGAGATATAAGCCCTTGCTGTGGAAAGGAGTGAAGGAGGAGACAGATGAACAAAGCTCATGCTGAGTGGCTGACTTGACAGATGTATAGATGTACTCATCACTCCTGCTCTTGGGACAAAAGAAATGGTGGTGCCAGTAACTCTTCATACTCACCCTGCATGTCAATCCTTTGCAATCCTTGCAATCAGAAGAAGTGACAGTGACAACACAAGGTGTTATTTTCATCTTCCCCAGCTAGTTTTAGTGAATCTGGTTCCTTCATGCACAACAGTCCTCTTTTTGAACCTGTATTTTTCTAGAGATTAGAAGTCTGCCTTTTCACAAAAATTTGCCCATTATTGTGCTTTTCATAATGCACTTTGTCATTGCTGGTTATTTGATTTCTTTACATTTCTATAGTAAGAATTGAAATATTACCTTGAAATTGTGGAAACTGAAGGAGGGATGTTGCATCCCTTAACAGCTTGGGGATGTTCAACCGTCAAATTTGCACACAGTTTATTTGATAATTTAGCATTATTTTAATAGTCTTTTAAAAATGTTAGATGACACTTTTTCACTTAAATTTTCAAGATATTTAACTCTTGGACATGAGTATATTACAGAGAAAATTTTAAATGTTCTATCCATTCAAATGTTTATGCCTCAAAATTTATTAGAGTTTATTTGTAATGCCTGGACTGAAATCCTAGCTTCTGATCTGGAAATAACAAATATTAAAACTGTATACAAAACCTGCATGAAAATCCTATAGCTCACCAGATCTAAAAGGCTCAATGCAAATGCATTATTTCTACAGATCCTGGCACTGAAAGGCTCAGTCAGGAAAACATGATTTAGACAGAGTTTACATAGAAAATACTAATAAAGCAAAGCCAAGCAACAGAAGACAATGCATTTATATGTGAGGTAAGTGAAAATTTTCTTACTGGAATACCAGGAGAAAAACAGGGAAAGAAATTAGAAACCTTTGGGGTTACTCAGTCCTTGTGCTAGCAAAATTCTGCATAAAGACATCTTAATTTGTCTGTGGTCCCTGCAGAGAGATGCAAGTTAGAAAAGAAGGTATGGCACCAAGAGATTCAACCTACTTTTTCCCCCTCTTCTTTATCCATCCTGACCGAGAAATGGCTGCAGGTTTGGGAGTCAGTAACCCACATGACAGCTAACCTGTGCAGCCACAAGCCTGTGCTGTGCTGTGCTTCACGTCCAGCCCAGCCCTTCAGGCCTGTGCTGTGCTGCACAACCTTGGCCACAGCATAACCTCGGCTAGATCGCTGCAACTGAGGAACCCACAGGCAGCTCCCACTTGGTATCAGTGCGGGCACTGCCTGCCTGGCCTTGCCCTTATCTAAAAGTGCAGCAAGAAGTTCTTATGAGAACATCCTGTAGGAACAGAGCTGTTCCCTTGTAAGGAAATTATACATTAGATTGAATGACCAGAAGGGAAAGATTCTCTCCACGGACAGGATCTGCTCTGCTCTGTGCAGCATGCTGTGGGAAAATCTATCCAGCTTCCATCTAATGCTCCACAAATTAAGTATGCCCAGCATCTGGAGTGACATAAGATTTACTCACTGTCTATATTCTTATTAGTATTCTATTTTATTAAAGCAGTTCTCTTATTAAGCCGTTTGTTGGTGGGTCTTTCTTATTGAGGTTCAGACAGGACCATGCATCATCCCTCTCTTCCCTCACCTCCCTACCCCAGTGCAGAAGAGCCTCCAGCTGAACTCTGTCTAATATCATTAAAAAGGTACAAAATTGCTATGCCACTCCCCAAAAACATCTCTAACATTCCTCCCAGTGATGGCTCCTCCACACTTAACAGTCTCACATTGCATTAAGGATGGGAGTATGAGCTAACCGCTGCCTCCATCCACGCTGACAGGAAGGCAATACTGACACTATCTATTTGAAGAAGGCACAAGCAGTTTACTGGCAGGATACCAGCACAAACCTTCCATCTGCATTCCATTACAGGGTCTGAACTGACATCTGTAAACTAACTCTTTCTGCTTCCTTCAACTGGAATGTTCCATTAAGGACAGCAGTGAAAAATATATGACTTCCAGATAAAGTGCCCTGTATCTTTTTAGATGCATAATAAATCATGGGCAGGGAATAGCATGGTTTATTTGAAGTTCACTAGTAAAATAAGCAATCATTTCCAAACAACACTGCAGATTAAATTCAGTTCTTAGATTCTCAGAAAGTGAATCTACAGTACTATCAAACCCAACTGTTTGGATATCTATCTCTGCTAAGATAGGTAAAACTTAGTTTACACTTTTTCTGTATCTGATTTTTTTTTTTCTCAGAGGAGCTTTGAATTGTGAATTTAACTAAGGCTGCCTGTCCATCATCCCAGTTTATTTTAATTTTTTTCAATTTTAGTCACTGGTTAGTAATGGTAAAGTGAACAGTAATCAGTCTGGAACATCCTAATTTAGAAGTGCTTGACCTTGCAATCTTTATCTACTTTAATTAATAATGATCCTGAGAGGTAAAGCCTACTTATCATGGTTAAAACTCTGCATAGATACTATATACTTAAATTACATTAATTCCCTGATTCAGAAAATCTTGACAGAATGTGCTTAAAATTACTAGCCCAAGGCTATAAAAGTGGACAATATCAAAACTGCCAGTGGATTACGGAAGCTTCTTGCCTTCAATCTCATGGTTAATCCATTAATATTATTTAATAAATAGAGTTTTTATTCAGATTCTATTCTCTGGATATTCTATAACAATGACTTGAAATAGTAGTTACTGCTCTTATTTTTATGTCAGATGACCACAGAGTAAAATTCCCCTAACCATAGGCAAATGGAACAGTTACTCGCTGATGATAGTGTTGAGTATTATCCAGGACTTTCAATTCAGCTCCAAAACTGCAGTTAACTAAGTTAATTCTTCAAATACCATGGCTGGTTCATTGACCACACAAGGTGCAATAAGAGCAAATTTCATTTAAAATTTAATCTATTAAAGCAGTAATTAGGTACAACAGTGACAGGCTGCAAATAAAAGAAAAATTAAATGTAAAAAATGCTTACTGTTACTCAGAGTACATTCCCACACTTTCTCCTATTTGCTCTTGCCACTTGCGTAGAAAACTTTATTTCCCTTTCAGGTGTTCAGACACTGGTGCATTGATATTTTGTTATTATCCAGTCTGGTGGTTTTTTTAACCAGAAACTCCTTCTCAAATACAGCAAGGCTTCTTCTGCCAATTTTAGTATCTGTCATACAGACAGGAAACATTAATATCAGGCTAAAAAAAAATAATCTGTAATGTCAACATTTTGAAGCAGAACTGCTTATGATAAAATCATTACCAAGAGAAATTGGCATATGCGCTGACATTAAACATTCTAAAGCCACATTCATTCTTCCAGGTGAAAATTTATATATAGCAGATAATTTTTTAGAAGTAGATGCATATTTAACAGCAAGATTGTTTTCCTATTAGCAGATCAAATGTAGCCAAAAAGATTCTGTATGGAAAACTACAGCAGCATCTGGGAATGTGGTGGAACTGATCTGCTGAGATACTTGTCACTGGAACAGCAGCATGAATATATACCCATTCATTTCTCAGGTAAATGTTGGTTATTTCCATGTCTGTTCTGGTGATTATGAATTATTTATGCTTCATCCATAGTTTGTTACAGCAATTGTTAAATACACAGACAGTTATGAAATGTTCAAATGCACAGAATAGGAATATGATTAATGCTCAAAGGAAAAACAGGTTTTGGGACATCTGATTTTGCACCCACTGAAATAGGATTACAGCATACAGAAATTTGCATGTAGATTCGGCATGCAGAAATATGTACACACACATATCTCCATAATCTACATGTACATGCATGCATAGGGACATACTTCATAATTACCTGCAAAGAGGTAAGATGTGTAACTGCAGTGATGCCTTAATTTGATTTTATGAGCAATAGAGATAACCTTTGACTATATAGGCACTGGTACATGATGAGTACATACAGAACAATGCACTGAGGGTACACACACCCTTACATAGATCTAGAAGATGTCATTGCTGCTTCAACATCAGGTCAGGATAGTATCTCTTTTGTGCCCTACCTCTTTACCACTGGTAGATCAAGTCTCCCCAGATTCATGCAAAACTTATCCATAGATCTCTTATAAAGCACTTTATAGAGATGGCTAGGTAGTATTTCAACGCACAGCTGTGTAGAAGATATGCCTAAACTCATGCAGTGAGATTAAAGTCTTTAACCACATGCCATCCTTCATGAAACAACCCTAACTGAGATCTGGTCCTGAAATCCCCTTTAGGTTTGTTCTGTGTTGCACCCTCTTAAACCTGCGGTATTCTTAAATCTGTGCTCACCTCTTTCCTGACTGCCAAACAGAAGTGAATTTAGTCAGTCCGTAGGCAGGAGGAGACTCAATTCAGGAAGACAGCCGCTAGAGGTCAGGCGGGGTGTAATTCATGGCCACAAAGAGACGGGAGATTTTTTTTTTTCCAAGAGCGCCTTTAGCAAAAGAAATGAGTGACCAGAGTGACACTTACATAGGAAGATTTAAATCTTCGATACTTTTCACGTCAGAAAGCAAAACTGTGCTCTTAAAGGCTGATATATTCAAGGCTGAATATACACGCACTGGTATGAAGGTAATGGTCAGGAATTAGTTTTATCAGATAGAAAACAGGTGTGCCGTTAAATATGGACATTCTATATACTTAGAAGCTGGTCACAGTAAACATCTCAGCAACTGTTCAAATCTACCCAAAGTTTACCTGTTTGCCTGATCTTCCGTTGCCACCTGAAGCAGTTTTCCCACATTTCTTTGATTATACAAAGGTGTGGGGCGGGGAGGGGAATATGAAGTAGAAAAACACTATAATATTTTTCTTAACTGAATGAGAAATGTAGTCCCAGCCTTGGAATACATGCAGAATATCATACTGAAATATTCAAAGTAGTTTAGCAGCTACTTCCCTCAATCACCCACTCAGTTGTCACTGTTTTGTTGAGCTCCTCAGGAATATCTATTCCTTCAGTGGAAATAGCTGAGTTAAACTCATGGGTTCACAGATGAGCACTTCTTGCCACCAAACCAGCTCAGTGGGAGAGCGAATCTGCAGCTGCCAAAGCCTCCTTTGCCTCACAGGCTTTTCTTGTCTACAAGAGTGCTACTTCAGATTAAAATGACTCTCCCCTCCAATATAGATTCTCATATTCCGTTGCTGCCTATATAGGACTATAAACTCAAAGGTTAGGTAGCAATTTGTACTGCACAGAGTATGTTTTAGAGAACTTCTGCAATCAATCATGTTTCTTTTTCCCATGTACCACTTCATTACCTGGTGCACTCATGTTCCTGCCTGCTTTGCATCTGAGTGCTCTAATGACACTTCTATATTTCCTGAAAGCTCATTTTCTTGGAAGTACTTAAAATAATTCTATCAACACTGACATTAAGGTAGGCTCAGTTATTCAGAAAAAAGGTACAGTGGTTTTGGTTTCCTTACTCACTTGCAAATAGCTGTTTTATCAGATACCATACCCAGAGTGAACAGGAGAAATGATTGAAAATCTGGTAACATTTACTAAGCTTCACATCTAACTACCTCCTACATTCCTAGTTCGGTATAGATCGGTAAATCTATACTTAGAGATACCTGTCTCTGATAGCTCTGGCAAAACCAGTGCATCTGCCAGAAATACCACTTTATTCAGGTTAGCCAAAATCTGTACAGGTACCTGCCATCTCTGGTCTGTGAGACAGTTGTATTAAGCATGTAAGTCCTTAGTGGTATTAGGCAAAAAGAGATACAAAAAGTTTAGACCTACTTGTCACAATATGATAGGAAATAAAAAAGGAAAGACGTGTAATATGTGTTATTAGTTAAAAGAGAATCTCCTAATATTTGTTGATTTCTGATGAACCTTTTCCTCCTACAACAGCTGATGTCATCTTTAATGGATATTAAAAAATAAGTCCTAGAACTTCTATGCAGCTGCTTCAGTGTCAGAACTGGCCTCACACAAAGGAGATAAAACTGGGAACCCTTCTGTTCTGGATTTGTATCTGAATAGATAAAAAAAAATAATGTCTAATTGCTACCTGTAATGGTGCAAACTTGTTTCTGCAACTGTGGCTCATACTGACTTGGTTTTTTTTTTTTTATAGTAGGAGTGATCTACCTCCAATCACTATGAATATGGACTACAGAAGTAAACTGAAAGGTGGTACAAAAGTTTGTTCCGGTCCCTATGTCCCTACACATTTTATGTATGTGACACTGTTTTAGTAAAACATATAGGCATAAAAAATACCTATGTATCCTTCAGCTTCTGTAGAGTCTTCCAGAAAAAACAAAACAAAACAAAACAAAAACACCAGAGGGCCAAGCACTCATCAGTTTCCATGGAGAGGAACAAGGAAATATAAAGACACAGGAAGTCACTGTTTGTCTCTTGGTTTTATTTCCACCTCTACTGCAAAGTCCTGAATTTCACATTGCATAGCAGTTAGAAATTGGAGAGTAACACCTGGTGGATGAAGAGAAATGTGAGAATTTCTCTCACATACAGCTTTGTGCATAGGACAGTACAAGCTTTATTATTAACATGTACACAGCGTAATCTGCAATTGCCTTTCAAATGGGAATTGTGCAAAAACATTCTAAATACTCAATAAGGTGCTATTAGTGATTCTGCAAGTTAACAAAGACCAGAAACAGGGGACAAATATGGAATGAGGCATACACAGTATGCGGTCAGTATGTGTCAATTTATCCAGAGGGGCTGTATTGACATGCTGCTTCTATGCTCCATCCCCTCTGGCAGAAACAGAGTTATGTATCTTCACAAGAACTGTGACAGAGCTCCTCAGCATATTGACTGAATGGTGCAAAGAATGGGTAACAAGTGGCTATGCAAACTCATGGTGGATGAGCACAAAGCTTTACAATTAGCTCTAGCTGCAGAAATATTCTGGACATAGAACTCTCCCTTTCCTTTTCTCTGTTATTTGAGACTTTATAATCTCACGAATCTGCTAAGAAATTGATCAAAGGTGTTTGTTAGCACATGCAGAGTTAATTAAATGTACAGATAAACTGTAAGTGGCAGAATCGGGAGGGGCTACGAAACACAGCCTTTCCGTTATCGAGGGTAACGCAGACACTTTGGGAGGCACTGGAGAGCATGGTGCAGAGGCACCTGAGCTGGTGCCACTGCTCCGTCAAAGCATCTTCTAGGATGAGAATGAGCAGTACAGACGTTTATGTGTAAAGGATATATGGGTAATGGAAGAGTTACAGTCTGTGAACAGTAATGATGGCTGTATACTATGTCACTGTATCTATCATCACAAACATTAGCAGCTCTATTTCTGAAGTGTGACATATACAGGACATAAGCAATCTGACAGAATGCACTGAGCACTATTTAGCTATCTTGTTGAGACTATTGTAAAGCTGCTCTAGTATTTCCACACAATGTTGTAATAATGCATGTTACAGGTTAAGCCAGGGCCTTCAGTAACTGCATTATTTAGGTGAAATATATAATTTTAAGCCGTTTAAAGTTAGGATGTCATCTGTTCCTCCCACCACCTGCTAAAACCATCGAGAATACAGAAAAAATATACCTTGGGAGGACGGAAAGAGCAGCACTGCAACACACCATCACTCCACACTGCTGTACTGGAGAGCCTCACCAAATTGAGAGTAAATGTTTCATAATCCATACAATCTATGTAACAAGAAGAGAAATATTCCCACTCAAGGAAGCTATTACCTTCTGCAAAAGAAGGAGAACCTAGCCCAAACTGTAACATAAATAGATTATGGTAAAAGCATTATACAGTTCTGCTTCTGTCAATAGTCAATTTATTAAATAGCAAATGTACAAGAGAAAGAGAAAAATTTGGAAAGAAAGAAAATTTGGAAAGAAAGAAAGAAAGAAAGAAAGAAAGAAAGAAAGAAAGAAAGAAAGAAAGAAAGAAAGAAAGAACGAACTAAAAAACCCTTGTTGTTGCTTCAAACTAAGGAAAAAGTTGCTGATTAAAACTGAACACCAAGTCATATGTGTATGTGAAAAACACTGAAAAGACATCTTAAGGACAGCATGTTCAGTTGATATATCCTGTACATGTTTTTACAAGAAAGATGCAACTGAAGACATGATTGCAATCTAAATGATGTAAGAATGTGTATAATTATTGTGAAGAAGAACATTTTTATTAATGTAGAACTTTTTCAGGGCTATACCAGAAAGAATATAGGTAGTGCAACTAAGGCCTTTCTTACATCTATGTCCAAATACATATTTTTGAAACAGTCTGCAAAAGCTTTTTTGTGAAGAAATCTGTCTTTCAACCAAGTATCTTAACTCTTTTTTTTTTTAAATTCATCTCCAATGTCAAGTAATAACAGTCATAACTGATTCCTTACACTTATCTATCCTGCATCTCGGCATATGATTACCACGAACAACCCCATCAACCATATATTTATAATATTTTTTCACTGATTTAGCATCCTTCTGAGATTCTCAAGGCTCTTTGCAATTGTAGAAAATTGTTGGAATATGGATAGGAAAATTAAGACACAAGTAATGATGGTTTGGACAATAGTGTCTCCCTTTGGCACTGTGACCTGTTACTATTTTTGCTTGTTGTTTATTAAATATTACTAGTGAACAATGCAAACCCCCCAAAATAGGGAAGTTATTGTCTTCCCCCTTATATTTCTAATCAGAGACTTAGTTTATCGGACTCATTAGAATATATGAAATATTCCTCAAAGTATTAAAATCAACACATACATAACTGAATGAGTTTTGCTATATTATATTGAAGGTCTTTTGTTTATCCGCTGACACTCACAGGACAACCAGTGTACCTGCAAACAACCTACATAAAGCCAGGATAATACTGGTCTGAAATGGTACATCTCAGGATGGAACTGCCAGTCCTGATTTTATCATGGTACTGAATGGAATATGAACATACATGTTTCATTGTGTTTTCAAATGTCCAAACACTAAATTCCCTATATATATTCCATATGATTAATTTGGACATTCTAAACTTGAAAACTGTGGGTTTAATTAAATATTTATTCCATGCTACATAATTACAACCTATGTACTTTCTAGAACAATGATAGCTTACAGTAAACACGCAGACTAATATACACTGTAAAATCGGTGTACAATACTCAGGCAGTTGCATTTGCTTCTATTGCTTACAGCTAGATCCATAAATACTGTTCTATAAAACATTCAAATAGCAGAAATACAGCATATTTCTGCTTTTTTGTGTGGGTGATATAAATGCTCATTTTTCAGTTTTATTTTTGTAACCTGGGATGCTGAACCAAGGTGGTTCATTTTGTGACTGGGTTGAAAGTGAAGTGTTTCAGACAGTGCTTAAGCACAAAAAGATGATGAGACTGTTCCAAAATGAACAAGATTAGGAAGCCAGCAGTCATGTCTCTTCTGACTGCAAACTCTTGCCACCATGAAAAAAGGGGGTCCCAGGAAATTTTGATCTTAGTAAGGGTAAGGAAACCCTAACACATGCTGATGTACACAGTCCATGAGTGAAAAACTGCAGATCTAACAAGCAAAAGCTCCAGAGGCAGCTTTCTCTCTGTGTAGAAACTCAAAGGGTTCAGCAGCATCTTTTTTTTCAGACAGAGCTGTTTCCTACTGAAAGCAGACATATGACTATTCTCTAAATAAAAAACTGCAAGATTGCACACAACTGTCTGCTATCTCAAAGCACTGATCTGAATGGAAATTCAAATGGCAGCAAAGAAATGTATAAGTATGAAATGCTTTATTTTGGCTTATCTTGAATCTTTTAAACATTTTTTTTTTTGTTCTACTTCTGGTATTACCCAACCTCTCCAGTTGTTCATTCACCCAACATATAAATTACACCAATTTACACTCACTTTCCAAACTGTAACTTTCACACAGACACCTTATCTGAATTAGGGTAAAAATGCATGAATAGATGTCATTTTTTTCTCAATGGCTGTCATTTCTACAAAAAGCAGAATTTTGCTATCTGCAATTCTTCCCTATAAAGCTGGACAATTTCAGTTTTCTATCTTTTTCTAAAGTCCTGGAATTTCACATACAGTATTATAATTTAAAATTACCTCTACACAGCTGAGCAAGTTCCATAATAATTTCATTTCATTTAACTAGAAAAATCACATTGGTATTACTTTTAGTAGTCAGTTGTTTATTGCTTTAATAATGAGTATTGTGATGTTGCTTATGTTTCCTCTTTGTTAGTATCAGTCCCTAATGCTCCCAACTCTCATTTGCTTACTAGCAAAAGATTTCACCTTTGTCAGCACTGCAAAGTCCATACTGTTGTGAAAAAGCAAACTGCAACCTATTCAGACTCTTGCACGATCAGCAAAGCTTTGGGCTAAGTTCTCCCAATTGTGATGCTCAGCTATACTGAACAGTCCCTTGCTTTGGAACAGAGACTGCTGTTGTCACCCACACCAGCATGAGCTCACCAGTGTTTAACGCTGCGCTGCAACAGTTCGCTTGAAGGCAATTCCAGACTATGAAAGAATAATCAGTAATGAGTGACTGATCCCTTCTAGTCATCACTTGTGAGGCTGGATGGTGTACTGCTTCCAGTTTTGGGCTCCCCTGATTAAAAAAAAGACATTGATATATTGGAGTGAGTCCATCAGAATCTGATCAAGACAATAACCTGACTTAAGCACATGACATGATAAAAAGCTGAAAGAAACCATCTTGTTCAGCACAGAGATGACAAGGTTAAGGTGAGGGGAGGGAGATCTTACTGCTGTCTTCAACTATCTCATAAGAATATAGAGAGAAGACAGAGAGAAACTCTTCTTGAACAGGTGGGTATAGGATAAGAGGTTACAAATACAAACTTATGATAGAGAAACATTACATTCAAGGATTTTGTTTGTTTGTCTGTTGTTTTGTGAAAGCAGTCAAGTACTGGAACAAGTTGCTAGGAAAAGTTGTGGTTTCATCACACATTGTGATATTCAGAACTTGACCAGAAAAGGCCCTGAGAAACCTCATCTAAATTAGCACTGCTTTGAGCAGGGATTAGATCACATGAACTCCACAGGTTCCTTCCAACCTGAATTATTCTGTTTCTACAATTGTATGATCTTAGAGAAATAACTGAGATTGTCAAGAGATAATTTCTTGAACTTCCGTTTCCTGTGAACTTCTCCTGAAAAGAGAAATAAGGTTATAGAAAAAAAGGTATCTTCTCTTGCATGAAGTCACAAAGATTTTTCTTCATTTGTGTCATGAAGACAGTAATAATGACTTATATCCATACTCTTGTAAATACAAGAGAAGGTACAGTACTTAAATGTGAAATAAAGAAAACTATAAAAAAACTACTGGCATCTACAAATGACACTGAAAGAGAGAAGGCCTACAGACAAAAGGAGATTTGTACTCTATGTTAATAAATAAGCCCAGCCTTTTTATTTATGGGTCACACCTCTAAACCATTATTCACCTTCTGATCTTTCTGAGAGTATTTGTCAACATTGATACACTCCTTGCTTCAGTTTTCAGAGCCAGCCCCCTGTTTAGCAATTGCTAAACTGACAGCTAGATCGTGTTTACTAAATTGTGCATACGGAAAAGGCAGTTCCTCTACCTTGGGAAGATGCATTTCCAAAGATGATGCCCTTTCTCACTACCAAAGGCTGGCGCCCAAGTTACGGCATTACTTTCCAAGTTCTTGCCTCATTGGGATTCACGAACAAGTCCCAGAGAACTGGAGCTATATGTCTGAATTTGTCTACTTCCCCTGCTATTTCAAGTACCACAACAAATACCTTCAACAGTTGTTGGGTTTCACTGTGTGCAAGCCTTGCTTGATCTTGGGTGAGAATAAATAACTCTTACTTCCTTTTCACCCCCTCTTCCTTCAAACAGTTCATATCACAGGCAAGCAAAGCAAAACCTGGCCCTATATATATATTTATTTTTCCAATATTTACACAGATTTTCTAAAGGTTAAGAAGAAATTTATTTACAGCAACATCAGCAAATGCTAAACTATTTCACCGAAGATTCACAGAGCTAAAGAAAGAAGTCAGGGAGATGAGACACTTGTCTCTCATATCCTGTACAATCAGGTTTGAGATGCATGCACCAGAACCCAAAACGGTAAAACTGTTGCTGTATTCAAAAAGTAAGGGGAAGATATTAGCATTTCTTCTCTGGTAATCTCCACAGAAGCCAAACTGCATCAAATAGGATAAATATGACCAACTAATAAAGAGAAAGCCAATCAATTGTCCAATTTTCACCTGTCATTCCCATATCTCTTGTGTCAGTTCTATAATTTTATTATTTTCTCCTCAGTCGAACACGTTCTATATGATGATATTTTATATTACTGCTTGGCTATTGTTGCTGAACTAACAGCTGTTGTGTATGAATTGTTTTGCATTACAGAAAAGGAATATAGTAAATATGAGATTAAATAAAACCTGCAGGGGCACAAGTATGTGTTCAAGTCTCCTTGATGGTGTTTTATGGTGTGTTTGTTTTTTTTTTTAATTTGGATCACTAAATTCATTGCATTGTCTTGTATTCTAGACTATTTGTGTACTGCATTTATGATTTATACAAGCATATGCATTACATAATTAATAATAACACGGTATAACTGAATACAACAATGAATTATGATTTATTTGTTGAAACAGATAAATGCAAAACTACGTTTATATGAAAAAGTATGTGGGCAAATATATGAAGATATGTGCAAAAAAAAATGTTTATATTCTGTAAATGAGATTTGCTTAGAGAAGTGAAGCTCTGGTCAGCAGAGCAGGATGAGTCTATAGGACAGTTGAGCAGTTATATAGGCCTACAAAACAGGGTTTAACCAGTAAGTAGATAGATGAATTTCATCTTAACAGGAATAACTAGGCTAGAGAAGGCACAGTTTGTTGATGTAGCAGTCTTCCTACACCTGAACTCATTATCACTCCCTGTCTCCTCCAGCCATCAAATGACAGGCAATACACCTCATGGTTCTCAAATTTTCTGGAGGACACAGAGTAGAAATAACCAGGTTTTAATCAGAAAATGAAGCACAGATTTGTAGAGAACATACAAAGGTATGCTATACTGGCCGGGATAATATCTGTTCTGGCTTGTTTAGGGGTCTCCTTTATACTATAACTCTTCTGGAGCACGATTTACACGTTGCGTTGAAACTTCTGCTGATGAGACTAAAAACTCTTTTGAAGTGGGGAATGTCATCAGGTAAAGTCTTATATCTGAGAAGCCAGTGTAAGCTCTATGGTTAACAATTAGGACTCTCTCAGTGATGAACTAATTCTCCAAACAGTGAAACTGCAGATGGTCTAGAGCTTTGGCTAGTATGGTTAAAGGCAGTACAAAGAGAAGACCTTTTCCACAGATGAAAAGTGATTCTACTACTGCTTACAAGACAGACAAGGTAAGCAGAGAGACGTGTACAAGCCATTCCTAGCTTATTATCAAACCAGGTCTTACAGACTTTCTATGTTTAGTACTGAATCTCTTTTCAAATACCTGTAACTTTATTGTGCTTTCAAGAGAAAATTTCTGATGCAGAAATTCCTTTGCTAATGTTTATTCACTACATTTCTTTCACATCTTTTTGTCTGATTAATATGTCTAAGAAACAAAGTTCTTAACTGCAGACTTCCAGGAGTTGGAACTAAGCTTGAAAAATGTAGAAGGAAAAGAAAGAGGGCTGAGGCAGTGCAGGCAGCTCTTAAGACATGTATGACAGCATCCCAGTTAGAAAATGGTATCAGGTACGGGTTTTTATTTCTGCATGCATGATTGAGAGATCCAGTATTAGCCACTAAGCAGACAAAAGACATTTAGAATTTGGGCCTAAAGTTAACCGATGAGTGTACCTCTAGAAAAAACATGTATCATGTAGAAGGGGAGAAATGTCCAGCTAAACCATGTACTTTAGGTAACAGAACTTGTAGAGAAAGTTTTTCAGTGATGAGATAGGAGTAAGGATAACATAGGTAAATTGTTGGTAAAATTGAAAGACTGTATTCACAGGCCGGTGAGTACAAATATGGGAACATAGGTGTCCAGCAACATTTTAAAAAATATAGTCATAACTTGGTTCCTTGATGCATATTTCAAATATCTAAGAACACAGAATTTAAAGTATGTTTTCACCAGACTTATTAACTCAGGATTATTTAGTCTCCCTAAAAAAGGAAGAAATTGGATTTAGTTTATAAAAAAAATCCAAACTTGCTTATAATTTCTGCAGACTGAAAATTAAGCACTGAAAAAAATCTTATTTATGCATGTCCTGGGAGCATTTACAAAACAATGCAAGGGCACTTGACAGTTTTACTTTCACAGTTTTCTGTTCTGTGATGACATTAGGAAAAGGAACAAGTACAAAATCATGTGTTCCAAAACTTCTGAGTTTATAAGTGAAATCAGTAATTAATCCAGATTGGAAGGTTATAGGCTTGGAGGTAATATTCTAGCTATTTCAATTAAATACCATTTAATCCCTGACAAAAATCTGCAAAGCCCTACATATTTAACATTTCTGTGGTTCAGAAATACAAAGAAAGAACACAAGAATCATGAGCTGTATGGCACCGCAACCCACCCCCCCCCAC
>NW_020799092.1:15438002-15467857 GCF_003259725.1 Athene cunicularia | reverse complement strand
CCTCCCCCGCCTCGCGGCCCTCTCGGTTCCTGGGCTTCCTCCGCCTCTCACCCGCCGCCCTGCTCCCCTCCTGCCCGCCGGCCGACCCTCGTGCCTCCTGGGGAAGTTATTCTATGTCCGTACGTGAAACTTTCTGGACTGACAGCCGATAACCTAGCCCTGCCTCGCTGATATTATGTGCCTATGCATATGTGTGGCCTCGGTTTGCTTTATCCTTCTTCTCTGTGCCTCAGGGCTCATCCTTAACAGGGTGTTGCTAAGCTGCCGGGTGTGTTGAGGCTTAACTCGTTAACCTTCTGTGAAGCGTTTTGATATTTAGTTAGGGTGAGTGCTACAGGAAGAGTAGAAACCTGTGTGATGGGTGAAAAGGCTTAAGGTACGTTGTAGTATTTGGAGGCTGGATTCTGTCCTCATTTGCCTTCAGTTGTCAAATGAGGTTTGTGGGAAAAGTGCATGTGTTTCGGTGAATCCTTAGTGTTCAGGAATATTGTCTAGAACCTGTTATATCAGAAGTTTAGGTGTAATTTAGCTATGATTAATTAGGTATCTGAACAAGTTAATGATTGCCTTTGGGGGCTTGACACATATTGACATGTCTTGCTGTGATGACAACTGGAGTAAGAAGAATTCGTCAACTTTGTTGAAAATTACCCAAACTTGTTGCACTCTTGGCAAAAAGAAACGTGTGCTAGTACTTCCATCTGCTTTAGTACAAAGTCCAACAGCTTAGCTTGAATAGTCTTCTCTGACAGGTTCAGCTAAGCTACTGGACTTTGCATCAAAGTGGCTGTGCACTCACATTCTTTGTTCTGTCTGTAAAGTGCTAGAGGTAATAACTGGGAATAATGTAATTATCTCAATTCAGCTTTTTGTTAAGGGTCATATGCCTATGTCTGTGTATTAAAGTTGCAATACTACATTGATGTGTCGTATTTCTTCTCAGCCTTGGGGGCCTCCAGGATGTTTCAGCAGCCCATTTGGGTTCTTGCTACAGCTTTTACAGGAATTCCATGTGTATCTAGAGAATTCACTGCACGCTAGTGATTAATGGATCCATGTGTATCTATTGCTGAAGCAAAAACTTTGTCAGTAACGATCTTGAGTCAATTTATATCTATTTACAAGATCACTGCAGTACTAACTACAAAGTCTTCTTTTATATTCCTACTCTTCCTGAGTAGTGCTGCAACTCATGTAGCAAATAGATTTATGTGATCACACTTCATCCGCTTCATTGCGAAGTCAAATACTTAGTTCCATCTGCTACTGGAAGAGGCTTGATGATGCTATAGTAAAGAGGCTGAAGGACATCATCTAAGTGCACTAATGATGTAGAAATCCTTAAAAGAGAGATACTGTCTGTGGTTAGATGATTACATTAAGAGAGGCCTACAGTCTTTGAACAATCTTACATTTCAGAACTGCTTCTGATGTAGAAGGTGAATAAACTATGGGATTTTTCTGCTTGTTTGTGACCTAGTCTTGGTCATTCTTTTCCTCCACTTGAAAATATGCACTGTTAAGCATCCTACTTGCCAGTAACACAAGAAGTCTAATGTGTTCTTTTCTGTCCATTATGGTTTTTTGACAGATTGTGGGCTAGTAAACTCTTAGCATGGTTTCTGGTGAAAACAAAGGTGTTATGAGCAAGTTTTGACTGACCCTGTTCCTTCCTAATGGTTTGTTAAATTTTTGACTAATTTTTGGTAAGTTTTATAGGAGCGTAGGTCGATACTGGTGGGTTTTGTGAAACTAAATTAAGTAGAGGGAGGTACCTTCACGGAAGAAAAGAGTACAAGAATGAGCTTATGTTTTTCTGCACAGCAGGAAATGTTAATTGAGGAGGGACGAGAGAACTCTAAATTCCCTCACTGTAGGAGAGGCCCCAGTTAGAGCTTCACATTCTTGGCTCCTAAAGGAATGAAATATGTGCGGGCAAATCATGCTTTGATAGTTACAGTTCTCAGAAAAGTATCTTTTCCATGCTGCGTGTTCTCTTTTGACTGTCTTCCTTATCAGTTATATGGCTTCTGCTCCCTGCTGCTTTCCTGTTCTAAGTATGATTTAGTGTTCAGGAATTTTACTTATATAAACTTTGCAGTAGTAGAAATTTCCTCTCCCTGTAATGTGGGAGGCAATCTTATATATCTTACAGTCTGCATCTTCATTAAATTCTTCCTTGTCTGTCTTTCTGAAACTTTTGATTTCCAGCTTCTCATTTGTTTTGTTTCTTGTTCTAGTCTCGTTTCCTCATTAGCTGACTGGAAACAATACAACTTTTAACTATAATCTTGCAGTTTTGCTGCCCATTTAAACATGAAAGTTTGACTGCTGGTTTTGTTTTGTATCTGAATGGTGGGGCTTGAAATGCTAAATGCATGACCCTGGGCACTTTAAAAATAATTATATAAAGTAAGGCTATATGAGTTGAACTCTGATAATCAGTCATGACTTTTTTCATTTGTGAGTAATAAGCTGTGGAGGTTCTGTCTCTGGAGTTATTAATGTCTCTTTTTTTACCATCTCAGATGTGGTTAGTAGGTACAAACAGGAAAGTAGCCTAATGGCTTTCAGACTTCGATTTAGAGAGCAAGTGAAACGAAGTATAACGTGCAAACCTTTCTTTTCAATGACATGGTTTATTTGCTTGAAGTAGAGGAAGCTTCTGCGGCTTCAACAGTTCTTGGATAGAGAAAGGGTACATAAGGAAGAGTCTCCATTTGCATTTTATGTATTTCTATGTAAAGAGATGTTGCATTCTGTTAAAGATACTTTCTTCAGACACAATCTTTCAGAGAAGCAGTACTTCTGAGAGGAGGCAATGAAACAGGCAAATGCCAAATAGAAGTGCTTCGTTGCTAAGCAGAAAGCTCACTGCCAGTGTGTGCATTTGGAAAACATTGTTGGCTTTTAGTTGATAAAAATGTGAGATTATTTGTATTGTTTGAAAGGTCCTTTAAGATGTATTAGTCTCCGTTTCTCAACTTGCAATTGTGTCAACTTTGTCATTATTGTAAATGTTAATTTCCATGGAAGTACTGTAGTTAGTGTGTTATGCTAGCAGTTAAGTATTGTAATCTATGATAGCTAGATTAAAAAGTAGTTTTTACTGTTTGCTGTCTTTGATGTCTTCCATTTGAGTATAGCCAGCATATGTTGGCTTCAGAGGTGTCTTTGCAGGAATTGAAGGGATTGAAGGAATTCTGCACTCTTCCCACATACATCCACTCAAATTTCTTAAATTCCCCAAGAAAGCATAAGCTTTCATGGGAACAGATGAATCAAATGTGCAGTTAAATGGGTGAGGCAAACCCACACAGATTAGACCGATTTGCTTCCCTCGAGGGGGGGAGCAGGGGCTTAAAAATTACTAGTTAGAAGAGCAAGGTATACTAAGCCTGCAAAACTTCTTATCATTAATTGTTTGCTCTCTTTCCTTTTCTTTATCCTCCTTCCCTGGTGGAATGAGATAAACTGTACAGTTGCTTAAAGAGACTTCTCTATCAACGTGTACATGTAATGTTTTCAATCAGCAGTAGATTTCCTAGGCTAAGTATAATTCCTGTTCAGTCACTAGGCACTAAGTTTTTGGCAAGATAAACTTGAATTTGTAAGGAAGAGGTTACAATAAATGTTTTTTCTAAAGTAATCTAATCTCTTATAGTTTAACTGAGAATTCCTCGCTTCATGAGCTGCCGTAATCCCTAGAGTGTTCCTTCCTAAACATACCAGTGCTTACAGTAATCAACCTACCTAATACTATAAGAAGATAGGACAGTCAACCAAACTGGAAGCACCAGATTTTTACTGCTAAGAGGGCTGGGAGTTTGAAGTGATGGTAGGCTGTGAAACAAATGTTTTTAGAAAGTATGAATATGGTATGCTTGCCTAGTAGGCATTTCTGGTGTGGAGTCTTGTTTTTTAAATAATAAACCAAACAAAACCAAATCCCTAGAGGACCTTCAATAACTCTGCTAGAAAGCAGGCACTACCAGTGCCTTCTTCACAAAACTGTGATACTACAAACAGTCTTGCAGTTCTTTGGGATATAATGATGTTTGAATACATGTCTTGAGAAATGTGGGAAAACTTGACTCCTACAAAACTAACTGGAGGGACTAAAACAAAAGCATTGTTCACAAATATCTTTTTGAAATAGAGGTGGCAGTCAGGGGTATAGTTAAGGTCTGCGTTATGAAAAAGGAGGCTTAAATATGTCTGCAAGAAGAATTAGAGTGGAGAAATAAATAGCTTTTAACTGAGGACTAAACTTTTTTCTTTTGAGTTCCACTGAAATGACTTCTACTCCTTCAGAAACAAACTAAATGAAAATAAACACTGAAATGGTTATTATATATGGGTGGATTACTTAAGTTACAGATTAACCATTCCATAGATACATTGACATTATCTCACTATGCTGAAGTGTACCTCATTATGACTGTGTTGGTACCTGGATTGCCTCTGTTTCAGAAACTCTTTACTTGGTCTTAAGTGACAGGGAGCTAGAAAGCCTTACTGGATTACTGTGCAGTGTAAGTATACCTCAGTAGTTTGTCCAGGAGCATATCAGGTCTAGTGCTGACCTCTGGGAGCTGACAGACTGAATTTACCCTCTGTGAAGCCTCTTGGATATCTCTGTATTGTAACTCCACAGTATTATACCAATACTTGTACTATGTGGGTTTTTCTTTATCTGGAGTATTCTAGGCCTTCTGTTATTTTCCTCTTGATTACGTTAAGTGTGATAGAGTATGATTCCTAAAGATACAGTTTTATTGCTTAGTTCTACTTAAACTTGGTGTTCAATTTACATTTTGTGAATTTGACCATGATGACCTAAACCCTTTTTTTATGAAACAAGACAGTTGCTTGCTACTGTAAGCTGCTGTTAGCAGGTTCCATATTCATGGTAGAGTTACTCTTAACTGAAATGCCATGAATGTACTAGAAAAACGTTAAGAATAACACAGAATGGCAGCTAATTTTTAGTAGTGGGTATAATAAGATATCTGAGATTTGATGAGAAACACCTTTTCAGGATGGTTAATTTCCCTAGTCTGATCCAAAAAAGTCTGAGGACATGTGGCAAAGAATTGCTCACAGAAATTTTGTGCATCAGTTAAGTAGTTTATATGAACAGCAGGGAGTAATAAACTCACCTGTAAACCTGGTATTGTGGTGGAATGTATGACTTGCGACTGAATGAACACCCCAAAATTCTCAAATCTGTCCTTTTTCTGAAGGTACTGATATAACTGATTCTGAAGCCATTTTTGTCTGAAACGTAAATGGAGTTCTTAAGGCTGATCACGAATCTGGAACCATGAAATGTACTAGTATCTTTCTGAGATGTTGAAGTCAGGCCTATGGTCATTTTGTCCATACATTTGGCTTCTGTGATCTGAAACTCTTGGTGGCTTTAAGAGATTGTCTAAGCATGTGACTCATATTTGACATTTTTATGCTTAAATAAAAAATAAACCTTGTTTCTGTTTGGGCTGTTCTTATGCTGATTTGTCTTGGGTCTAATTAGTGTTTGCTGCAAAAAATGTGATCAAAATCAGATCCTAATAAGACATCGAATTTAAATTTTTGCTGCTGAAAGTTTTACTAAGGTATTCCATTGCCTAAATTCAAAGTGAATTTTTTCTGCTGTGAATATATCCTGTTTTGTTGAAGTTTGTGGTCTTCAGCATATACATTACTAAATACAACACTACAAAGTTAGGAATAGGTTATGAATAACAAGCAGAGAATTCAGTGGTGTGAGGAAAATATTTACTTCTAGTACTACTCCTTTTTCTTCCCACCCTCCCTTGTTGTAGCCTTAGTTCTCCCTCTTATCAGTTTTTACCTTTATTAAATCCTTGTTTTTCAAACCTGGCTCGTCTTCCAATTCAGTTAGTTAACTTTGATTTCAGCAGGAGGTCATATGGAAGATGAGCTAACCTTTCTAGAAGTCCAAGAGAACACTTCTGCCTCCATTTGGAATAATGGAAGGTTGTGTTAGCTGTGAAGGTTATGAACTGAATGTTGATTTGGGTACTGTGGAATTCGTGAGTCATGCAGGCCACATAAGTAAAAATACTGAATGAATGGATCTTGTAGCACTATCAAAATGTGTAAAAAAGGAATCCCCTGGACAGTTCACAATAAACCAAACAACATCTATATGCTTAGCTGTTCAAGTATCAGGACTTGAAGGTCAAATATTCTATCCCAATTTTAAGCAGAACATAGTGGACTCAGAAATGCAGGATTAAGAATTTTTATGAACTGAAAGGCACTTTAAAGGTGTAGAAGAAAGGTAGGTAGAGAAAATTTAGGAAAGATACAGAAAGCCAGGGGATGTATAAAATTGTGTTGCTTAAGCCACATATTCATTTTTTTATATGCATCCCCAGCCAGGTGTTCTTAGCATGTTTATGATTTTCTGTTTATGCTTGTTTGAACTTCTGTATGTTCACACTTTTGTGTGGATGCATAAAGTTACTTCTTTGTACCTAATTTGCACACTTCTAAAGTTGAAGGTTGTATTAAGTTATTCTTAATTTTTCTTCCTGCCACCTCTAGCAAAAGTTCCACCTTGAATATTGTATTTACCAGCCAATACAATTCTGTGGAAAGAGGCAGTTTTCATTTGTGTAGATAGATCTCCTATTACTAGGCCAAAAGCATTAGCTGGAAGTAATAAGTGCCTGTAACTGACCAGTCAGTTATACAACTGTTTTTCTTACAAGTTGCAGTTTCAGCAACTTGTAACTTTTTTAACTAATAGATTTTTTTCTGATTTAGCTCGTTATGAGGAGGGGTAGGTACAAATTAGCCCTGCTCATATTAAAAAGTTTGAAATCTTTGTTGGATGCTGGTTATACTATTGATTCTTTTTACTGCAAATTGATGCTAAACCCTATGTTGATGGTGACCACCAATGGCAAACACATGCCAGAGATGGGGAGGGAAACAATAGTTTTCTTTAAATGTTTCAGGGACTAGTATCTGTTGCTGTCTCATGCAGTGAAGATCTGTAGCTCTGACTTGGAAAGCAATTGGTATTAGTAAGTCCTATTGAACAAGCTACAGTTCTTGTCTTAATTCTCAGTTTGGCTGGAATGTACTCGTGTGTATTTGGGTTTTTTTCATGTTTGAGGGTTTTTTTTTAATAAAGGACAGCAAATACCTTCATGTTATTGTGAAAGCAGTTGAAATTCTGGTGAGGAAGAGTAGGAAGGGGAAGAAAAATATGGTCTTGTAAACTCATAATGCATAGGCAAATGAATATGGCTTTGAAGAAGTTTGGGGGAGTTGGTTTTTGCTTTTTAGCTCTTTAACAGTTTTTATGATCTTTAGTCTTTTGCATGCAGTGTAATTCTGTAGTTTAGTACAGCTACATAATATGCCCAGGGTTATTGCATTTCTCCAAAGAAAGAATTTTTGTAACCACCTTCTGCAACAAGAATTAGAGTATGGTCTAGATTTTTGTCTTTGCTCATACACTTTGCTGCCTTCCTCGCTGGTTACAGGCCAAAAGGGAAATGGTGAAATCATTTTACTTAGCCTTCAGCTACACTTTGAAAATCAAATAGAGTAATTTCATGCACTGGCTAATAAGCTGAACAGACCAAAACATCACTAGAAAGGTATTCTGGAGATTTGCCTGTCATACTTCCAGCCAAAGTTCAAAGAATATTCTAAAGTGTATCTAATTATGGAGTCAGTTTATAAAACAGGATTCCATGCTCAAAGTTTCTTATCAAGACCTGATCTTTGCTCACAATTATTGTTGAATGACTGATACTTTCTTTCTGCAAACTCCAGTAATTTATGAACTTGCTTTTTACACTTGTGGCCTATAAATTAGTGAATAGCTTCAAGAAGGAAAGATGAGCTGGAAGTCCATTTGAGACAAAAGATAGAAGAGCTCTCTATAGAACAGTTACTATCAGCATATCTCTTTTAAACTGATTTGTTAGTGATGGTATGATTGCAAATGCCATAGGCAATAAATATTTAAAAATTATTTCAATGGCTGTTCAGAAACACTTCCAGTACTTGATTCAGGTAATGTAATTAGGAGGAAGAAGTTTCAAGTCCTTACCTTTTTTTTTAAGAAAAAATGGTCAGGAGAGTTCCAGTGGGGTGAGATCGACATTTCTATGTATGCCCCATATAAAGAATTTCATCAGATCCTTGTTTTCAAGTGAGGCGTTTGGGATAATCCTTATTTCTTGGATTGCTGACATCTCAATAACTTCAATAATAGTATTATGGATATTTAGCATGGTTTAAAAAAACTTGAATTTGGCCCGTAATGAAGTATTCATTATCTGTTACTTAAATTTGTCTTGGAGATAATAAGTCAGGAGAAATACATTTAATTTCAAAGTATGTTCCTTTATAGTATAATACAAAATTCAATCTTTAGTTCTGTTCTTGTGACAAGTTAGTAGACTGTATTTGCAAAAGCATTTTCAACAATAGTTGCTGGTGAAATTGGAAAAAATAGCTTAACTTTTGTAAATGGATTATTTAAATTATAGAAGTGCAATATCAGTATTGGTAAGTTTTAATGAAAGTATTACAGTGAAGCTGAATACTAAGTGTATATAATGGCTTTACAGAGCCATTTTGTGGATGTTAAAGCATATGGTTTCTTGCATATATGCTGCTTAGAAAGCAGCATTTATCTTATGCATTTAAAACCAGCTTTTCTGCTGAATTTTTTTACTTCCATGTTTTGTTTCTGTATGATTCCAATCAACTGCTTCAGCGTGTCAACAAAACTCTCTGTTAAGGCACAAAACTTCTAGAACTCATTAATACTGCTTTTGATATTTCATATCTTGTTTTGCGTTGCTGTGTGAAGAAAATGTAAACTCAGTGTGCACAGGAAAATAATGCCTGTTAATCTTATATGAAAACTTATTTAGAAGCTAAGCTTCATTGCTTTGGGTTTGACAGAACTCTTGATCTTGCCTTGGACATATCCTTTGTTTAGAATCTAGAGAGAGTCATGCTTATGTTGCTAAGCCCCAATTATAATATTTAAATTCAGGGTTTTTTTGAACTATAGCAGTAATTTTTGGAAGATATATTCATTTTCTGTTTATCCTCTCATATCTTTATGCTGCAGTACAACTTTTAACTTTGAGAACTCATTTTTATTATTGTGTGGGTTTTTTATTGTTGCTAGTTTTTAGATCATGCATAGAAGTCAAAATATCAAGCTGGCATCTGTTGAAACTGAAACCCACTATCTGGTGTCTACTGTTCTAGAAGGAAAACAGTCACTTCCTGTGCATTCTTTAGACAACATGTACTGAGGATTTTAATACAGATGTTGATGTCGGTGCTCTTACAGTACCTGAAAGTGCTTTAATTCAGAGCTAGCAACTAAGTGCAGGTTGGATCATAGTGCCTTTTATTCTCTGCTCAGCTGGTTAACTTTTGGAGCAGTGATCTAATGATGGAAATAGCCTGAATCCTATTACTAAAGCTTTGGATTGCTTTATCCTTGAACTTAATATTTTACTGTAATACAAACTTAGTGACACTGAGGAAGTGAAGCATGGTGCAGTGTATTTTTATCTGTCCAAACTTGCTTTCAGAATGTCATGACTAGATGATCTGACATGTTAAGCTTGAGTTTGTGTAAAACTACATGAACAGGTGTTTTGTAGATTTTTCTGTTTTGATAGTGTCATCTGTTGACAGGCTCCTGATGGTAGAGTACTGAATTACTGAGACCTCATCTGATTTCTGGTTTAAGTATGGCTGATGTCTGATATTTCACCGTTATCTGGCACTTACGTGGGCTGGAATACTTTATGATTAGTATACACTTATAGTGGGTATCATATGAATCAGATCAAAATGCGGCAGTGTTAAAACATGGAGTCTGGCCAGTCATTTCTGCATGAAAAACACTTTTAGGCCAGCTCAGTGTTGCCTGTGAAAATGGACACTGTGCTGTGTTCGATGAATGCGGTACTAAACACGTCTTTAGCGTGAGCTGTTAGTTTTATGGCAAGATAAGGTATACAGTCATTAGATCTGGATGTGATTCTTTAAGAATTAGTCGTTAAATGGTTTTGGTTTTGTGTATTGTCTGGTAGATAAGCCCTGGTGTTATAACTAAAGCATTTTAACTTCAGTTCCAAATTCTAACAATTCTTCTAAGCAGAGGTAGCTTAGTGTTTGATCACTGGCTGTTTCAGTTCATGATCTAGAATATTTAGCTCACTAACATTCATCAATTAAAGTAGTACTATGGACAGAGTCTCTTGTTAGAACTGATAAAACCTTTGTCTGCAACAGTTTATTCTGTCAGAACTAGTTGCTGCCATTACTGTGAGCTGTTGCCTAACAAAACTTTTAAATAGGAATTTGTCAAAGCTATGAGAAGCTACAAAACTGGTCCCTTCATTCCTGTTTCATCACTTGCTAATGCAAATAGTGAGTGGTTTCCACTATTTATCGCTCAGGTTTTAGTTAGATTAAGGATTTGGTCAGAGGAGGGGGAAGAGCAACAGTTTTCAATAATGCATGTATTTGACACATCTCTGAAGCTGGGATTGTAGCGTAAGTTTCTAGAAGCTGTAGCTAGGAAACAGGTTCATTACTGTTCTACAGAACAGCTCATGTGTCAGGTTTGTTTGTCTTTAAAAATGCTGATACAACAACCAAAGCACAGATGGCTCAGTATTTCAGTTTGTTTAGCAGTTGTTTCTGGAATTGTATTCTTTTGTTTCTGACAAAGCACTTCAGATTGCATTTGATTATAGTGGATAAGCTAGATACTTGTTTACCACTAACAGAACCTGAAAAGTATGCTTGTTAAGTACCTTTTTTGTTGGCTTAAGCCAAACTAAGTGTAGGAGTGCTTATAAAAGCTTTCTAGAATACTCTAAATACCATATCAAGGCAGGAAAAATCCAGCATTGGGTTCATAATTAATTTTCTTCACTCCTGTAGATTAAGTAGTGTTACCATTAGCAGTTGAGGCTTCTATCAAAGTAGAGATTTGTGAAGTAGATGCACATTATAAACATGGACATCTACATCTGTCTGCTGTGGTTATAGAACTTGCTGCCAACTGGAGACACACGCAATATCATCAGAACAGATACTTCTTTTTGACAAACGAGTTAGGGTCTTTTAGTGGGAATGTTGTGCTGAAATTCTTTGAGTAGCCTTTTTTCAGATTTTTTTAATACTGAAGCTTAGATGGTACTCAAGAAATGTCCTTCTCAACATCTATGAACTTGATTTTGGTTTTTAATCATAATCTACAAGATGTCTTGTGGATGCTTTTGCTATTTGTGTTTGTTTCAGTAAGATGTGATAAGAGGAAGATAACCTGTCCCAAATATTCCCCAAAACATACTGGGAAAATTCCTTGTTGCTCCAGGTTTTGAAATTTAGAAGATGAGGAATTAAAAAAAAATGGGCAGTGTCAAAAAGGTGTTATTAAGTATCTCTTACCATGAACACAGATAATCTGTAGAGAGGCTTAGCTGATGCAATTGCTCTAGGCTGTTAAACAAAACCCAAAGAACTTCTGAAGTTCTCTAAGTGGAAAGTAGTTATCCTGTACTATAAATCTAGGTCATTTGTTTCTGTTCAATTGTCCACAGACAACCATGATCCAATCAGGCTGCCATTGGAAAACTACTGGAATGGTTAGAATTTGCTGAACCACTGAGCAGCAGCAGCAGTAGTCTCTCTGTGGCAGACTGAATGAGACAGGGTTATGTTAATTTATTTAGTGGACTGAAAGTAAGTAATTTTTGAAAATACAGAGGATTTAAATGAAAACTTGGATCCTGCACAGAATTTTTGCAGTTGCCGTGGGAAACTGCCTACTTGGAGTTACAATGAGTTGATTTCTGTTTTGGCAGGAACTTATTGCTAGTCTTTAACTAAAGAAATTTGCTTCAAAATCATAAACAATTCACAAGTTACAACACTTAATCTTTTTCCTTCCCTTTCTGCTCTTTGGACTTAACCCAGTCTTTGAGTTATTAGTTACTTTGCTGTGTTTCCCAGTCTTGCTCTTAGGCTGAATATTCACCAGGAGCAATAGCGTCATTCTTCATGTGAATCAGAAGATGGAGACAAGAAAACCTGAGACTCAGTAATCTTGCTGGGCAGAAAATATAGAAAACTGTCTTCTCCTGAGGCCTCCTTCATTGTTTGAGTAGTCTTTTCAGTGCATCAGGTTGAGTGGAAATGTGGAATTTCTTTCATCTGTTCTGCTCAATTCTTAGTTCTGCATTCTCCAATGCATCTGTCAGAGTTTTTTTTCTCTTACAAGAATAAAGATATACAAAAGTTTAAACAATATGCTGCACTGATTTGTGTTATGAGCTGGTCATTTAAATTGTTCTTGTTTCTAATTAATAATAAATGGACAGGAATGTGTGTCATGTTAGTCTAGGTTATGATGAAATACGCAGAAGCTTATAAAAATGGTTTCCTTTTCTAAAGTACTAGACTAGTGGTTTGGTTACCTTCAGGTTGGTATTAAGACAGCTGATGTGAGGGTATGTCTGCTGTAGCTGTAACAGTTTAAAACTGAGTCAGTTTCAGTAACAGATGCAGATATTTAACCTCTCTGCTTTACCCAGCAGGAACTACTTTAGCCTAGTGCTTAATTTCAGTTACCATGACAAAATTTCTAGAGGAAATTGTATAAACATCTTGGAAGACAAGTCTAATTTATTGTACACACTACTTGAAGGTGTTTGGAGTTGTGTTAATTTTGAAAATGAACTTAAACTAGAAATAAGTTTTTCAGGAAAAGCCATTAGCACTGAATTACTGAATTCATTTTAAGAGTGTTTCTGTAGGTAATCTTCAAGGACCTGTGAAAGTGCTAGCATGGATTTTGGCTGGCTAAATCAGTTTATATCTTGGCAGGAATGAAAGCTACTTCTTCAAAGTCACTGCTGCTTTTTAGACCCTGAGACTATTCTATAGAGGGGGAAAAACTTAAGTTGAACTATACCACCACTTCGAAAAACTGGAAAGTTGTGGGATCATTGGACTGAAGGCCTAAAGTGCAGACCAGCTGAATACTTCATATAAGCTCTCTTAAGAACTGGTGTTGTATAATGCTGTTGGATTTCTTCAACATGTTTTACAGAAATACATATATTGGAACAAGAGACACCTACAAATCCAACTTTAAGTTAAGATTATAAATAGATGAATCAGTTCTTTGGCAGTCATAAGGTGAGAACTGTGATTACAGAAGGGAATACATATGGAACCACTCCAGAGGCAGACTGAGGAGGATGAAAGCACTCTTCATCAGGTCATATGAGGAATCTGGACTCTCTATATGTAAGCCCAAGGAATGTTTCAATAGTGAGAACATTTCAATAGTAAGAAAACTGAGGTAGTAGCACTTTTTAGTAGTAAACCTCAGCTTAGTTTCTTGTGCTGGCAAAAGTAAAAAATGAGGTTTTGTTTGTTTGAACTCATAGCATTTCATTTTAGTTCTTCTTGAGTCTCTTTAAAGAAAGTTAATTGAAAACCAGGGTAATTGAGGCTCCAGTTCTGTGTTTAAGCAATGGATTGGTGGAAGAATTCAGGGGAGGCGAGCTATAAAATTCTGTTTCTATGATGGAAGATCAGATTGCCTTTTTTTGGTGCTATTTAAATATAGATGAGATGATACTGCAGCCTGTCTAAAGTAAATAATTTTAAGATGCTTCAGGGGCCTTTTTGCATTCTGGGACTTGCTTGTGACAGCATGAGAAAAGTTGAGTTGAGAGTGCTTTTCAAGACTATTGGACTTCCAACTTATGTCTCTGGTCACATATTTTGAGGAATCGGTAACCAATACACAGAGTTACACAGAAGATGAAAGCAAAACAGTCCCCTGAAAGGAGTGTAGAACCATTGCACAAATGTGCAGGGGTAGAGGCATGGCAGCCAAAGTTCAGTTGAAGTTAAAACTAGCAAGGAATCTCAAGGGCACTGGAAGGATCTAATGCATTGATAATGAAAGGAAGATAAAGGAAGGAAAGGGAATGTTCCTGACAAATCTGAGAAAGAAAGCATCATACTCATATTCAAGAATGGTGAGAAGGAAGATTGGGGAACTGTAGGTAGGTCAGCTTAGCCTCAGACTCAGGGAAGTCTGTGGAGCAAATCCTCTTCCTCCTAGAACACATTTGACACTAAGGATACGGTGAGAGACCAAGTCTAAGTTAGTGGTATATGGGCTGGGTAAGTGAACTGTAAGGTTGGTGGAAAATTGCCTGTGCTGTTGGACTCAGGGTTGTGATTGGCAACATCACTTTGAAGTGGTGACTGGTTACCAGTGGCACCTTTCAGGGTTGGTATTAGTAGTATTGCTTAAGTAAGCCCATGCAGCTGCACAAGCTCAGGACGAATTGGCTAGGTAGGAGTTTCTTAGAAAAGGACTTCAGTGTCCTAGTGGACATCAAGCTGCAGATGAGTCTTCAATGTGCCCTTGAATTATTGAAGGCCAGCAGCATACTAGGCTGTATTAGCAAGAAAACAGTAAGCAGGTTGAAAGAAATTTTGCTCTTCTTACTACTTCTGATGCTGCATATGAGTACTGTGTCCAATTCTCTGGGCTTCCTAGTACAAGAAAGACATTTACATACTGGAACATGTTCATAGTTAAGAGTTTGCAGGCCATCAGGATTGCTGAGGACATACAGGTTGATGCTGATAGAATTGTGGTGGTTTGTTTTTTTCGGAGGTTTTTTCCTGAAGGGAAGATTTAATTGTTGCCTTTTTGTACCAAGAGCAGTATATTGAGAAGTTTGCTTAGAGATGCACAGTGAAGGAGGCAACAGTTCCAGTTAAGAGTGTGAAAAATTCCAATTAGATGTAAGAGAAAAATATTCTACTGTGAGGATGATCAAGCCCTGGGAAGTACATGTGCCTAGAGAACTTGTGGAATCTTTGGTCCTCAGATGTGTATGGAACTCAGCTGGGCAATGTTCTGAGCAGCCTGATCTGATTAGAGCAGATGTTGGGCTAAATAACTTCCAGAGTTCCCTCTCAGCCTTAAATAGTCAGTGATTCCATGAGTCAGTAGGCTACCAGTTTGTAGAATTAAACTGTCCTTGTATTTTTAGATTCTTAGTCAAGTTTCAGGAAGCTTGGCATTTGAATTTTCCCTCATTACCACAAGTGTTTATGACCCATGGATTAGTTATGTAAAAACATCATGTTATGTTTTTACTGTTAGAGCAAGTAGAATAAGGGCAGATGATTTTGTTTGACTTACACTATTCTTAAGCTCACAGTTATTTTTATTGAAGAATAAAAGTATGTAGAAAATAGGGTTTTTTCAGTTTTCTGCTGTATTGTTTTTAAGGATCCTCAATCAAGGTGTTTAGATCTGCAGTGCTAGAGGTAACTTTTGGATTAGGTGAGCCCCAGAGCTCACTTGTACATTCATAGACTTTTCAGTTGTTTACTGTTGTGACAACTGAAACAAATACAGATTAAGCCTTGAACTTTGTCTTAAATACTTAAAATAAAACCATTTTTGAGAATACAAGTAGAATGACAACTTCAGAGTATTTATGTTGGCTTTGTTTTGGTCGTCTTTTTAAAAAGTTTTTCTGGAGATGGATGAATCTGGAAAAAGTTGTAATGGAGAATGACTGAAGGGGTGTGAGCTGACTCAAACTTTGAGAAGAGGATGGAGAGTATTAGGGGAAGATTTAATACATGTTCGTTCCTCCATATTCCCCACACCCCCCTTACGGAAGTGCAAGATTATCTGCTAAACCTTCTTTGAGTGTATGGCTCAATTTTTTCAAGGTGTGGTTTGTTCGAGCTTGTTTTCCCTTTAGAAGACTAAGGGAAGACATTGCTCTTAAGTGGTTTCAAAGCTCACATTATCTATGTTTCACTTAAACCTAAAATTTACTCTTTCAGGCAATCACATGTAAAAACTAAAAATAGTTTACACTGTAAGGAAAGATTTCATTGAGTGAATACCAGTATAGTTTCTATTGTGGCAAAATATGTCTTCAGATTGTATACAACACAATAAATTACAGTTTATTTCTGTCAGTTTCATTTTACAGAGTTAAAATTGAGACACCTGACCCTGGTATTTTCAATCAGAGGGATCTCTGGATTCAGAATATCACAATGTAAGAAAGACTTTACCTTTCAGTTACACCTAGTAGCAATGATGGAGGTGTATCAAAGCTTACCCATCTCTTCTAGGAATTCTTTTTTTTAGAAGACATCTCATGAAGGTGAACATAAAAAGCAGCTGCTACACTGAATTTCACCTATTTGTTTTCAAATGCTTATTCTGGCATAAAATCCCGGGAGGATTTTTTTTGTTATACCATGCATTTTAAAGTGAAGAATATTGCTATCATTGTGTAAATAAATTTTACGATGTGATCCTTCTGATATAAAGGCCATGCACTATGATGTGACAAAGAAACAAAAAGGTACGATACCTTAATATTACTTTCATCTGTACATATTTGCCTATTGTTCCTACACCTGAGAAATATAAATGCTTAAAATCTGAGATGTTCCTGCTTTCCATGAGTGAATTCTTAACATCTTTTGCTATAGATTTGTACAATGAGAGTTTAGTTGGATGAACAATCTCACTTAATCTTTGAATTTTTTTAAAAAACAAATGCAACCAGTGTGAACAAAGGCCTGCACAGAAGATGGTAATATTTGAAGTGTTCAGAAGTAGTATTATTAATATGCAGTAGGATATTCCAAATATCCATAGGACTTAAAAGAAAAGTTTATAGAAGAAGGATTTTCATTCTTCCTTATTCCGACTCAGACAACAAGAGTAAAGTTATTGCTGTGTTTAAAATGTCGGAGTTATCTAATACTCTATAAGAATGACCATCTTTTGTATGTGAAGAGATGGAAGTAATGCAACAGACTTCAGTGAGTTCATCTTTTTCAGAATAATAGAGGCAGGAACTACCTAGTAGTGTAGCTCCTGTGGAATGCTTCCCTGTACTCTAGGGACATCAGACTCCATGGAATCTGGTTTCCTTCATTAAAACTGGAGATAGTTATTTCTGCATGATAGGATAAATACAGATGGGGGTATGGAGTTGTTTCTAAATCTGAAAGAGCATTTTAATGCCACCAGTATTACAGATACTGCTCTACTAATACAGTTAACCTATGCAATAGGATTTAATGAGGTCACGATTTTTAGTTTCTATTCCTGTGGTAGAACTGCAGTGTAAATTCCAGCTACTTATTTCTGGTGTGTTCAAGTGCCAAATGGTGAATCAGATGAAGGAACAGATTCAGCTGGAGAGAAAAAAAATCAACTTAATTCTGACTGATTAGTTCCGTCACTGGATTAATTGTTCAGTTACTAATTCTGGTGCAAAGGGTAGGGAGGGGATGACAGGGAAGGATCAA
Organism: Athene cunicularia; assembly: GCF_003259725.1. Classification (NCBI taxonomy): domain Eukaryota; kingdom Metazoa; phylum Chordata; class Aves; order Strigiformes; family Strigidae; genus Athene; species Athene cunicularia. Next base: position 15,450,430 of record NW_020799092.1, on the reverse strand, counting down.
ACTGTGGCTGATGGTAGTGATACTGTAACTGCTGTACAAGAGAAAACTGGTGTTAAACTGATGGATGAGCTATGGCAATAACATTGTAGAGCAACACTGCAGGCAAGCCATAGTGCCCAAGTGAATAAATAGCTGGCTCAGATGCGGTTTCAGTTGGTGTGCACTGCAAAGCCTGTGATTGAAGCACGTGGAGTATGCAGTAGGAATGCTAAAGTGGCACTAGGTGAGTTTAGTTCAGCTGATTTGGTTTGTTTTGATGCTTTTGAAACTGGGAAGAACTGGGAAAGAAGGGAGTTAGCAGATAAAGCTAGACCAAGGGAGGCATGGAATACAGTTTGTGTAATAGAGCCTGCAGAAAAGGTGGGGGCTATTCAAGGTCACTGTCACTTCGGTGTGGTTAAATAATCTGCCTAGAAAATAATGAGCTTTAGGACTTGTAATTTATGACTAAACTTGTTCAACATTTTCAGTGAGCTGATGTCATAATGTGCATTAGGGACAAAGTCAGTGAAATCTGATTCATTCTTTTAAATAAGGCTGCAAAAGAATAAGGAAATAAATTTGTCAGAACTTATTCAAGGCAGCTGTTAAGGTACAGATCCTTCCATATTACTCTGGGACATCCAGCAGATGTGACGGGAGGGCAGCTTGGCTGTCAGGAAACTCCTTTCTGAGCTCAGGTACAGAGGGGCGCCGTGAAAAGTAGAATTGGGGGTGGGTGGTACCCAAGAAGAACATAGGCACTTTCCCAGGGTGTGCAGGACTGGAAATAAAAAAAGCCAAAGCCTGACTGGAGCTAAATTGAAAAGGACATAAGATACAACCAGGCTTTTTATAGTTCTGGCCTGAAAAGGTAGAGCAAGGAAAATCCATGAGAGGGTAGTAGAAGAATTAAGTTCAAGAGTAACTAATTTTGACAGTATTCATGTAAGAAATTAGTTACAACAGATCTTTTTATGGATTGAATTGCTCTATTACAGAAAGAGGATGCTATAATGAACCCTGCTATTAGTCATTTCAAAAGCAGAGACAATTCTTGAAAGTATTTAGAACTGAGCTTCAATTTCTTATTTTCCTGTCCTTCAGTGAAAAGTTGATAGCCAGCTTTAAACTGAAGCTGATACTTAGTTCTTGTAATTTGATATTCTGCTGTTGTCCATGTATGTGACTTTTCTAAGTAGGACATAAGATCAACATGTTATAAAAATCTTCTTTCATGCTGTCTTGTTTAGTAATTGGTGATTCACAGAGGCTTTTCTTCTCCTGTAATCAGATTTTCATAGAGGGGATTAAAGCAGATACCTGCTAACTGCTGGTTCTGATATTTCATGTGTTGAACTGTTTTTTAATGTTATTGAATAGCTGGTGTTCTATGTATTTGATCTACAGAGGAAAACGTTACTGATTTGGTTTATGCTAGACTTACCCTTAAATGTCTAAGTGAACTCAGTGTATTCTGGAAAGTCATTAGAGGTGATCGTGTCTTCCCTTTAGGAAGGGCAGATTCTTTTCTGAGGCTTTGAATAAACATTTGCACAGTTGTTAGTGAATTTCTAGGTCCACTCTAGAAAGTAAAAATAATCGTTCAGGAGAGGTATGACCTTTGAAGGTATATCTTATTTTGAAGTTGATATGATTCTTTGATTCTGGCTTAATTGCATCTCCTTCAAAGTACCCTCATAACTATTAACCTTGTTGCTCCTCTGTTAGACTCTAGAAGATGGTAGAAGTCCCATAAAACTTCCTGGAATAATTGTTCTGTCACTTTTTGTGTAAAATGTATAAGATTTTTTTTTCCTGTAGGCATAAAGGAAAAATCATGCTGCTCTTTGTCAGTTCATGTGGGTTCTGACCATATGCCTGTGTGGAGTATGGTCTTTTTCTAAAGAAAACCTTTAGCAGCTGTTTAATGCAGTCTTGGTTTCAGCCCACCAAAATATTGGTTACTTTGCTGTCTTAGAGGTCAGTATTGAGAATCATCACCTGATAAGGTTGCTGATACTCAAGTTCAGAGCATTCAGTATCATGTCTTTGGCCAATATTATCTAAACCACAGTAATTTCAAAAAAACTTTACATAGACATAAATCTTTTGATTCTTAACTTCCTGTGCTTTTTCCTGCCTCAGCCTGGTACAGAGCTTGAGACCACATTGTCTCATTCTGTTAATGTAATTGGGCACACCTTCACCAGAGCTGCCTTATTTATGAGGGAGTTCAAATCTTGACCTTATGCTTAGATGTTCTTTCATATGAACATGTGAATCAGCATTTGGAACTTGTTGCCATAATTAAAATATGTAACTTCTTCACTAATGTGCTTGAATTCTCTAGTGCGTAGTCAATCGCTTTGTAGATGTCACCATGTAGAAACGTGTTTCCTACACAAAAAGTGGTCTGTCACGGCTGGCCAGCCTGTCAGAACTGAGAACCCAACTGCCCACATAAGTCAATGTCTCTCCCTGGCTTAGCTAAACTTGAAGTGGAAGAGCAAGAGAATCCCAAATTGCAGTGCTCATCCAATGAAGACAAAAATCAACACCCACAGGATTGTACATCCTAAGCTTAAAGGAGAGTGGCAGCTTGTTTAGATAGTCTTTGACAACCTATCTGTGTTTCACATCATGTCTTGCCAAGTAAAAGTTTTACTGCTGCAGCTGTAGTAACTACTGTCTTTGACACTCATGTGCTACTGATTTGGATCATGAGGGTTCAAACAGTTTTCTGACTTTCCCATTTTATAGGTGATTTTATATGAAACTTGTATCTTGAAGACTTATTTAAGCACATAAATGGCAGGTGGTGTAGATTGAAACATTTAATAGAATTGCAATTAAAGACATAAAGCGAATATTTTTATATCTAAAGGCACTTTCTCTTTGCAAAAGCGGAACTATAATATAAGGACATTCTTGAGTTTTATAACTATTGGTCTATAACTGGAGTAATTTTTGTGTAGGGGTAGGGTTTTTAGGGTTTTTTTGGTTGACCTATAAAACTTTCACTGAAACTGTTTAGTCTTCCAGCATGAAACTACCTCTGAAAAAGAATTAAAGAATTTATTTATTGTTTCCATGGATACAGATACAGCTCTAGACCACTGGTATCCAAACCTTTTTGATCAGGCACCCCTATCTGTAAAAAAAAAAAGAAAAAAATTGAACATACGACACCAATATCTGTACATTTATTATACACATGTACTACTGTACTCTGTATCAGGAGGTTATAAAACATCCAATAATGGAAATTAAAGATTAAATAAAGATTAAATAAATGCTGTTTTTACACTTTATTAACACTGCAAAAAATATTCTTCTCAAACCCCAGTTGATTGTCTTGCACCCCACTTTGAAGACCACTGCTCTTTCAGTGGGGAGATGCACCAGGCAGTATAAACAGGAGATCTAAAGGCCGTAGAGAAATTACCTATGAAGAGTCTTGCAGTTTTGCCTGTACATGTGTTAGAGACTGCATTTACATCAGGTGCTTGTCCTAGAGTTTGATCCCTGTGTATGAAATAGATGGTTTGTCTTCCCTTCCTACTTCTAAGAAAGGTCAAATGAAGGTTTGTAATATTCAGTGATCTGCTTTACAGGAGCTTTTCATGCACATGTAACTTTTTTTGTTTTAATTGGAACACAGTTGTTAACATATCCCCACCAACATTTTGCACTGAAATTCAGCAAAAGAGAAGTTACATCACCAGACTATCTGCAACAACTTTTACTGGTAAACAAAGTGTTAGACATTCAGTTGGAATTTTAAGTTATAAACTGTGTTGATAGTTTACATAGCTAAAGCTGTGGTGGACTTTGTTTCAAAGTACAATTTGTTGCTGTTCTGAAAATTATAGATAAAAGTACAAATATCTTTTTCCTGATGCTTCAGAAGCCATAGCCCTATTTCAGAGACAGTAACAGTTGCAGATTTTTTTCATCATGCTACTTGCTGCTACTTCATGTTACTTTGAAGGTGCTGGCTTCAAAAGTGTGAGAACCAGGTCCTGACCTCTGAGACCACAGAATGTACAGTGTTTTAGTTAAAACACCTGAAGTTAAATACTGGTGTTGCTTTGACTTTCAGTGAGATATATTATGAGAAGAACTGAACAGCGTATTGATAGGAGAGAATTCTGAGGCTGTCCTGTTATTTGGCCAGTAGTATAAAACTGATAGTATAGAAGATCAAATGCAGGATAAGATTTGTCTGATAATCTTATCTTCCATTGTCAGAAGGGAGGTAAAGTCTGGAAGATGTATGTCAGTCAAACACTCTATTTTGTGAACTTCCAGGAGATTTGGGGCAGGAGTGAGGGAAGTATGAGTTAGTGCTGTAGCTAAAATTTTGATTGTTTTTCTGTGGAGATGTGGAGCTTGAGGTATGATGCTTTATTTAGCCACTTCTTAAAATACTAACATTACTGGTACGTATGAACAAGAAGTCACTTACCACATAGCTTGTCAGTATTTGGTTTCCAGTAACTTCTCATCCTGACTGAAGTGCATCAGTTTATCCGTAGTTGCACAACCCAAGGTGAAGAAATAAAGCTGATTAGGCACTCATCAAGTTAAATTTTGTTTATGCCTTAGGAGATGTCTCAGTCCAGTTGTATGAGTGGCACTAGAATACAGCTTCTTGTGTCCTGATTTGGTTGACTGTCTTCAGACTTTTTTGTCACATAGAATTGGCAGGTACTATTATAAAACAGAATGGGCAGTTTCATAAGTGGATGGTCTGTACTCGGTCGCGTGTAACGGTACATATGATGCTGACTTATTTCTATGCATCTGGTTTTTCAGAGTGCAAAACTTCCATATGTATAGAAGCAATTAAAGTAATTCTGCCAGATAACTAGGATCCCAGTTGGGGAGAAGCAGCAGCAAAATGAGCCAGTGTGAGCATTTTTTTTACAAGCTCTAATGATTATTTTTCATTTGTTTTTTTAATCATACAAGTTACCTAGTGTGCTTGAGTACTCACTACACTTGAGATGCAGTGTGGAAGAAGGAACCAAGGTTTTCTTAGTCTTAAATGCATGGATGAGGGAAAATAAATTGAGCAACTTAATTTTATTTTTTTTCTTGCAGAGTGACTAAAATATTTGAATTGAACATTTTTCAGCATATTTGAAGGTGTTGGATTTTTTCAAGCTGCTCTTGGTGTGTTACCTCTAAAATTTTGCTTATTAGAATTATGTTTACATTGAAGGGTGAAGATGTCAACCGGACACTTGAAGGTGGGAGGAAGCCTCTTCACTATGCAGCAGACTGTGGACAGCTTGAGATTCTGGAATTTCTGCTATTGAAAGGAGCTGATATTAATGTATGTACATCAATTTGTAAATAGATGTTAGGGTTTTTTCCCCTCCTCTGCACACACACACACCCCACCCCCCCTCCACTCTCCAAGGGATTGATATAAGTGCTTAAATGGTTACTGAAAGAACTAAACAATTTGACTTATTTAAATATATTTGAGAGGTGGTCTCATAAAGCTTAGAAACTTAAAATTTTGTTTTAAATGTTTTCTTTTTGGAGACACTAGGCAAAGCTGTTTGTAGCTATAAACACTTTAAACTTAATTTGACCATGATTAGAAAAATAAATTCAGTAATCGCATTTAAATAAAATTTATATGAACTATATATTACATTTGCTAGAAGGGACTTCAGAAGACAGTGCAATGCATGCTTGGCCAGGGCAGGATCAACTCTGTTTAAACTGGTGTGCTTCTCTCATTTTTGGAGATATTCTTACTTGTACAAACTTAGTCATTTTGCTGTAGCTTGAGATGAATGGCTTTTTTTGTCATGAAAAGACTTGGCTGGGCTGTACTGGCACTTCAAAATAGTGTTGTCCATGAAGTGAAGTTTCTAAATACTTTAACCATATACCCCAAACACTGTGCTTTAGTCATCTGAAAGTTATATAAGACATCTTAGCTTTAGCTTTTAGCTTAACAAAATTACTTGAATTTTTTTCCTTGGTGTCTGGAAAGTTTATCTCTTCCTCAGGAGTTCTCCAAAATGGAAAGGAGGAAAAAATAGAGGAAAAAAATAAGAACATTTCAGTTGATCCATCTCTTAATCTTTCCGGGACTGTAGTTTAAAAAGGAGATGACAGCCCAAATAATGTTTCAGCCAAAACTGGTTTCTGAAGTCAGAATGGCTGAGAAATGGGAGAATTAGGAATAGCGTTTCTAAATTGGGCAAAATTTGTCAGCTGAAACCCCTTAATTCCTATCATTGGCTTAAAATAGACAAACTTTTGGATACCTAGAAGTCTTACGGAAGACATCTTGCTGTTACCTGACTTTATTTAACAATGACTTTTTCTTTTTAAAAATAAGAATAAAAATTTCGATAAAATACATTTCTGGAAAATACTCTTAAGTCCTTACCTTCACTCTAATGTTGGCAATATAAAATTAAAAAGTTAGGTAAAACCTTTTAACGCTGTGTGAAATTGTGCTTCAAATAACTGTGTCTCAATTTACAGGCTCCAGACAAACATAATATCACACCACTTCTATCAGCAGTCTATGAGGGCCATGTTTCCTGTGTGAAATTACTTCTGTCAAAGGTGAGATACAAATGTTTAGAATGAGTTACCATTAGAAAAGTATATTATTATGATTTTTTTTCAGGAAGATTATGATGCTCCGGATAAGTTCAGAACATCAAACAAATGCTGTTTATGTTCGTAAACCAGAAAGGGTACTCTGATTATGGAGAAGGTAGTTGAAGGAGAAAGTTCCAGGACTTTTGCAGTGTAGCAAAAGTAATAGTGACCACGAACAGTATTGTGAGCTCCAGCTAGAGATCAGTTAACAGTAAATCAGGCAAGAAAAAAAAAATGCATTCCTTCAGCAGACAGGGAGGAGTGGGATTTAGCTTTGGGAGCTGCTTAAGTACTTTCATGTGATGGAGTCTCCACTCTGAAGTTGCTCAGAGGTGTGGTTTCCCTCTGCTTTTGCCAGATGACTAAAAACCCATCTTAGCTGGCAGTGAGGGGAAGTAAAAGTAGGAAGACAAGCTATCTCTGTTACAGAGCTTGTAAATTTTGTCCTGGGGAGAATAAGCTTAATCTGTTTCTGGCCTTCCTTTGATTCATATTACAAAGGTGATCCAATTTACAAAGCAGTAGTTAATTCAAGCAATGTTTTGTCTCCATGTGTGCTGCTTCTTGTTATGCCTCATTTACTTTGAAAAGTGGAGGTTAACAGTGCATTTTCAGTATGTGAACCTGCTTAAATCATTTGGCCAAAGGATTAGGTTCTGTATAAAGCTTTCATATACCACTTCCAAGGTAAAGTTTTCCTTAACTGCTTTAATGCTGCATGAATTTAATTTTTCTTCACTTCTATGATTCTGTCTGATGTTTGTTATGCCCTTCTGTGAAGAAATGCTCTAACTGTTAATTTAGGATTCAAATGGTGCATGCAACTTGCTTGAATTTGTTGTGAAGACTGATCCTTCATTTAGGATCATTATATACACATACAAAAAGGTATCCTTTATTCCATGTGTTGTATTTCTTTCCATTTCTCTTTTTTTGAATGCAAAACACCTCAATAAGCTGCTCAAATAATAGATAAGATACCTCAAAACGTAAGTTCACACAGGAGTTGTCCAGCAACTAGTAAGGGTTGTGCATTCATTGTAGTCTGTCAGCAAGGGCATTAAGGTCCTTCCTGAATCAGATATTTTTCACACAGCATGTGAGAATGTATTGATCTCTACTTGGTGCAATTTGAATGGCATTCAACAGTCATAAAGATGAAGCAATCTTAAAGATATGCAGAATGTTATAAGAAAATAACTTGGAGTAAGAGATGAGATTAGAAAAATGTTGCTGCAAATGGATGGTTTGGGAAATCTTATTTTCAGATCTCCTTGTGCAGAGTAAATCATAGAATAAGGTCCAGCCCAGCACAAAGCCCATCCAGTGCCACCCCCCTGCCATGGGCAGGGACACCTTCCACTAGCCCAGCTTGCCCAAAGCCCCTTCCAGCCTGGCCTTGAACCCTTCCAGGGAGGGGGCAGCCCCAGCTTCTCTGGGCAACCTGTGCCAGGGCCTCACCACCCTCACAGGGAAGAATTTCTGCCTTAGATCTGATCTGAATCTGCCCTTTTTCTGTTTAAAACCATTGCCCCTTGTCCTATCACTGTACTTCATGAGAGACCTTCCCCATCTTTCCTGTAGGCCTCCTTTGAGTACTGCAAGGCTTCTATAAGGTCTCCCCAGAGCCTTCTCATCTCTAGGCTGAACAACCCCAACTCTTTCAGCTTGTCCTCATAAGGGAGGTTCTCCAGCCCCTGATCATGTTTTTGGTGTCCCCCCTGGGCCCACTCAAGCAGTTTTATGCCCTTCTAATGTTGGGGGCCCCAGAGCTGGGGGTGGCACTCCAGGTGAGGTCTCACTACATGTTGTACCACATCTGCTTGCTTCCATTCACATAGACTAGCTGATAAAATAGTTATGAACGGGAACTTTGTTCATCAGCTCAAAGGCAGATCTTACATTAAGAGGTTGTTCTTTCTCTTAGTACAGTTACAGACCTTGTTTTAACATCTGTCACACCTTGTCTGTAACAGTCTGATTTTGTACATTCTTTGGTAGCAGATACCTGTGAGACCAGGTAGTTCAACCCTTATGAAAGTTGTAAAAACTACTTTTTGACTGTTTAATGTGCTTCCTACTTACTTGTGGAGTGAGATTTATTCTTTTGTTATTCCAAATGCAGGACAAATGTTAAATGTCTGATGTTAGTGTATATAAATAGTGGAACTGCAAATGAGGGACCAATATAGTTAAAATTTTTCTTCAAAGCTGTTTTTTCTTGCTTTTGTAAATACTACACTTTACTGCTAAGAAGCTTCATTATTTTATGTGTACTTACTTTTGGCTGCCTTCATTTACCCTGTTAGTTGATCTCTTGCATATGTGGCCTCTGTTATAGAATATCCTCAAAGCTGTTAAACTAGAAGTCAATAACCCCCTTACATATATTTAATGGGAAAACAAAAATAATGAATTTTTTGTACTTTCATAAGCTTTGAGACAGGGATACATATCTGCTTAGTCTGTTTGCATGCCACAAATATTTAAAAGTTAGCAGTTTGATCAAGTTAAAATTATGTAAGGTATAAAAGACTGTTCACCTGCCAAGATGAGATTTAATTTAAATAATTCTGTCGGATGAAGTTGTTGATTTGGAAATTGAATTGTTTTAAGCTAACATTCTGTACTGCCTTCTACAGTTTATGAATTATGGGGATGTTCATAAATGTTTCACATGAGACTCCTGAGATATTAAGAGGAGGAGAGGTGTTCCAGGAAATGTTTCACATGTTAATTGGACATAAAATGTAAAAAAATATACCTTAATAAAAGTACAGAATATGAAAAAGATTAGCATAGTCAAGGTGGTGTCTAACATTTTTGTAAACTTTCTGTTACTGTAGAAGATCTGTTTGTCTGAAAGTAAGCTGGCTACTCTTTCATGTAGTGTGGCTGCAGAGCATTCTTGAAACAATCTTCCACTGAAAGCAGTGAAAGTATTAAAAGTGTTGGGTCATAATTCACTTTTACAGGATAATAAATACATGTAAATAGTAGAGACTGAATCAAGATTATAAACTCTTAAACTGACTGGAATGATTAGAGTGGCCACTTGATCTTCAGCTGAAGTAACCTGGGCTGCTGCAAACCTGTGTTTTCTGTTGTTACTGGTGATCATGCAGTTGCATGATAAAACACAGCCAAGCTTCTTCTAAGCTTATAGTAAAAGTTTACATTTGTAAGACCTTAACTTGAAAAGTGCTGGCGGACCTATGCTGGCTTTTATCAGTTCAGTGTCTATAAACATTTTTAGTGTACATGTCGCATGAGTAATAGAATTTTCTGTAGATGATCCTAAAAATTGAATCCATTATACCAATTGTTATCCCTTGAAAAGCTTCAATTTCAACTAACTTTCAACAAGGCTTTCCTGTGGTAAAGCACAGTTTGTTACTCTTGTTATTCCTCAAAGAACTGTTTTGGGCTTCTTAGCAAATGTTTCTCACATGGAAGTTGAACACTGATTGACACTGTGTCTAAAATACAAATGACTTTTTGGAATAGTGAAGGCTGGTGATTTTTCTGGCTGATCCACTGCATGTAATATGTCAAACTATTCTTCATGTATATTGCTCTTTTATTGTTAAGTTGAGGGAAAACTTCTAAGGTTAGCATAGGGTACTAGGATGACTTGAAATAGTTCTTATTCTGTTCCCTATCACCCTTTTCAACAGAAGAGTTCAACATGGACACTGTAAAAAGTTACAGTTCTTTCATTGGGCTGGAAATAAGATGCTTCTTTCCTCCTCACAGCTCAGTTCTTAATTATAAAGCTGATGGACCCATTTCGATTTTGTTCTTACATTAAAGTAAGAATTATTATGCTAGTTACATGTATTTGACATGCAGGTGACACTAACTGTACTTTCTTATGGAAAGCTTAACTGTTAGACTACATTTGGAGGGACTACAGGAGGAACGAAGCTAAAGATGTTGCTCTTAGTCCTAAACTACTGGCTCTTTTGGTGTCTTCTGAGAAGCAGTAGTAAGCCAATTCTAACTTTCAAGTACTGCTCCCAGCCATTGTTGCTATAGCCCCAACCATCTGACTAATCCTTGTACACAGGGGCTAGCAGTGCATCAGAATCAAATGGTTTCACAGCTTCTGAGGAAGCAGACTTCCTCTGGGAACTGCCCACATGTGAAGTTTTATGTGAAGGCAAGGGAGGAGGAGAGATGCTTCAAAAATCTTAAGAGCTCCCTGAAGCACCAATCATGTTTGACAGTATCATAGTAGGGTGATACCTTGGATGAGCCCTCTGTCTGGGAAGCAGAACTTTCTACTTTATTCTGCAGTATCTGTAGGAATATGTTGAGGAAAAGTATAGATAGATCAAGTTAGACTACATCTAACACACAGATTAAATATTTTTTTATAAAGTCTGGAAGGGACCCCAAGAGGTTATCTTCAAGTAGTTTTTAAGAATGCCACTGTTGTAGTAGATGACTCTGGGACTTGTTCTTAAATACTTTCTATCAGGCAAATTCAGTGTCTGCCATTCCTTAATATATTCAAGTTTCCATCATGTTGGTGTTCAATCCTCTGGAATAGAATGGTACCTTGTTTATCAAGTCATAGTATCACTGCCATTATGGAAGCATTACCTGTGGCTAGGTTTAGACAGCTTCTGAATAAAATTACTGTTGCTGGGAGAGTTGTGTTGGGTTGTACACCCTGTATCTAAATCTTGTGGCTCTCAGGCTTGAATGTATATAAAATTATATAAATAAGCTCCTTTGAAAATCCAAAAGCTCTTACCAGTGACCTTAACCCTTAAATTGAATAACTTCAGAGCATTTGTAACTGTAGTAAGGAGATACAATTTAACATGCTGTTTTCTGAAGAAACAAGGTGGAAAAGTGTGTCGTGATATATAAAATGCCCCTTTCCGTGAGCAATTCAAAATATTCTAGCATTAAAGTAGTTTTTGGAGCTGTAGTTTGACAAGCCAAAACAATCAGTGGTATAAAGAGTCTCTACAGGAGTCTCCTCCAGACTCACCAGTCTCCTAAGATGGATTTTGTGTAGCAGCATTTGGAAATGGGTGAGGAATCTAGCAAGACTTTACAAAAAACAACCTCATCAGTAGCCTTGTCAGGGTTGATAAGGGTCTGTGGAGATGTGGAGCTTGAGGTATGATGCTTTATTTAGCCACTTCTTAAAATACTAACATTACTGGTACGTATGAACAAGAAGTCACTTACCACATAGCTTGTCAGTATTTGGTTTCCAGTAACTTCTCATCCTGACTGAAGTGCATCAGTTTATCCGTAGTTGCACAACCCAAGGTGAAGAAATAAAGCTGATTAGGCACTCATCAAGTTAAATTTTGTTTATGCCTTAGGAGATGTCTCAGTCCAGTTGTATGAGTGGCACTAGAATACAGCTTCTTGTGTCCTGATTTGGTTGACTGTCTTCAGACTTTTTTGTCACATAGAATTGGCAGGTACTATTATAAAACAGAATGGGCAGTTTCATAAGTGGATGGTCTGTACTCGGTCGCGTGTAACGGTACATATGATGCTGACTTATTTCTATGCATCTGGTTTTTCAGAGTGCAAAACTTCCATATGTATAGAAGCAATTAAAGTAATTCTGCCAGATAACTAGGATCCCAGTTGGGGAGAAGCAGCAGCAAAATGAGCCAGTGTGAGCATTTTTTTTACAAGCTCTAATGATTATTTTTCATTTGTTTTTTTAATCATACAAGTTACCTAGTGTGCTTGAGTACTCACTACACTTGAGATGCAGTGTGGAAGAAGGAACCAAGGTTTTCTTAGTCTTAAATGCATGGATGAGGGAA